>NC_047041.1:106428730-106728730 GCF_011762595.2 Tursiops truncatus
CTTCAGGAAAGCGTGGGGCCACCCTAGCCGGTCAACCCCCACGGGTAGGTCTGTCCGGAATGTGGCCAGAGGGACAGAGTGTGCTATGGGGGTGCCCCGGGAGGGCTCCCTGGCACCCGAGCCAGCACCCACTCCCCACAGGAGAGGTCCTTCTGGATCTGACTGCTGGCGTGGTCATGAGATCCGAAGGCTGGCAGGGTCCAGGGAGGGATGGGAGTCTCCGGCACGAGACCCCAGGAGGGGTGGGACAGAGGAGGCAGGCTTGGGTCTGGGTCTTTCTCGGGGTGCGGTGGCCCCCATCCCACAGCCACAGCTGGGACCACGGCCCCCGGCTGGGCCTCACGCACAGCAGGTGCTGGTAGGTCCCCGAGCGCCTGCCTCACCCTCCCCGCTTTCCCTCCTGCCTCACCCTCCCCGCTTTCCCCCCTGTAAGCCCTGCCTAGGCCTGGCTGCAGCACTGTCTGCCTGGGCGGCCGCGGAAGGGTCCTCCCTGGTCTCCCCTCCAGCCCCCCACTGGCCACCGGAGGGGTCTGCTAACCTGCAAAGCTGGCCCTGCCCCACCTCCCCGCTCGCCCAGGATAAGGCCTGTAAGGCGTGGGCTCCCCTGAGCTCTCCAGAGAGCCCTGACCCCTGGGAGAGGCGCGGGACTGAACCCCACTGGCCACTCTTCAGCTGCGGGGCTTGGGGTGGGTGGGCAAACATCTCTGTGCTGGGGGTCCTGGTCCGTAGGTCCAGGCTGGTGCCGAGAGCTTGCTGGGATGCGAGGGCCCGGCAGGCCCACGTGTCACTCCTAAGTGCTGGCCCGCCCGTCGCGCTGCTCCGACCTGCACCCAGGGCCCTGTGTGTGCAGCGCCTGCCCCGCCCGCCGCCCCCTCCTCAGGGACCCAGCCCTGGGGCCCCCACTCAGAGCATCCACATGCTGACAAGCCAGAGAACACGTGTCGTGAGGGGACCAGGCCTCAGGTCCCAGGACTGGGACTCTTCGGGATAGGCACGTCTGTCCACATCGCTGCCTTGCCCGAGGAAGGAACGCCACCGCTTGAAAGCTGATGGCGGGACTCCTCAGCTGGGCTTCGAGACCCTCTCCCACCTGGCGCTGCCCCGGCCTCGAGCACACCGGCTGGGTCGGCCCCTTCACCTGCCATGCCTTGGCCTGCGCTGTGCCGTCTCCTCCTTCAGAAAAGAAACCATCTCTGTGAAGCCTGGAGTGGCCCTCCTCCCCCAACCTGTCCGCCCAACACTTGCGGCTCCCACAAGCTCCTCCGTCCACACAGAGCCTGCACGACGTCAGAGCCCAGGGACACAGAGACGGGGAGGGGCAGAGAGCAGGCTTCCTCCCCACCGATGACAGAATGGCCGTCCCACGGCCCCGACTCCACCAGAACGCTCAGACCCAGCAGTGGAGCCATGTGAGGAAGGCTCGAGACCACAGCCCCGGCAGGCAGGAGCTCGGGACACATGCCTTGCCTCTCAGGAGCCGGGGAGGGCGGGCAGGGGCCAGGCAGGGCCTGACCTCGGTGCCCCGGCTGCGTGAGGGGAGTGGGCCTGACCCGGTCAGGGGCAGAATGCTAGAATATTCCATCTGCCTTATCCCCGGTGGTGAAGCAGGACCTCTCCAGCCAGGGCACCAGTGGGACCACGCCTGTCACGGCCCCGACCACGGGGAAAGCTCAGGAAGGAGGCCTCTGCCCGCAGCTCCGGCCCAGAGACGCTCCGGCGTCCAGGCCGCTCTCGCTCTGCAGAGACTCCTGTGGGGCCGGGGGCGCCCCCAATACACCCCCGAGAGCTCCCCAAGCGAGTGGGGACCGAGTGGGACCCAGAGAATAAAGGCGCGGTGGTGAGCAGCGCGCTGGGCCGTCGCGTCTGCAGGGCCGGGCTCTGAGTGGGTGTTTGCCCATCTGGAAGCAATATTGCAGTAATGTAAGACGGCCAGAGTACGGGATATTCTCTGAATACGTGAACTCTACAGTGAGGAATATGGATTTAATGGATAATCTTACCGGCAGCCAAAAGAGCCCGGATTCCTCCCTGGGCCTTCACCCTGCACTTGGCCCCACCACAGCCCGGCCCAGCCAGGGGCCAGCAGCGCCTGTGGCCATGGCTTCCAGAAACAGAGCTGACCCACCATCTGAGCTCACTTTTTTCTCCCATCGGGTGGGAGCGGCGGGTGGGGGGGAAACGGAGACCCGCTCCGGGAGCAACGTGGGTTCCTGTCCTTGAAACCCCGTTTACAGGGAGGAAAGAAAAGTTGAAGAAAGTAAAACAGAAGTGGGGGAGTGGTGATTGATTAAAATCTACAATGGCTACGACTTGTTCTGGAGTCTGGGGGAGAAGAAATCATTTCTCTAGCTCTTCCCAACTGAATCGAGCTGGAATAATAAAATAAAACAATAAAAACCACAGCGGAAAAGATGACTGGAGCGTTTTTATGGCGAGCGGCAGGGAAGGGCCCAGAAGGGCCGATGGAGAGCGCGAACAATGTGATTCAGGGAAGGTCTCCAGCAGGCGGGAGGCGGAGCGGAATGCAGGTCCGGCTGGCCCGGGGCGCCAGGAGCGGGGGCTCCCCACACTCAGTCCACGGAAGCCGAATCTCAGGCAGGGTCCTGGCTGCTCTCTGGGATCTCGTTCAGAGGCTCATTAATCCCTCCCGAACGAAAAATTCCCAAACACCAAATGCTTCGTGCGGCGGTTCACATCACAGGGAGTCTTGCGCCGGCCGCCTCCTGGGTGCCCGGTGCCAAGCGGTGGGCCCGCACGGCGAGGCCTCTGAGCCCCAACCCACAGCAGGACCGTCCTCCCCACCCTCCCCACAGCTGGGGGTCGTCTGGGGAGCTGCCCTTGCTCTGACAATGGCCTCGCAGGGAGGCAGGGGTGGGAGTCCCTCCGTTCTCCCCGTAGCCTCCTTCCCGTGTCCCGCCCAAGACTCTCAAGGAGCCAATGTGCAAGCCCCCTGCCAGGAGCCTGCGAGAAAGTCACATGTGGGAAAGGCTCGGGAGCCCCGCGGCTCCGCTTCCCCGCCACGGGGTGTGGCTGCGGACGAGCAGGGCAGGCCTGAGGCGGGGGTGGTCACGGGGAGGCCCCCCCTCGACCCCATCTGCACATTTGAACGGAAGCCCCCAGAGCTCCTCCACCCACCCCTGTCTCACGAGGTGCGGGTGAGGCTCCGAGTCTGGCATGCGGGCCTCGGGACTCCAGTCCACACGCTTTTGTCTGGCCTGGTGCCCTGGGCGCTCTCTGCCCCTCAATCCTTCGCTGTGATTAGGGGGAGCCCTGCTCTGAGCCTCCCCACAGCCTTGGGGGGCTGCTGGTGAGCACAGTATCCCACTCTGGGCCCGGCCCCTGCCATCCTGTAATGACCTCCTTGAGGCCGGGCAGCCCAGCTGGGAGCAGGCAGGGAGCAGTGGTGTCCGTCCACTCCACACTGCGGTCCCCAGGCTTAGCAGAGGGCGCGGTACACAGAAGGCGCTCAATAAGTGCAGAATGAACAGAAAAATGAGGGCAGTGAGTGATATTCACGGCCTAAATAAGGCACGGGCACAAAGCCCCTCCCCAGTTCCCAAAGGAATCACGAACCATCACTTCCTCGGACGTGGTCCCCTTCCTTACTTTCTGGCGGTCAGGGAATCCAGGGAGTGTTTCCCCCCTCCCCTACCCCCCCCCCCTTTTACAGATGGAGAGAGAGACCCAGTGAGGCCGGGCATACAGCTGGCAATAATCCAGTTTGGTCCACACAGCTTGGCCCAGCCCCATCCAAGGGGACAGACACAGGTGAGCAGGTGAGCAGGCCCAGCTCCCTACCACCGGCTCCAGGCGAACTCGCCATGAGCGGACTCTGGACCTCCCCTCAAAGGCACCCTCCTCAGAAGCAGTGCCAGGACCCTCCCCTCCAGGGCTGCAGCCTGGATTTGAGACCCTTGAGTTGAAAGGAAATATGAAAAATTAAATTCCTTTTATAAGCTGCCAGAGTCCTGCTTCCCTGGCGGTGAGGCCCCAGGATGCCTCACTTGGTATTTAGGGCTGTTTATCGGTCGTGGGGACTTGCGATAAAACGACTTGCCTGGGAAACAGTTCAGTGATCCCTGCAGACCTTCCTGGGGTTTCCACACCCTGTGCCCAGTCTTGGGGCGCACTGCAGGGAAGATGGTGGAGCCACTCGGGCCTCAGGGAGCCACGGTCTGGGGGTGGCATTCACACTTGGCCGAGGATGATTGAGGCATGGAAAGGTGCCCTGCGAGGGCCATGGGAGCACGAGGGGTGACTCAGGGAACCGGCCAGGACATGAGGAAGCTCTCAGAGAGGGGAGGAGAGCGCATGCCCCAGGCAGGAGTGCAGGGTGTGCAGACTTGCACCAGGGCAACACTTTGGGCACTGCCACAAGATGACACCATGAAGAAACATCGCTGGAGCCCAGAGACAGGGGCCTCAAGGCCTGGAGCAGTGGGGAGGCTCCAGGGAGGGTGGGCCTGGAAGCTAGGCAGAACCAGCGGGTGGGAAGGAAGCGTGGCTGCCGGTCACGGTCGCACAAAATCCCGCAGGATCAACCGAAGAAGTGTAAAAGTTACACCCTGAAAACTATGAGACATTCTTGAAAGAAATGAGAGAAGATCTAAATAAACGGAAAGACATCCCTGGATCATGGACTGGAAGACTTAGCGCTGTTGAAATACCAGCACTCCCCAAATTGACCTACAGCTTCAGTGCAACCGCTCTCAGAATCCCAGCTGGCTTATTTGCAAAAATTGACAGGCCAATCTTAAAATTCACGTGGCAATTCAAGGGACCCAGAACAGCTAAATAATCCTGAAAAAGAAGAACAAAGTTGGAGGACTCACACTTCTCGATTTCAAAACTTACTCCAAAGTTATGGTGATCAAGGCACTGTGGTACTGGCGTAAAAACAGACATACAGATCGATGGAACAGAACAGAGAGTCCAGAAATAAACCCACACGCTGATGGTCAATTGATTTTTGTTAAGGGTGCCCAAGACCACTCGATGGGGAAAGAATAGTCTTTTTAACAAACGGTGCTGAGATAACTAGACATCTACATGCCAAGGAATGAAGCTAGACTCCTACCTCACACCATATACAAAAATTAACTCAGATGGATCCCAAACCTATATGTAAGAGCAAAAACTATCAAACTCTTAGATGAAAACACAGGGGTAAATCTTTGTGACCTTGGATTTGCATACCGTTACCTAGATATAAGACTAAAAACACAAGCAACAAAAGAAAAAAGTAGGTAAATTGGACTTCATCAAAATTGTAAAGTTTTGAGAGCAAAAAGACAACCATCGAGAAAGTGAAAAGACAACCCAAAGATGAGAGAAAATGTATCTGACAAGGGACCTGTATCTAGACTACTTCAAGAACTCGAATTACTCCATAATAAAAAGAGAAATAACCCAACCAAAAAAATGGGCAAAAGATCTAACTAGGCATTTCGTAAAAGAAGATATACAAATGGCCAGTAAACACATGCAAAGATGCTCGATATAAAAGAAGATATACAAATGGCCAATGAACACATGCAAAGATGCTCGATGTCATCAGCCAACAGGGAAAGGCAAATGAAAACCACAATGAGATACCCCTTCATACCCTCTAGGATGGCTAAGATGAAAATGAGAGTCAGTGAGAAGTGTCGAGCAGCACGCGGAGAAATCAGAGCCCTCGTGCGACGCTACTGGGAACGTAGGATGGCGCAGTCACTCTGGAAAACAGTCTCACAAGGTTAAACATCGGGCGACCTTATGACCCAGCAATTCCACTCCTCCATGGATACCTGAGATACATGAAAATACATGTCCATAAAAAAGCCTGTACCCGAATGTCCACGACAACATTATTCGTAATAGCTGAAAAGTGGAAAAAGCCCAAATGTTCATCAGTGGGTGAATAAATAAAGTGTGGTCCAGCCATAAAATGGAATATTATTTGCCCATAAAAAGGAATTAAGGCACTGACACAGGCTACAACATGGATGAATCTTGAACACATAATGCTCAGTGAAAGAAGCCCGTCACAAAAGACCAAATACAGTAGGATTCCCTTCAAATAAAACACCCAGAACAGGCAAATCCCTACAGACGCAAAGCAGACGCGTGGCTGCCCGGGCTTGGGGAGTGGGAGGGGAATGGGGAGTGGCGGCCAGAGGAGGCAGGGTCTCTTTTCGGGGTGCTGAACATGTCCTGGAACTGGTGGCCATGGTTGCACAACTCGGAACCTACTAAAAACCGTTGAGTCGTACATTTTAAATGTGTGAATTGTCCGACATGTGAATTCTATCTCAATACAGCGATTAGAAAACAAAAACCACAACCAAGAAAACACCAAACAAATAACGCTGCAGGATGCTGGCGCCCGAGCAGGCCCCGAGAGCGGCACCCCAACTCCAGGCTGCCCCTGAGCGTGGCGGGGCCCAGGAAGCCCTCCGACCCCGTCGTGCTGCACGGCTCCCAGGTTGGATATTTCTCATGGTAAGGGCCCAAGAACAGGGAGCCAGAAGTCCTCAGCAGCTGGGGTGGGGGGGGGCCTGGAAGCCGTGCAGCAGAGACAGAGGCTCCCACGCCCCAGGGCCAAGCTGACGTGACTAAAGCTAAACAGACCCCATGCCACAACGGGGTTACAGTAATTCTGTGCAGCGCGCTGAGCCCCTCGCCAGCGATGGCAGCCGTGGGGAGGGGCGGGGGAGCAGGCAGCCCCAAAGGTAATTTGCACACGGAGTTTATAAGGCCCCTCAGCTCTTTTAAACATATGCTTCTCTGATTATAAACAGCTGATGGCTCACAAGATTCAGATTTTCCAGCAAGGCTTCCAAAAAAAGATTACACTCCAAGCAGAGAAAGGTGACCGGGTGCTTTTCGCCGTGGACGTAAATCCAACCATGTTCTCCGGCAGCTGGGCTGCCCCTGTTGCCAGGCTCCGAGCATGTCACATCTGCTGCCACTGACATGTCTCGAGAAGGGCTTTGGCCCTGGCCGTGGGCCTGGTGGCGGGGAACGGGGGTGAAGGAGATGGAGCCCCCATCTCAGACTGGGTCCTCTGCTTCCTCAGAGCTGAGGCTGCGTGAGCCTTCACCGCCTGCCTTCAGACCTGGTGCCCCTCAGAGGCCCCTGCACCGACCCCCTTGTGGGGAGGCTGCCTGTGCCTCGGCTGACTCCGTTTTCCACCACCCCACCCTCCCCGGAGATCCGGGGTACGCCGAAGGGAAGTTGCAAAGGAAAAAGAGGAACACGGAGCTAGACGGAAATGCCAGCAAAGACCCATGGCCCACATGAGACCCCGCTGCGTCACCTGGCCTGGTTCTGCTCTGCCGCCCTGGTGGTTGGCGTTGGGCCGCAGACCCCAGAAAGGAAAGGATTCTGCTGAGAACCTGTCCACGGCGAGTCTGCTCAGTGCCTGCTCTGAAGCCAGTTTGGGCCGAGGGGCTGGGGGTCCTCCCCTGCTGAGGAGGGGTCCTCTGAGGCCTCCCCAGCTACGTAAAAAAGAATGTCATGGTCAAGTGGAACGGTCAATGAGCAGGGGTGCTGGGGTCCCCAGTCCTGGTCATGTGTTGGGGGAGCCTGGCTCCAGCGGCCCGGCAATGCCTCCCCCTCTTGTCCAGGAAGTGCTGTGTCCATGAGTGGACGGCCCACCCAAGCCGTGCGGCTGCCGTGCAAGCAGGGCCGCGTCCTGAGGTCGAGTGGTGGACAGGGAAGGACAGACAGACAGAGCCCATGATGCCAGGGTCCAGAGCCGGGCTCCAGCACCTGTTACCTGTGTGACACCTGGCAAGTCCCTTGGCCTCACTGTGTCTCAGTTCCCCGTCTCCACGGTGGGCTGTGATAGGATTAAATGAGCTATGGTCCTAAAGCCTTTAGAGCTGGGTCTAATAGACTGACCACCGCAAGCTGCTGGTTTGGTAATACAGAACTTCTTACGTGGAGGGGCCCCGGCCTCACCCATCCATCACCCTGCTGGGTTCAGGCTGCTCTGAGAGCCTCACTGGGGCTCCCAGGTGGACACGCAGTTGGACGGCCCACGGCACCAGCCAGCGGGTGAGGCCTCGGAGGCAGGGGCTGCCCGCTGAGGCGGAGGCTTGGTCCCCAGGTGTGGCCTGTGTCTAGGCAGGCATGTGCCTGGCTTCCAGGGGGTCTAATGAAATCTGGGCCATTCCCACCACTTCTGCCTTTTGTTCCAAGTGGATGATCACAGAGCAGCAACGATCCTGCCAGAAAGCGCGGGCCTTTCCCAAAGACCCAGGGAGAGCGGAAAAACGGGAGGGGCTTCGGTGCCACTGCCCACCCACACAGGGCATCCCGCCATCCCCCAATTCGCCTGCTCCCCTTTCTCTGTGGCTGACCGATGAGATGGCCGTCGTTGTCTGTGGGCACAGAAAACACAATTGGGACAGAGCTGGCTGTCGAGCCTTCTCCCGGGCCTTGGTCCCGTGAGAGTTCGGGGTCCGTCCTCCGGCCCATAGGCCACAACCAACAAACAGGAAGCTATACCCATGGGAAGCGAAAGGACCGATGTGCAGGTCCACGGCTGGCCCCCGCGGGCGGGGCACCAGGAAAGGAGGAGGGAAGGGAGAATGGCCACAAGAGCGTGGGGTCCCCGCCAGCCCCAGGCTTGTGCCCCACAAGGCAGGCTGGGGTCAGACCCGCTCAGGTGAGAAGGCACCATAGCGACCTGGCCCCCTGATGTCCGGGTGCCCTGGAGGCTGCCTGGAGAGGTAGGGTCCCTGGTCGCCAGCCTCAGGAGAGGCCAGCACCGCCCTTCATCCTACCTGTGTCCTAAAGACCTGGACTTGGATGTCCTCTGGGGGAGAAAAGTCACCGGTTACAGTTGCTGGCTTACACTCCAGCTGTTGGCTTCTCCCACTGCAAGCACAGTGCCACAAAGTCACCCCCCTGCTCAGACTCTGACAGCTTTCTGCCGCCTGGAGACCACCCACTGAGTTGAGGTCGCTCACCTCTGTGAGTGGGACCTGCACAGGGTGTGGTTCTCACGGGCACCCCGGGCTAACTAAGAGCCACTGGCCTGGAGGCAGAAGTCAAATTCCAAGAGAGAGCAGAAATATGACTCACATGCCTGGGGCAAATACTGCTGTCTGGTCACAGCACCCTTTCTCCCCGGGCCCAGATACCACATTCCTGGACCCATCAACCACCGGCAAAGCTGGCAGGCAGGCTGAGCCCTCCTTGCTACCCCTGTCAAGGGTCAGGCTGAACCTGGCAAGGGTCTCTTGGGAGGCTGGAGTCAAGATGTTGGCCGGGGCTACAGTCCTCTGATGGCTTGACTGGGACTGGAGGATCCACTTCCAAGATGGTGCACTCATGAGGCTGTTGGCTGGAGGCCTCAGTTCCCCATTGAGTGGACCCCTCCACAGGGCTGCTTGAGCGTCCTTACAACGTGGTGGCCAGTTTCCTTCAGAGTCGTTGATCCCAGGGAGAGAAAGTGAGGAGGAAGCTGCGTGACTGGCCTTGAAAGTCATACCCTGTACCTTCCGCCAATTCTATTTGTCAGAAGCAGACCACTAAGTGCAGACCAAACGCAAGGGGAAGTTAATAAGCTCCACCTCTCGAAGGGAGGAGTCTCAGAGACCTCATGGATAGGTCTTAAAACCAAACGGCCGCATGGTACCCAGGTCAGACGGCCCTTTCCTCTCATCCCTGTCTTTCTTGTCCAAACTCCATCCACAGCCCCCTCACAGCCAATCACCTTGTACCCACCGCTCACCAGAGGCCTGGTGGGTTTCACTGCAGCCACCTCGCTCTTCACCAGCACAGAGCTGAGGATACAGTGGACTCTCTGCAAATATCTGTCCTCACCACAAATATCAGTGGAGGGCCCTGCAATGTTTCAAAAACAATCTATAACCACCAGAGCTATGGGGATGGGACTTCCTGTTAGAAAGCACATTTCCCAGAACTTGAGAGATAATTGGAAACACTTTCCGGGGTGGCCCTGGCACTGCCAACGTCCTCAAGGGCCCCGGGCCGACCCAACCCGAAGGGCTCAGAGATTAGGCTTGAGTGATGGCTGTGGAAATGGCAGGCCGGGGCAGGAAGTGGGGGCAGACACGCTCTGGGACGGAGGCACCGTGGGAAGACACTGCCTCTGGAAGGTAGCAATAAAAAAGGCCCTGCAGGAGCTGGGTCTGGCAGGGCCTGGCTCACTGTGCCTTCCCACCCCCCGGGCCTGGCATACAACCAGGCCTCAAGCAGGTGCTTCGGGGACAGCTGCTGAGCTAACCCGCATCGAAGCAGGGGCTCTGGGAGAATCGGGGTTGGCTAATCAAGGCTTGGCCGTGCAATGCCCAAACATATACACACACAGCACAGCTGCCCTCTTGATGGGAAGTGGCCCACACCCCACGCTGCCACTCATCGGGACCTCCTGGACTCGAGACCCCCCACCCATCCGGCATCCCGTGCTTGCTGACGACAGTTCAGGAAAGCAAATCTGCTGGTGAGGGAAGGCCGGGACTGACCCCAAAGCAGCATGATTGTCTAAGGGCGCTCCCCCCCGTGATTCCACCCCTGTCTCCTTCTCGGAGAAGGGGTGCTATGGGGGCCCAAGAACGTTCTGGAATCGGGAGGCGCAGGACCCATGCCAGTCACACTTGTGCCCCGCCCAGGCCTCAGCTAGCTAGGACGCGGACGGGTACCACAGGCAGCTGGGTACCCGTGGAGTGACAGTGTCCCAGGGCCGTGGGATCTCTCCGCGGCTGGGGAGCGGCGGGACCGACACACGTACACAGGTTTCTTAACATTGTCCAGTGGACCCTTAACCTTCCCTCCAAACCCATCCTAGGGTTACCCGAAGCTCGTCCTTGGCCTTGCCAAGGAGTCCTCCCAAAGCTGCCTCCCGTGGGGGCCCGGGCCTGGCTGTTTCTTTCACCTCCACGACTACCAAGGCTGCCAAGGCTCCTGCCTCTCTCACTGGGCAATGGCGAGGCTCCCCACGGCCCCCCTGGGCCCCCTTGCCTCCCTGCCCCCTCCAGTTCTCTCTCCACTTGGCAGCCAGAGTGATCTTTCCAGAAGGGAGATCTGATGCTCACCCCCTCTCTCCCCCAGACCTCCCAGGGGCGCCCCTGCACTGCACTTCATCCCCACCACGGCCTGCAAGGCTCAGGACCTGAGCCCGCCCGCTCTCACCAGCGGTGCCAAGCCCTGAAGTGGAGAACACAAGGCAGGGAGCCTGGGGGGACAGAGCTGGGGGTGGCGCCGTGAGGGTCACAGGGCCCTCACCAGGGACAGCTGCGGTGGTGTGTGTCGTATGCAGCGTGAGTGCAGCGCTGAGAGGGACCAAGGAGAGGCCGCCGGCTGCCGGGGACACGGAGGCAGTGGGCGCTGCCGGCCAGGGCTGACCTGAAAAGGGGGCTTCTCGGCAATCATGTCAGCCACACAGGGAGACCTCGGGCTCTTCGTCCCGCTCTGTGTTCCTGGCCACTTCAGAGAGCAGCGCGGGGCAAGGGCCCTTCCTGGGAAGATGGGGCTGAGGCAGCCACGTGGCCCTGGGCCTCCCTGCTTTGGAGGGAAGCAGCTCTCCGGGAACCTGGCTGAGCCTGGAGCTGGTTCCACCCTTAAGACTCTCGGGGAGGGGAGTGGTGGAGGGCGAACTGCGGCCGGGAGGACCCCTCGGCCGGGTCCCGCCGCGTCCAGTCGCTTGGGCGAGGGGCTCCCACCCTGTCCCTTCCTCCCGCCCGGCCCCGTGTGAAGGAGGGCTGGTGTTTCCTCTGGGACGCGGCGGGGCTCTGGGCCCCATCTGCACTTCTGTGCTGGCAAGGGCAGGAGAATTAGCTCAGCAACTTCCTCCCTTAATCCCCCGCCCCCATTCTAAATACCTCGGAATCAGGAGACAAGCCGAGTGGACGTTTTGAGCCTAATTCTCTTCAGCTGTGTGTGCGTGTGTGCGTGCGTGCACTCGGGGGCAGGGGCCTGCGAGGAAACCTTTTGAACCCCGAATATCAGTGCTGGAGGGAGCGGCCCCCATCGCGTACGGATGAGATAAACCAGATGCCCTCTGTCACACGGGGAGCCGGAGTCAAGGCCGCCAGGTGCCCGGGCTCTCTGCCGCACACCCGCCCCACAGTCCGGAGCCCCAGAAGGTGACAGGGGCTAGGGGCCACACCCCAGGGCCTGTGCTGGCCCAGGCTGGGGAGGGAGCCCAGTACAACCCAGAGAGGAGCTGGCCGCGCCTGCCACCCCGTCCCTGAATTCTGCCCACGTGTCCAAGGCCAGCTCCAGGCTCCCCTCCCCCCTGCCCGCCTGGCAGCCCCCAGTCTGTCCCGGGCTGGCCTGGAGTCCGCCCAGCCTCACATGCTTCTTCAGCCAATTCCCACGTGTCTCTTGTCTCCCGACGAGACAAGAAACCCCTCTCAGTCTCGGGCTGTTTTCCTCTCTGTCTCCCCTAAAGGCCTAGGGAGGAGGCGGGGCTGGGGGGCGCACAACAGGTGCGCTGGGCTGGCGGGCAGTACTGGCTGATTGACGGCGCCCCATGCGCGGTGAGGGGGTGAGGGCTGAGGACTCGGCCCGCATGTGGCTCGGAACCACCCTTCCCACCACTGCGTCAGAACGGCCAGCGGCAGGCCCCGGCGCCTGGCTCAAAGCACGGCCGCGAGGAGACGGTCCCACAGGCACACCAAGATGCGGTGCCCGCGGGGCCTGCAGTGTTCCACCGGGAGCGAGTCTGTGAGGGGAGGATGTGAGGGTCTGGGATCTCAGGGCCTGAGGTTAGGGGGCATGCTGGAGCGAGCAAGCACCGTCACGGGAGACCACGCACGCGTGAACTCGGCCACTCTTGTGATGCGCCCCTTCCGGGTACACAGTCAGAACCCCCATTTTGTTAGCTACAAGACCAAAGTCAACTCTGATTTTTAAAAAGCAGTTTTCAAAACTTATGGTTACCAAAGTGGGGAGGGGGGGAGGGATAAATTAGGAGTTTGGGATTAGCAGATACACACTACTGTATATAAAACAGATAACCAACAAGGACCTACTCTATAGCACAGGGAACTATATTCAATATCTTGTAATAACCTATAATGGAAAAGAATCTGAAGAAGAGTATATACACACACACACACACACACACGATCTGAATCACTTTGCTGTACACCAGGAACTAACATAACATTGTAAATTAAGTAAAAAGAAAAAACTCCAGTTAAAGAAATCAGGTTTTTTTCAATTAAAAAAAATCCGTTTTCAAGATGGAATTCTAATCAACACGCTTTGTCACTCTCCGCTCGGAGGTGGCCACCATTTTAAGTGGATCTGCTTCAGATGGCTTTTCATCCCATGCTCAACATGCTTGGATTAAAAGCAAACCCCAGACCAAGATCAAAAGGTTGGGAAAAAGCTGGCGTTCCTGAATGAGGACTAGAGGGGTCAACCGTGGTCCTTCCTACGATGCAGCTAATGAAAGCAACCTAGGGATCGTCGGTTCTGACAAAGGAGAATGTCCAGAACCCTCGGAGAATCTTGTCTGTCTCTCCTACTGGAATGTAAACCCCACACAGGCAGGGATTTTTGTGCCGTTGAAATCTCTGAAACTGCTCTGAAGTCCTGGGGCTCCGGCTTCCCCTGACATCCTGGGGCGGGGTGGGGTGGGGCGGGGGGCGGTGGGAACGGACATGCCCCAGGGTGTCCAGGGAAGGGGCCCCACCTCCCACAGAGAGATGTGGGAGGCCACAGGAGGCAGAGGTCTGAACCGGATCCCGCTTGCTCAAAGCAGTAAGAACCAGGGTAGTGCCTCAGGCCATGTTGGACCTGCCGGCTCCGCACGGCTTGCACTGCTTTTCTGTGTGCTCTCTCTCGTTCCGGTCTTAGGAGCTTTGTAAAGCTGGCAGCGTCACCTCCGTCTTTCAAGTAGGGGCCTCAGCGTGGCGGACCGTGGGCCAGGACCCCAGTCCCTCCCCGCCATTCTTGGCCAGGGCCAGAGGGTCACCCTGTGGGAGTGGGGAGAGGGAGGCTAGGCAGTCAGAAGAGGCAGGAGAGAGGGCAGCTGAGAACCTGTCCTGTGGGGGCAGAGAGGGGCTGGCACCCCCTGTGAGCCTAGGCTCCAAGCCCCCGGAGCCTGCTCCGTTGTCCCGTCAGACTTCACTCAGAAAACACAAGTTCAGAGATATTGATGAAATTATTAAGAATTTCAAGATGGCGACAGAGGTGCACTAACCCCTAAGCATGGGGCCCTCTGAGCGCAGGGCCCCACCTGGTTGGTCCTGGTTACAAGTGCCTCCAGGATAGGCAGATGCCAAAACCCTCCCAGCCAGGTGTGCAAGGGCGGCTGGCCCCCTGAATCAAGTGCTCCAACCCAGGCTTGCTGCCTGGCCTTTTGATGGGCTGGGCGGGGGCCAGGGAGATGGCCAATCTGGGCAGTTTCTGAAGGTCAGAGAGCAAGCCTTTGACACTGGAAAAGAGGACGCCATTTCCCCTTTGTCCTCTAGGCTGAACCACAAGATAAAACTGGACTCAGTCACCCTTGGACAGATTCCTGGGTCTTTTCGTAGACATATATTTCAGGCAAACCAGTTGAGATGAATGGCCTTGTTGAGCCCACTGGGTGCGGGGATGGCTGCCAGCTCAACTCTGGGTGGAGGGCCAGGGGTAGCAACCTTGGAGAACACCCTGAGAGTTCCATGTTCCCAGACTGTTTCTGTAATTCGAGTGGGAGGTCCAGGCGTGCTGGTAAAATCTCAGTGCAGTGAGAGCTCTGTGAGGACAGGACTCCTCACTGCCGTTTAAGGCGGTGCCTAGCAGCCGGGAGGAGCTCCATAGGTGTAATGGATGGAAGGAAGGAAGGATGAGCGAATGGGTAGGTGAAGAGATGGCTGGGTGGATAGGTGGCGGGTGGGTGGATGGATGGTTGGTAGGGAGAACAGTCAAGAGGCAGAGACAGGACCCGGCCTCCAGGCAAGGGGGGCGGGGGGGCAGGTTAGGAGGAGGAGGAGATCGCACACAGAGTTTTCAGGGTCCAGCGGAAGTCAGGCCACTTGGGTCAGGAGCCCTGCCAACTCCCACAGGGTGACCTGGTTAAGTCGTGGCACCTTCCTCACAAGGTCTCCTGAAGACGGAGCAGCAGAGCCCCTGAGGGAGGTGCGCCCGTCCAGCCACGCGGGAGCCTGTGGACCCCCGGGGAAGGGTGTGCAGAGGGCTGGCCACGTGTAGAGTGCCGGAGATGTTCCGCGGGGTCACCCTGGGGTGCACGGCGCCGCATCGAGGGGTGACCCAGGCGCGGAGCGAGCGCTGTACTCGCAACAGGACCCGATCGCGAGGGTGGACGGTCGGACCGCCGAGGTGGCGGTGGCGGTGGCGGTGGCGGTGGCGGTGGGGGTGGGGGTGGGGGTGGTACAGCCCCTGAGCAGGGACGGACAGGGCGGGGTGCGGCACGTGGCGCTGGGCTCGCCCGGCCAATGCGAGCCCGGGTGGCATCGGCACCAGCCGTCTCGGCCAATGGCAGAGCGCGGCACACCGCTTTCTGTGCCCGGCCAATCCACGCTGCGGCACGTGGCACGCCCGCCCCCGCGGGCCATCCAATCAGCGGCGGGACGGCCGCCACATCAACCCGGGTCGGCCGCCACTGCGGCCACTCGGCAGACGGTCGCTGTCCCTGGCACGCGGCGGTTGCTCGCGCTGCACTCTCCTTGTGGCCGCAGTCACCTCGGTGCCGCGCTCTCCTCGCGGCTGCGCTCACCTCAGTGCAGCGCTCCTCGGGCCGCGCTCTTCACGGCCGCAGCCGCCTCAGTGCCGCGTTCCTCAAGGCCGCGCTCGCCTCACGGCCGCTCAGCGCTCTGGGCGCGGTCCGCCGGGAGGAGCGGGGACGGGCGCCCGCCGGCGAGCCGAGGTGAGCCCCGCGTCTCGGGGGCGGGCGGTGGGGGTCGCCGCGGTCGGCTGCTCAGCCGCTGGGCCCGGCCTGGCTGGCGCTCCCTCTGCGCCTCGTGGGAGCCGGACCAGGGTCGGGACCGAGGTCCGCCTCTGCGTCGCGCTTCCGAGTCTGCGGATGGAGGATCCGAGGGTCGCGTTCCGAGTCCAGGGTCGGATCCGCGTCTGGAGTCCGCCTCGCCCTTCTGCGTTGGGGATCCGTGTCCGAGTCCGGGGTCCCAGTGCGGGTCGGGGCTCTGAGTCGGCGATCAAGTCAGGGTCCGTCCGGGTTAAGATCCGAATTCTGAGTCGGGGAGCCGAGTTCGCCTCGTGGTGCTGCGTCTGGGGTCCGAGTCAGGGGGTGGAATCCGCGGCTGGGGGCCGCCTCGGGGTCTGAGTCGGACAGCTGAGGGTCAGAGGTCCTGGGAGAGAGCTGGGTTCCGAGTCCGGGGTCGGGGATCAGAGTGGGGGTCTGGTGTCCGCCCTGTGGTTCCGAGTCCAAGGTCGGGGCTGCCGGTGTGGGGCGTCTAGAAGCCGAGTCGGGATCGGATTTCCGAGGAGGGGCTCCAGGTCGGGCGTCCCAGTCGGGGATTGGAGCCCGAGTCGCGGTTCTGAGTCAGGGTCCGGGTTGGGGATTGGGGTTGCGAGCTGGAGATCGGAGTTGGCGGTTAGAGGTCCGAGCTGGGGATCAGAGGCAGGAATTGGAAGTCGAGGTTTCTAGTCTCAGTGGCGGTTCTGAGTCAAAGGTCGGTCTCCATTTGGGGGTCGGCATCACCGGCCCGGGTGGGGGATGGGAGGAGGGCCTAGAAATCGTGGTCACAGCAGGCGCTGGGAGTTGAGGATTGGAGTCAGGGGGCGCAGTGTGGGCAGGAGCCGGGGACAAACTCACCGCCAGCCCCCACTGTTCCTCTGGCACCTTTTCTGCGCAACGGGGATGAGTGCCTTCCCAGAGGACTGTTCCGGGCACGAGAGGGGTTCACCCGTCTGCACAGAACAGTCCTGACCTAGATTGAGTGTCACAAAGTACAAGAATGTTGCTAACAACAGTAGAATCTACATTTGAGGTGTGTTTCCCGGTCCCTTTCCTTGCTGCCGTGCCCGCGCCTGCGGAGAGCTCCCGGAAGGGGCTCTTCCGGTTTGTTCTCTGCTGCCTGCCCCGCACCTCGCCGGGAGCCTGATACACAGCCGTGCAGGCAGTGCTTGTTGAAGGAAAGCAGGCAGGCAGGATTAACCAGATTTCTACGGTGTCTCAAATGATCCGTTTCTGCACCTGTTTTCCAGATACTCACTAGGAGAAGAATCTAAGGATTGGGTTGCTTGATTACAGCTCTATTTTAATGTATTTCCAAACATGCTGAAGAGAAAAGTGGGCCTGTTTCAGGATTTATGCTCCAGCTAGAGGGATCTTTTTTAAATTGTGAATCAGAGCATGTCCAAATTCAAATAAGGAGAGCCAAAAGAAAAGAAAATTATGAACTATTTCCCTTATGAACATAGATGCAGAAGTCCCATGTACAGCGTTAGCTAACTGAATCCAACAGTATATTAAACAATTCTTAAACAAGTGGGATTTCCACTAGGAATGCAGAGATGATCCAATATCAGAAATTCTATCCATGTAATTCACCACATTAAGAGACTAAAGGAGAAAAACCATATGGGTCTCTCAGTAGAAGCAGAAAAACTGTATGATAAAGTTTAATGCCTTTGTGTGAGTTGGGGGAGGGCACCACTTAGCCAGCTAGGACTAGAAGGGAACTTCTTTAAACTGATACAAGTCATATAGAAAAACGTTACTTTTCAGCAAACTTAAGGGAGAAACCAAAAGTGTATCTGTCCCTTTAAGATAAGGAGTACCCTTAGGATGCCATCCTGGCCGTCCCCCAGCACAAGGAAAGGGAACGAAGTGTATGGAGAGGGCCCAAGGGAAAGAGAAAGCTGCTGATTGTAAGATAGATTGTTTGTATCAGGGTTCTTAAACGTTTTAGTCTTAGGACGCTTGTACTCTTAAAAATTACTGAGGTCCCCAAAGAGCTTTTGTTAATATGGGTTATATCTTTTTTGATTGATGGTTACCTTCTTAGAAGTTGAAACTGAGAAATGCTTGAAACATAGGACAGTACAAAAGCACGTATTCCGGTGGGGGGTCATGCTGCCTCTGGAAAACTCTTCACCTTTGGGGGAGTGGGAACAGAAGAGGCAAATGTTGTCTACGAGTATTATCACGAAAATACCAAAATAGTTTGGACCCTGAGAAAGAGTTTCAGGGGCTCTCTGGGGTCCTTGGGCCACACTCTGAAAACTACTGAGCTACGTGGAAAAAAAAAATCAACTTTTAGAACTGAAAAGAGACTTCTGCAAAGTGTTTGGATATAAGATCAATGTACCCCCCCTGCCCAAAGCATTTTTTTTTCATGCCAGTAGTGAATACTTTAAAAGCGTAGTAGAAGTTAAGGTAGAAACCAGTGTAGCAGCAAAGTTTATGTCGGGTCTTGGAATTAACAAAGACTTTTATGAAGAAAATTTTAAAATTTTATCGAAGGATATAAAGGAAGATCTTTCGATATGGAGAGCCATCCTATTCTCTTGGATGGGGCAGCTCAGTACTAGAGAGATGTCAGGTTTTTCCAAATCTGTAAATTGAATGCCACTCTGGTTAAACTTCCAGTTGGAGCTTTTGAGGAACTTGACAAACATATTCTAAAGTGTATGTGAAAAAAAAAAAGATCTACAAACACCAAGTGAACTTTGGAAAAGGAGAACAGAGAAGGCCTTGTACCAGCAGATCCTGGGGCCTACTCCAAGCCTCAGTGACTGGAATGGTGGGAAACAGAGGCCCGGGAGAGACTTCAGAGGCAGCCCTGCACTAGAGGAAGGTGGCATGAGATAAAGGTGGCCCCACATGTCTAAGGGGACTGTTCAGAAGATGGTATTGGGAAACTTAGCCCTAAATGGAGAAACATGAATGTTGATTCCCATGTGACCCCCCTAGAAAAGCAGGCTCCAAAAGGACTTAAAGATTTACAAGTAAAAGGTACTTGACATTTGTTCAGTAGGAGAAAACTATGAAGAGTTTTGTGGCCCAGGGTGGCCTTGGGGTCAGCACAAGCACAAACCGCAGGACTAAAGTTTATGAACTTGAATACATGCTAATTAAGTATCTCTGTTAAATAAGTCCATCGCGGCAAAGGTCGGAACTATTTTCATAGTAGTGACTTGCCTTTCTTCACTCTGACTTGTGTTGCTCTGCCCAGGTTACAGATGACAAATTCCAAGATCTGTGAGACAACTAAAACCGATACGGGAACAACAGCTAAAATACACTGGAAAGTCTTGCAAATCGATAAGAAAAAGATAGGAAGCCCGAGAGAAAAGGGGCAAAAGATATTAACTGGCGATTTGCAGGAGGGTTAACAACCATGTGAAAAGACGCTCAGGCTCATCAGGAATCAGAGAAATGCAGATGAAAGCCACAGATACTCTTCATCTGAGAAGAGCTAGAAAGTAGGATAATGCCAAATGTTGGCAGAAATGCAGGAAACAAGCCTCCCTGTGTGCTGCAGGTGGGAACGTAGACAGGCAAAGACATTCTGGAGGGCCATCCAGTACTTCTTCCTCAAAGAAAATATTTAATACCTGCAACCTACCAGTTTCCCTCCTGGGTAAACAGCTAGAGCAGTTCTCACCAGAACAACGAGGGGCTGTGTGTGTGCACGCTCGGTGCAGCCTGCCTGTGAGGGTGGGGAGCTGGAGCCTGGCACTGCGGTTAGGAGTAAGGACTGGATGTACACTTCCCAAAATGGAGACGTGTGCAGACACGGCGCCGAGTGACACAAACGCCAAACAAAACGAGAGCCTCGGTACACGGCTCTGTATTTAAGTGAAAATTACACACCACCCAGACATGCTAGAAGATCCTCCATGCATTACCAGGCCGCATGCACACAGCGATATAAATAAATTACACTGGAGCGGCTGGCTACGGCGAGGGGAGCTGGGGTGGAGAGCAGGGATTAAATGGAAAAGCAGAAAGATGCCTCTTCAGGGGTGCCTCCCACAGACCCTTATGGGGTAGCCCACAGTGCTTCGTGAACTTAGGGCTGTGAATAACCCCATGTCCTATGCGGCAGAGTCCCCAAAGCCAAGAGCGAATGAATGAATGTGTGTCCTGTCCCTCCCCCTGCCAGGCATCCTCGAGTAGCTTCTATTTTGGGGAAATAAAATTCAAGTTCCATCTGGCTTTACGAGCTCTGCCCCGCCCGCTGTCCCTCTCCCTCACCGAGCTCCTGTCACGCCAGCCCGCTGCCTGTGTCTCAAACCAGCCACGACAAGTGCCTCCTGGCCTTCGCGCCAGCTACTTCTGCCTGGCTGTTCCCACGACAGCTCCTTCTCGTCCGTCCTTTAAGGTCTCACCTGAAGTGCGGCCTGTGAAAGAGACCTCCTCTGAGCCGCCCCTTCAGCCACTCGCTAGGTCGGCACTAGGTTTCAGGCTTCCCCGTGCACAGACTATGCCACAGTATTTTCTAGTTCCTTAGGCGTCTACTTATTTGTTGCCTGCCTGTCCCCTCTACCAGAAGGGAGGCCCCTTGAGAGGGTGTCTGTCTTCTCTTCAGGGTCTGCACAGGGCGGGGGTACGTCATGCATTGCTGTTGAATGGCTTCATTGATTTGCTGAATGGAGGAAGAGGCCAGGCCAGGAAGGGGTGCATCCACTTTCAGAACGCAGTGAGAAAGCACACAGCATGTCGGGACCCCAGCCCCCAGACCGAGGGTTCAGCTGCCGCACCGGGGACGTTCGGCCTGAGCATTCTTGGTTGTGGGGCGCTGTCCTTTGTGTCTCAGGGTGGTTAGCAGCTTGCCTGGCCTCTACCCAGTACACACCAGTAGCACCTCCACAGTGGTAATAATCAAAAACGTCTGCAGACACTGCCACATATCCCCTGGGGGGCACCCCAGGTGAGGGCCACTATCTGAGACCCGCTCCGGGACTGGGGTGGTCTCTGCTCTGGCCCTTTAAGTGAAGCAAGCCCTGACCTGCACCCCGCCACACCCAGCACCCACCGCTCTCCCTCTGAGTGAGAGACCCTGACCCAGGCCTGGCCAGTGGAAGCACCCCTTTCCTCGGCTAGCATGTAACTCAGGCTAGGCAGGTGCCTCCACCCCAAGGCCGCAGGCTGCGACCTGGGGCTCCAGTTAGAACTGCCCTGCGGCCGCATTCCCTGAGCGCTTCCGGCACAGGCGCCTGTGGCTTGTCTGAATTAGAGGTGGCCTGGGTAGAGGCCGAGTGGGCCCTCTCACCTTTCCCAGTTAGTGCAGACTGACGAGGGAGTGGCTCTTGATGGACAGCAGACCCAGAAGGTTTGCCGTGCGCTCCGGGAGGAGGAGGCATCCTAGGGGGCCTCAGCGCAGGCCTGGTGCGGGGGGAGGGGGAGGGGAGGGAGTGGCCTCCAGCACTGTCCTTCCTTCCCAGCCATTGCCGTGTTCCTCCCTGCCGGCCGGCCCCAGCAGGACTGGGTCACTGACGGGAGCCTGGATGACCCAAGGTTCGATCAGATAGGGAAGGCCCACGGACCAAAACCGGAGCTTGCACCCGCTCCCCCAGCCGCTCCATCTGCGGAACGAAAGCCTTTCTCTGGGAGCCCTTCCTTGGGCTGGGCGAGGCCCTTGTTTGCAATTTAAATGTGGCCTCATTTATGGAGGAATCCTTGCTGCTGCGAAAAGCTTTGGGCTTGGGCTCACCCTCCCCAGCAGCCCGGCCTCAGCCAGAGAAGAAACTGATCTAATAGCCCTTTCTCCTGCTAATTGTAGCAATTAGTGTCATAGAATGGGGACTCCCTGGGGGGCCAGTGCCTAGCACACGAGCCTGTCCCCAGCTCCTCCGGCCACTGCCCAGGCAGACTGGGCCCCCACCAGGGCTCTGGCTGGGCTTCGGGGTGGGGATGGGGGTGGGAGAGAGGGCCAGGGCCATCGGGTGCCCAGGCGAGTTGTGGCAGGTGTGCACCAGAGCAGTTCAGTCCAGCGGCCACACAGGTGACCCTGGGCTGTGAAGAGGGCCTGACCGGAGCAGAGAGCCAGATCATGTCCGCCTGAGTGTGAGTGTGTCCAGGAGGGCAGAAGTGAGGAACATCTGAGGGTGTGACAGGAAGTCGTCCTGCAGCAGGTTGCTGTTACAGGGTGGGGAGCCCTTTGCCAGTGTGGCCCAGTGGAATCCCTTCTCTCCCCTCCCTCCAACAAGGGAGCTCCTGTTCCTTCATTCTTGCGCCTGTGCTGTTCCGGGAGATTGTAGCAGGCCCTCACAGAGCTCGCTCGCACTCCAGGCCTGCTAGCGAGACAGGCCACGTACAGCTGACTTTGAGGCAGCGTCCTGCCATCTACACAGCACGCGCCCAGGCAGTGAATCCTGTCTGAGAGGCAGGGCAGCGATCACTGCCAGTTTACAGATTTGGTCACTGAACAGACCTTTGTCGAAAACTCAGCAGGCAGTAGGAACTCGGCAGGAACAGGAGCTGAGCAGCGCCTGCCCTCTTTGGGGCTTGTGGGCCGAGGGGAGAGACTACCCGGTGCGTGCGTGTGTGTCTTACTGCACCCCAAGGGGAATGCTCTGCAGGTGGGGACACAGAAGAGACTCATATAACAGGAACCACCTGCAACAGGGTCTGCGCCAGGAATTAGTCTGGGGTCCTAGAAGTTCCCTTGGGGAAGGTGGGGGAGGCAGGACAGGAGCTGCAGGCAAAGGGCCCCCTGGTGGAGGGAGCCCATGAGCCAAAGGGCCGGAAAGAGGCCAGGCACCTGAAGCGCAGAGCAGGCCACGCTGCTGCTAAGGACTTTGGCCTTGTTCTGAGAGTGCCGAGAGCCTCTGAAAGGTCCCACACGGGGAGTGGCCCAGTTGGATTCGTGTTGTGAAATGATCCCCCTCCTCTGAGTGGAGGAGGTACTGGAAGGGGACAGGGGCGCTGCAGTGCCCAGAGACGGTGGCCTGCCTGGGCAGTGGTGACGGGAACAGAGGGAAGCAGAAATCTTCCGCAGATGTCAGGGTGAAATCAACCTGGTGTGGTGTTGGACTGACTCGGGCAGCTAGGACGGGGGAGTGCTGGGCATGATTCTGGGGTTTCTGGCTTGCATGGCAGGGGTGGGTGGCAGGGACCTCTGTTGTTGGAGAAAAGGTGCCTTGGTGGGGTGGAGTATGGCATGAGAGACTGCAGAAGGAAGCCGTGGGGCTGGTGACTGGAACGTGGGTCTGCAGTGTGGAGGGCCAGGCTGAAGACATGTTTGGGAATCAGGGACCCACAGATGGTGCTGGAAGCTGCAGGCGCAGCTCAGGGAAGCAGTTTGGAGAGAAGAGGGAAGCCAGCCCTGGACAGGTCCTGAGGAGCTCAGGTGTTAACAGCCAGGCCACGAGGGAGAGCCTGCAAAGAAGATGGAGGACAGACCCGGAGAGGCGCGGGAAAGCCAGGAGACCAGGAAGGAGGGAAAGTCACCTGCCTAAGTAAGGGTCATGGCCCCTGCAGAGGCCATACTGCAAGCAGTGTTCCTGGGCCTCTGACCATTGGCAGTGGATGACCGCCGCCCTAGAAATGGCCCTGCTGGGATGCGCCTCCAGCCAGCGTGGCTCTCTGCTGGCCACCGCTCCCCAGGACACACAGGGAGAGACCCTTTCCCCAAAGTCCTTCCTCCTCTCTCATTTTGCCCTTGGTATTGTGGCAATAAAGAGCCTTTCCCTGCAGCACGTGCGGGAGGCTGGGTTGACTCCCGCGGGGAGGCCTCGTCCTTGCTGAGCTATTTCATAACCTCGGAAGGGTGGAAAATCCCCCCAATCTTAACGCAAAGCCAGCAAGCTGAAAAATGGCCTTGAATAGGCTGAGATGAGAAAACAAAGAGGCCGTCAACATCACAGTCTTGGAGGGGGTGGGGGGCTTCAGTAGACCCCACGCAGACAGCAGTTTCTTCTCGGCTTTTAACGCCCAGACTCAGAGACCCAGCCAGGGACAGGCGTTCAGGGGGGTGGCGGCAGCCCTTCAGCCCAGCCTTCCTGATTAACAGTTCAAACAGGCTTCAAAGGCTCAAAAGGGGTTAACTGCAGAGCCTCGAACTCCTCCGCCTGCTAATTTTTAAACGCAGCTGAGCTCTGAGTGCCCCTCCCAGAAGGCCCTGAGAGGGACTCTGCTCAGCCCCCACCCCCTGGTGTCGCCAGGAATCTGTGTGCATCTAGAACAAAGGCTCCCCATGCCCTCCCTCTTCCAGCTTGTTCTGATGCCTAAGACAAGACTTCACCCCAAAGCCGCTGCCCTCCATCCCAGCCTGGTGGACATGAACACATGGCCGTGACTTCCAAACGAACCTTTGAGATTGGCTTAAAGGAGCTGGGACCTCAACCCAGGTGAAACCTGGGTGGGAGTAGAGGCTTGGACTCCTGTGCCCCCAGAGACCAGTTCCCAGCAGTGGGAAAGCAGCAGCCCGGGACCCAGGGCAAGTGGGGAGAGCGCTCCCACAGCCTGAAGTCCACAGTCTCCCTCTGACTTCCCTGCCAGGCTGAACACACCTGCAGGCTCTAGGAATGGGATGAAAACTGCTCAGAAACTGTTAACAGATGCCCCTCACACCCATCTGCCCTAACACACACCCACTCAGTCGTGCACTAAAACGCACAACGCACGCGTGCTTAGCCTGTGACCCACTCCTCGACAAGGCCTGGGGTTCTGTCCCCTCTTCGTGTTGCTTCTTGCCCAGCCCCTGGCCCCTGTGGCACCTTCTTCATGACGGAAGCTGAGACCCTACCAGGCCCACGGGCTGTTCCCAAGGTCCCAGGACCCAGCCTCTGCTCTCACGTTGCCTCGTTCGCAGCCCCTAGGACCCCTGCTCCTCTCAGGGAGGGAGACAGCCTTCTAGTATAGGCGCATGTCACCCGCAGAACGGTCACGCCAGCAGCACCAGCCCTCTAAAGAAACCGTGCAGCGCCTTAACTTCATCATGCTCGACTTGATCTAATCCCCCGCCGCCCAGGGCCCAGGGCCGGAGGCACTGCGCGCACGTGCAGATGCAGCAAAGAGCAGCCTGGCCACACAGAGTGACTTGCCTGAGGCCGCTGGGCACTGACACAGCAGAATTTAGCTCGGCCTCTGAGGAGGCCAGCCCTCCCTGTCCTCTCATGGCGGGGAGGGCTGCAGGCCTTTATCAGGCTCCCTGTCCAACCTCGGAAGACAGAGTCACTCTTGAACCTTCAGCTCGCCGGAGAACCAGCCTGAGAGAGGGTAGGAGAGGCAGGGCCGGCCCTCAGGCCCACATGCCTTCTCAGCTTGTGCTCGGGCAAAGGTCTCCCAAG
Organism: Tursiops truncatus; assembly: GCF_011762595.2. NCBI lineage: Eukaryota > Metazoa > Chordata > Mammalia > Artiodactyla > Delphinidae > Tursiops > Tursiops truncatus. The sequence goes on from NC_047041.1 coordinate 106,453,904, forward strand.
CAGCAGAGCCCTGGGCCACGCTGAGGCCCGCCACTGTCATCATTGTGGGGGAAGGCAGCCTTGGAGTCCAAGAGGCCTTCCCTGCACATGCAGGGGTGGGAGCCCAGAGGGATGCCCGAGGCCACGGCTAGGCACCTGGGAGGGCCAAGTGCCACCCTGACAAGGTATCGCTTCCCTCCCTGCATAGGCCACTCGGGAGCCAAACGCCACCCCCTCAACTAGCTTCCCAATGGGACTGTGCCCCGCCCCAGTGCAAAGGGCGCTGCCCCCAGCAGCCACTCACCGGACCCTGGCCTCCTTGGCCAGCGGCTCATCCCACTGCCCCTCCCACTCGTGCTGCCAGGGCTGCAGAGGCCGCTTGCTGGCTTCTTTTGTTCCTGAAATGTCTGGATGTCTGAGAATCCAGAAGGTACCCCTGCTAACAGATTTCTACATCATTCATTGAGTCATCATTCATTCTGGCCCTCCTGTGCAGGCCCAGTGCTGGGACGCGGGGGCCATCAGATGGGGTGCCCCTCCGTGAGCTCCAGGCTGGCAGACAAGGCAAGGGAGCAGATCACGGGGCTATGAGGTGGAAGATGTCGGGGACACACTGGCTGCGGCCAGGCTCCTTCTGAGCCAAAGGAGGGAGGGTGGTTCTCCAGACACCTTCTACCTCTAGGGCTCTTGGGAGGAACACCAGTGCCTGGGGGTAGGCGGAGCAGAGGGCAGGGGTTTCTGGGGGCATGTGTCCTGGGCTGCCCCTCCCCCACGCTCCCCATTTCCCAAGGAGAGGCTGCTTCTTCCCCCGCTAAGGCCCCCTCTTCCCAAGGCCACCCAAAAGGCCCCAAGCTGTAAGGGGGGGCATCCCAAGAGTGGCATTGAGTCCCAGGGCCGGGTGGGAGATTATCTACGCAGGGGCTGATAGGAGCGTCCCCCAAGGGCTGACTTCAAAGCCACTCCGCCTAACCCCCTGCATCAAAGTCAGCAGGCTGAGCTGTTTGAACATTAAAAGAGTGGGGGGGTCACCTCCCCAGCCACCTGCGCCTCCACAGCTTCTCTCCTCAGGATCTCAAAGGCCTTCTTGCACAGGTGGGTGGGGGCCAGACCACCCAACTGCCAGGCGGAGGAGCCACTACTACAGGGCGGGCTAACCGCCCCTCAGAATCCTGCAGGCGGTACGCGTGCCTCCAGTTTCCCAGCCTTGGGCCCTGCGGTCCCGGCTTTCCTGGTCATCCCCTGCCATTTTCTCTGGGTTCTTCTAGAGGGTTGACCTGTTCCCCAACCCCACATGTGGAAGGAGCAGAGAGCAGAGCTCCCTCTTGCCCCGCCAGCTCAGCTCCAGACCTTGCCGTATGGCCGGCCTGCGCTCTCCCCCTCGGGCGCCTCTCCAGGAGGTCTGGGCCCAGGGGGCTCTTGGGGAGCAGTGGAGTGTGGAGGTGTGATATGGCGGCACCGAACAGCAGCCCCGGCCACTCAGCTGGGGTCCCAGTTCTAGCACCGGTGAGGTACGTGCCACTGGGCAGGTCCCCTGATCTCTCTGTGCCTCATTTTCCTCATCTGTGAACCCAAATTAAAACCAGCAGGGTACCTCCTGGGGTTACTGGGCTGGTCAGAGGGCCAGCTCAGTCCCAGTGTTCGGGAGAGCACCTGCCTTGTCAGCAGTGAGCATGTAGAATGGTGGCACTAGGGCCACAAGGCCTGGCTGCCCGAGCTCTGCCCTGCCACCTGGAGCTGGAGGCCAAGCCCGGCGTCATGCAGTGAACTGGGGAGGGCGCACGCAGAGACTGGGGCGCAGCGCTGCAGGGGGGGCTGGCAAACGGCAGCAGCTATTGAAACTTTGGGGGAAGTTCCCCAGATGTGAGAGGAAGGCCCCGAGGACGCCATTTGAGTGGCGGTGCTTGGACTGTCCACAGGCCTCAGTTTCCTCGTCTAGACAGAGGCTCATCATGGCGTCTCCCTCCCAGATCAGACAGCCCAGGAGGGAGAGCGGACATGCCCTCGGTGGGCTTCAGGGCAGACCCTTCCTTTCCTCTCTCTCAGGAACTCTCTGCCGAGGCTGGGGTTTTTCCACCTGGCCTCCCTCCCCAGCCCACCAGGTCCCCTGCCTGACCCCAGCGTACCCAGTACCCAGGCCCCAGAGCACAGACTCCTTGTTGCAGCCGAGAGCACGCGCGCGCGTGTGTGTGTGTGCGCCCGAGCCCAGAGAGGTGCTGACCCCTCCCTCACACAGGGACATCAAAGGGAAGCAGGAAGCAGCGAGCCGGCTGACCCCCAGCAGGCGGGAAAAGTGCAGTGTCACAGCTCAGCCTGGGGCCCAACTGCTGGGGATTTTCCATCCCACCAGGATTTCCGCAGGACACCCCGACTCCGGCCTTTGAGTCTCCTTGGGAACCGGGGTCTGGGCTGGAGGCCCCTGTCCTCAGTGTCTCCATGACTGGCTGGCTGCTGGCCCAGGCGCATCAGAACACTGTACCCTGGGCTCTGGGACCTGGCTGGGGAGGGAAGGCCACAGATGGAGCAGAGGGCCTGAGAAGAATGGAGAGGGGAACCTGTCCCTCCCCCGCCAGCCACACCTCCTTGATAGGGGTCAGGGGGTCAGAGCCACCGAATAGGCTGTGTCAGGGAGAGGACTGTATAAACAGTCCCAAGTCCCAGGATCCCAGGACGGCCCTCTTGAATACTGTGCAGCAGCCCCAGTGCAGTCAGGGGCGCTGTATGGACAGCTGGGCTCGTGGGCGTGTATCCACCTACCAGAGCCTTCTGCAGAGCGTAGCACTGAGGGCAGCCACAAGCAGGCCAGGCTGTCGCAGCCCTCAACCCAAGGCCGTCAGGCCTGGGAGTCCAGCACTCTCAACCGGCCCTGTACTTGGTGGACAAGCCCCGACCCAGATCTCTCCACTGCAGTTTGTGGGTGGGCTGAGGTCTACTTGGTACACCCCATTCAGGGCATCTGTGTCACTGCCTGGCATCCTGTCCCCCTAGATCTGCGACTGCCATGTCTTCACCCGGAGCTGTTGCTCCTGCCTCAGCAAGCCAGACCTGGCCCTGTGCTCGCCTTCACTCACCAGGAGGACGCACCAGGCATGCCGTGCACCATGAGGGCCTCATGGACCTGGGTCGGCCTCTAGGCTGGTGACCGGACTGACGCACACCAGGGCCCTCTGGCCGGGGAAGTGCACCTGAGTCCCTTTGTTTGTTCTGTGGGGGTGGGCAGAGGAGCTCTTGCTCCGGAGGGAATGCAGTTTTACAGCTGGAAGCCAGTGCTCCCAGTCTGAAAACGGGGCCTTGAACAGGGAGGGGTTTGCCATCCGAGTGGGGGGACCCGTGTTTGGTCGAGCAGCCACGCTCTGCACAGCCCAGAGCTTGGCCTAAGAGCAGACGTGCTCATGTGGAGAGTGCTGGCAGCCGGGCCCGCGATCCGGTTACAGCAGCTGTCCCGCAGGAACGTGCTGCCCAGGGCCGGGAGCTGTTGTTCCGGGGCTGCGAATGAGACTCAGTGCTGGGGGCGGGGGGGGGGGGGTGTCTGTTGCTGGGAACTGTTTCAAAATAATCACAGAAACTTGGCAGGCAGGGGCTCTGCCCGTAAGGGTCCAGGTCTCTGCACGGGGTGCCCACACCCTGCCGCTGAGGGTGTTCCTCCCCTGGCCAGGCACAGTGTGGTGTGGTCTGGGGTCTGGCCTCCCAGGCCAGTGTCATCATTGGGATAGGCATGTTTGTCCCCTGCATCACAGGGCCTTAGGGTCACACAGCCAGGCTGGAGCTGGTGGTCGAGGAGCAGGACGGGCGGGCACAGCTGTGCTCTCAGGAAGGCAGGGAAAAGGCCAGGGCGAGCGAGCGAGACAGGGCGAAGGGCGACGATCTGCCATTGACTCAGGCTTGCTAGGGGCAGGCCCAGCACCTTTCTCTGTTCTCCCATGCCCCGGATGGGTGAGAGCCAGAGGGGCCTAGAACAAGCCCCATCGTGACTCTCCTGGAACTGGGCTGAGGCCCAGAGCGCGCAGGCTGACGGTGAGTGGGCCAGGACTCGGGCAGGCTTGTCCACAGAGAGAACGTTCGGCTTAGCCCAGGTGATGGCCTGGACCCTGGTGAGTCAGGAGGTGACTAGGAGACAACCTGGCCCACCCTGCCCGGGAGTCCTATTCCAGAGGATGGCCGACGCTGCAGGTGCCTTTGGGCAGACGGAGTCAGAGCACCGGGGTGGGCAGGGGCCCGCCTCCATAAGCCCCAGACCCAAAGGCCCAAAGCCTGCATGGGACCTCCGGAATGACAGTGCCTGAGCGAGAGGCTGTGGCGGCCTGTGGCCTCTGCTGCCTGCGTGGGCTCATCCTCCCACCCCACACGGAATGACAGCAGCTCACCTCGCAGCTGCAAGGCTCGATATCTGTGTGGGTGCTGCCACTGAACAGTGGGGCCAGGGTCGCACGCCTGGGTGTGAGCAACCCTCTGGCGTGGCCTATCAGATGGAAGGCGCGCTGGGCTTCCCATTCAGGGTGCAGTTCCATGTAAAAGGGGACCCGTCGACACCTGTCCAGAACCAGTGATGTGGGTGGCCCTCTACGTGACATGGCTGGGCCCCTGAAGTGTGAGACACGTGGCTATGGGTGTGACATGCCATGGCATGCACACTCTGGGATCTGAGGACTGAAGACATGCTCTCGTGAGCTGTGCCGGCTGCCCCACGTAGGGGAACATTCTGTCCAGATGGGGACCCTCTCCAGGCAACCCCTTCCCTGTCTGTTCAGGTCTGAACATTAGACGCTCTGTGCCAATCGGACACGGCTGCACCCCCGCCCCCGCCCCCGGCAATCTGTAATTCTCACAGGTTGTCCCCAGAGGCACACATGTCAAATCCAGGAAGTACGAGTGAGGCAGGGAGCGGAGGAAGCTGTAAATGCAGAGCCGCGAGCTCTGAAGATGGAAGCCGTCTCACCTCTTATCCAGTCACCTGCTGTGCGCACAGCACACCAGCGCCCTTCTAGTGCACCGTGTGGGTTAGGGACACAGACCTACTTTCTGATAGAGACAGAGCCTTGGCAAAGCATCGCCTGCGTCTCGGGCTGCTCTCTGAAGGAGGCTGGTCCTGCACTTGCCCTGGTGGGGAGATTCCTAGCCCTTGCCTGTGGCTGGAGCAGTCTGTGAGGGAGAGTGAGAGGCAGAAGCTTCCCTCACTCCTGCTACATGAGCAGGCCTAGCTGAGGGGCTCCTCCCAGGTCCCTCCGCCAAAGCAGGTTCTCAGTTGGCCACAACTCTGGTGCCATAGACAAGGGGCATTTCTTGCCCCGAAAGTCACTCCAGAGACACTGAGAAAGCAAATCTATCGCTTTTCCAACCCCTAACAGTGGAAAAGAAGGAAGAGAAGGGAGGTCACCTAGAAAGTTCTGGAACACAGTCTGTTTATCAAATGAGTATATTTTCACATGAAAGAGAATGCTGCTGGGGAGCTGAGGAATCAGTGGAGACTGAGCCCACATGGCCCCCTGGAGCTTATGCGGTGCTGGCAGCAGGCCTCAGGCCTTCATACATACACCTGGGCCACCTAGGAGGAGATGCCACAGGAATACGAATGTGGCAGTTCACTCCAGCCACGTCGGCTTCCCTTTTGTTAAGTTACTTAATCCAATCAGAGAAGGTACCAGGCACAGTCGTTAACCGGCAGCTGCCTGTCTGCTGGCAGAGCCCTACCAAAGCCCCCGAAGGCACTGCTCCTCCTGAGCTCTGTGGGGTGCCCCGTTCTCAGGGGAAAGGTCCTCTCGAGAGCCGGTGTGAAAGGGTTCCCAAGTTGCTGTACCAGTTAATGAGTTATTTGCTCTAAACAATATCTTGATAAAGGGGAAGGATGAAGTTAGCTGCTGTTGACTAAGGAGAGACAGGGTTGCCAGGGAAATGCTTCTAAATGGAAGGAAACAAAAGGCAGTCATTAGGTTTTGTCTGACCAGGAAAAATGTCGTGGAGAGTGTACCTTTGGCCATCTTTTGTGTTTATGATTTGGAAGAGAGAGGCAGCAGCGAGTGTGCGGCCAGGGAGAGGAATCCAACAAAGCTGGTGGAGGCCAAGATTTGGGGGCACAGAGCAAGGGCGGCTGCCCTGGAGCTCAAGCCAGGAGGGAGTGAGGAGGGCCTAAGGCCCAGGCTGGACCGCGAGGCCTCCCAACCTGGGAGTACTGAGGTGAGAAGTGAGGGGGGGCTCCTGGAAGCAGAGATGGAGCAGGTTGGATCAAGTTGGGTCTGAACTGAGCTGGCACTGCGGGGCAGCGCTCTCGGCCTCAGTCAGTGTACAGGGGCTTTTACGTCTTTAAGTCTTGCTCTGTGTTGTAAATCTCTGCTTCTCCTCAGCAGTTCGAAATGTTTACTCTGAACTAAGCCCTGTGTTTTAACACGAGTCATGTTTTAATAGGAAAACCATCTTTGATGGAATCGTATGCAATTCTTACTTTTTCCTGATCAGCCAGAGCCCCAGGTCCAGCCTTTGTAGGCAGTAGTGACAGGAAGAGGGGCCTAGCCCTTGGCACAGAAAACCTGGCCTCCACACGACTGGTCTTGCAAACCATCGTCCGCACTCAGGCCAGCAGGCTGCAGAGGGCCAGGACCTTCGCTCTGTCCCTCACCTCCAGCTCCGTCACCCAGCGCGAGACCCCTCATTTGGAGCCTTTAATCAGGTGCTGGCCCCATTCCTAACACTGGCCCATCCCCATGCCTCCTGAGCTGGTGAGAATTATCCCGGGAACAAGAAGATCTAAAGGCCCCTGGTTCTCAGGCTAACAGGAGACTTGCCATTAGGAAGGGGGAGCAGACTTCCTCTCTGGGGAGGGCATAACTAGGGCGACCAACCAACCAAGGAAGGCGTGTGAACACAGCCTGGTGGCGGAGAACCTCTTGGTCTCAGCATGCACAGACTTGAGTTCCTTCCCAGGAGCCACTGTTTTCTACCCGGGAGCATCTGCCATCCCCAGAGCCTGGTCCCTTGATCTACGAAAACTGAGACAGTGCGGCATAACAAGGCCCTGGCGGACCACCAGAGTGACCGCACTTCATCTCCCTGTACTTCTAGGGAGATGTACGGAAGGGAGTGGGCTCCAGCGGGGCAGAGCTTTCGGTCAGAGACCCCTGGTAGACTCTGGACTCCAACTGCCATGGACTGTGTGAGTGGGGACGTGCCCTGGAGGAAGAGCAGGGGTGAAGGAGCTCCAGAAAGAGCATTAAGGCCTCACTGCTGCTTCGAGACCCGCTGCAGACTGGGCAGGCCCTTGTGAGGAGGATGGACCACAGCCAGGGTCCTGCACCTGACAGGCCCTGGTGCAATCCCCCCTTGCTTATTCATTCACTTATTTATTCGTCAAACATTCACAGAACGGCCATGATGGGCTCTGTGCGGATTAAACACTGAAGATAATGCTGAACAAAAAGACCTACTTCTGCCTTCACCGGCCTTGGGATCGAAGGAGACGGCTCGTAACCCTTCACCACAGACAAACACCCAGTTATACATTAAGAACAAGAGGGGAGATGGGTTCTCTGTGGACCAGTCTGAGGCTTAGAAATTGGCCACTCTTAAGGAGGGACGTAAGTCGGTCCCAGCCTGGGGAAGGGGAGAGGGTCAGGAGAGAGCTTGACTTGTTTAAAATGACACCAAGGGAGTGTTTGAGGAGCGACAGTGACTTCATCAGAGCCACTGCTCAGGGTCAATACTAGCTTTGTGACCCTGGGCCCGACTTAACCTCTCAAGCCTCAGGTTGATTATATATAAAACAGGAGTGATAATATTCTTATGTCAAAAGCTGCCGTGATGTAAGGATTAGTGAAATGATGTTTATAAAGCACTCAGCAAAGTGCCTGGCTAAGGGCGAGTACTATTATGATTTTAAGAGGATTCTTTAGTCCAAAGATGTGTGCAGGGTAGCGAGCTTTCTCCTCCCCGAAAGGGTAGCGCCGGGGCTCCTTTGGAACGCAGTGCCCAGGGAGTGTTGCCGAGGAGATCAGGACCTCTGAGAGAGCAGGGGTGGTCCCTGCCCAGATCCTCCTGGTCTCCTGGGGCTTGCACGGTGCCTGGTGTGTGCACTCACACCTCCTGCCTGGAAGAATGGACACACAGGGCAAGGGGGCACCGTCTCCTCCGCCTGCCTGCCGGGCACCGCACTGGATCTTACAGGTGCCTTCAGCTCCTAGAGCCTAGACCCTACACACATCCACGCTGGGGGAACCCACGGGAGTTTCAGACTGGGGCTGCCCTGTGCCCTTCTTAGCTCAGCGGTGTGGGGGGTGTGTGTGTGTGTGTGTGTGTAGGTGTGTGTGTGTGTGTGTGTGTAGGTGTGTGTGTGTGGGCTGGCCCAGCCTGGACTGGGTGGGGGCTGTAACAAACCTCATTTCCCATCAAGGGAGCCTGAGGCCGTGAAGGTCAACTTACCCCCCCCACCCCCCAGAGCTCTCGCCAAGATTCCCATTCTTAGTCTGCAGTCACCCCAGCCCGAGAGCAGTGCTGCACATGGGGGTGAGCAGGGAGCTTCAAGATGACTACGAGTCACAGAGCTGGGGAGAGAGACAGAGCTGGGTGGGCTGGTGGGAGGCAAGAAGATACTGGGAGAAAGTGAGGCCCTCTCTCGGGGGAGCAGTCAAGACAGGAATGCCCTCCTCCCGGCCCCACAGGATGGCCCCAGGGCTCCCAAGCCCCTCCTTGGGGGCTCCCTGAACTCTTGCATCTATCCCATAGGGAGCAAACTTGCTTCCTTCTATCCCACTCTCTATCAAACATAAATGATGTAAAAAGGACTTTTTTCCCCCCGAATCCTGTTAGCGTTCAGAAATAGAGTTGTTGTACAAGAATTCTTTCACAAGAAGGAAATCCTGCCACTTGTGACAACACGGATGAATGTGGAGGACAGTGAAATAAGCCAGACACAGAAGGACAAATACTGTATGATATCACTTATATGAAGAATCTAAAATAGCCAAGCGCAGAGAAGCAGAGAGTTGAATGGTGGTTGCCAGGGGCAGGGGGAGGAGGCAGCCGGGAGGAATTTGTCAAAGGGCACAGAGTTTCAGCTCTGCGGGGTGAATGAGTCCTAGAGAGCGCCTGCCTATCGCAGTGCCTGTAGTCAACAGCCCTGCATCGTGTGCTTCAGAAGTTGCTCAGAGGCTAGATCTGACGCTACGTGTTCTTAGGAAATAACAATATACATGATAACAGAGGGCGTGAAGAAACTTTTGGAGGTGATGGGTATGTTTATGGCCTAGATTGTGGTGACGGTCTCATAGGTATACACTTATCTCCAAATTCAGCACATTGTATACATTAATTATGTACAGATTTTGTATGTCAATCGTGACTCAATAAAGTGGTTGAAAAAAAGAAAATTAAGAACAAAACAAATTTTTTTTCACAGGAGCTTTTTTTTTCTCTTTGAGCATATATTTTAAAATAGTCACATCCTTAACGAAACCTTCCACAGTCTCTGTGGAGCCAGAATCCCACTGATCTGACAAGGCTGGCATAATAAAAGAACACATACTGATTTCATCTATGATAGTCAGCGCAAAAAAAGGGAAGCTATTAGTAACCAGGGTCCATCAGCTGTAAAAATAACCAGTGTAAACAGGGTCACACCAAGAATGCAAAGATACATGCAGCAACCTGGATGAATCTTCAGAGAACTGTGTTGAGTGAAAAGAGCCAGTTTCAAAAGGTCCCATACTGTACAGTTCCATTTATAGAGCATTCTTGTAAAGACAAAATTAAAGCAATGCAGAACTGATTAGTGGTTGCCAGGGGCTAAGGACAAGGTGAAATGGGAGAGAAGGGAGTGTGGCTATGAAAGGGGGCTACATGAGGGACCCTGGGGTGACAGAAGCTCCCCTGTGTCAGCGTCTGTATCCTGGCAGTGATCTGGTCCTACAGTTTGCAAAATGTTACCACTGGTGCAGACTGGGTGAAGGCTACGTGGGATCTCTCTATTATTTCTCACAGCTAGCTGCTGCATGTGAACGTACAATTATCTCAGAATGAAAAATTCATGAAAAAAATCACGATCGCCAAATTAAAAAAAAGTAGTCTTCCTAAAAATACCCAATAATGAAGATACAGAAAATCTATACGAACAGAGGGCTAAAAAATACTGAGGGACGTTACAACTGATTTGAACACATGGATAAATCTCCTATTTTTGGCTAGAAAGTCAAAAATATTGTAAGAAAGATAATTCTAAGTTAATCTAAATGGATTGCCGTTTCAATAGAAACTACTGGCAGAATATGGAGGGACACACACACACACACACTTTTTTTTTTTAAATCAGGCAAGCTGATTATAAAATTTATGTGAAAAAAAATCAGCATGTTGGGCTTCCCTGGTGGCGCAGTGGTTGAGAATCTGCCTGCTAATGCAGGGGACACGGGTACGAGCCCTGGTCTGGGAGAATCCCACATGCCGCGGAGCAGCTAGGCCCGTGAGCCACAACTACTGAGCCTGCGCGTCTGGAACTTGTGCTACGCAACAAGAGAGGCCGCGATAGTGAGAGGCCCGCACACCGCGATGAAGAGTGGCCCCCGCTTGCCAGAACTAGAGAAAGCCCTCGCACAGAAACGAAGACCCCACACAGCAAAAATAAATTAATAAATTAATAAATTCCTACCCCCAACATCTTCTTTAAAAAAAAAAAAAAGCACGTAATGCAAGTCCTGTACAATTCTGAAAAAGCGTCTGGAGCTCTTTGGTGCAGCCTGTCCCTCTGTGTTCCAGAAAAGCACTCGGGTTTAAAGATTACCCATTGTCCTAAATAGTCTGATGAGGGTGCAACTTCACTTTTTTCTGAAGGTGATTCTACTCATTCAAACTCGCCTCTCCATCGACGTTGTCAGGCACCTACCATGATAAACATGAACTGAATGACTCATCTTGAGGTAGGGACATGCATTTAACCAATACTATATAACCTTACTATGTGTCAGCACCATTCTGTGTACTTCACATTAGTCATTCATTTAATCCTCCCAGTAACCCTCTGCAGTAGGCACTCTTTCTTATTATCCCCATTTTACAGATGGGGAAACTGAAACTGAGGTTAAATGACTCATTCAAGGTCCAGCAGGTAGGAGGGGTGCAGTTAGGATCTGAACTTGCACTACAGCTCTAGAATCTGCTTTTAACCACTACTTTTTTGTTTACAAGTCAGTAAAGGAGAGCACCAAGCAGGAGGTCTGGGGACAGGGGCACATTCCTCTGGGCTAGTTTCACAAGGATGAGGCTGGAAAAGCCACATTGGTACAGGTGGTCTGGATTAGATAAGGAAACTGAGTCACTGCTGTCCAAGTCATGATGTGAAACCATTTTGACCTGCGCTGGTTATAACAGCACTCCAGCTATAACACTTTACCGTGTCAGTTATTTTCCTTTCCGGTGGTTGGCCTGGGGAGGGGAGGGGCTGGCTACATGTTACAGATTTTTCTTATTGCCATTCTTTTCCTTTTTGAATTAGGCTTATTTACTTTCTTGAGTTACTGAATTCAGTTTTCATAAGATGCCCTGAAACTGTGATCATACATGAGTAGGAAGTGGCCCCCAGGGTCAGACCCGAGACCCAGGTGCGTCCCTTGTCTGGACTCTGCCATGTGAGTGAGCCCGGAAGAGACCCCTTGTCTGGACTCTGCCGTGTGAGTGAGCCCAGAAGAGACAAGTGCTCCTGTTCCCTGACAGCATTAGCCACCAAGGCGAGGACTCAGCCCCAAACACTCAGGCTTCCCGTCCAACTCAAGAGCTAATCCTGTGTCTAGAGTGTTGTGGTCTGAGGCCATGCCATGGATTCCCTGGTTGACTGTACTGTGTGAAATGCAGCTTCCTCTTATGAGTAAGAGAGATGGGGGAAACCTGCTATACTCACAAGCACATCATAAAGTTCAAAAGTCAAATAACTGAGGCTGGCCCGTCACTAGGCCCATCAGCCATCCATAAGACAATCTAGAAATGGACACATTAAATGAGAGTTTGAAATATGATAAAGGTAACAACTTAAGTCAGTGGAAAGAAGATGATGTATTCAAATAAATAGTGTTGGGGTAACTAGTTAGACACATAGAAAATAAATCGAATTTAATGACTCCTTATGTCCAAATCTAGAGGGAGCACTATTTAAATGTAAAAAGATGAAGGACGCCCACTCTCGCCACTTGTATTCAACATAGTTTTGGAATTCCTAGCCACAGCAATCAGAGAAGAAAAAGGAATCCAAATTGTAAAAGAAGTAGAACTCTCACTGTTTGCAGATGACATGATGCTATATAGAGAAAATCCTAAAGATGCTGCCAGAAAACTACTAGAGCTCATCAGTGAATTCAGTAAAGTTGCTGGATACAAAATTAACATACAGAAATCTGTTGCATTTCTATACACTAACGACGAAATATCAGAAAGAGAAATTAAGGAAACAATCCCATTTACCATTGCGTTGAAAAGAATAAAATACTTAGGGATAAACCTACCTAAGGAGACAAAAGACCTTTACTCCAAAAACTGTAAGATGCTGTTGAAAGAAACTGAAGATGACCCAAACAGATGGAAAGATACACTGTGTTCTTGGATTGGAAGAATCAATAGTGTCAAAAATGACTGTACTACCTAAGGCAATTTACAGATTCAGTGCAATCCCATTCACATTACCAATGACGTTTTTCACAGAACTAGAACAAAAAATTTTAAAATTTGTATGGAAACACAAGACCCTGAAAGGACAAAACGATCTTGAGAAAGAAGAGCAGAGCTGGAGGAATGACGCTCCCTGACTTCAGACTATACTACAAAGCTACAGTAATCAAAACAGCATGGCACGGGCACAGAAACAGACATATAGATCAATGGAACAGGATAGAAGGCGCAGAAATAAACCCCCGCACTTATGGTCAATTAATCTACAACAAAGGAGGCAAGAATATACAATGAAGAAAAGACAGTCTCTTCAATAAATGGTGCTGGGAAAACTGGACAGCTACATGTAAAAGAATGAAATTAGAACATTCTTGAACACCATATACAAAAATAAACTCAAAGTGGATTAAACATATAAATGTAAGACTGGATACTATAAAACTCCTGGAGGAAAACATAGGCAGAACACTCTTTGACATAAATAACAGCAATATTATTTTGGATCTGTCTCATAGAGTAATGGAAATAAAAATAAACAAACGGGATCTAATTAAACTTAAAAGCTTTTGCACAACAAAGGAAATCATAAACAAAATGAAAAGACAGCCTATGGACTGGGAGGAAATATTTGTAAATGATGCTACCGACAAGGGATTAATTCCCAAAATACACAAACAACTTATACAGCTTAATATCAAAAAAACCCCAACCCAATCAAAAATCGGGCAGAAGACTAGATAGACATCTCTCCAAAGAAGACATACAGATGGCCAGCAGGCACATGAAAAGATGCTCAGTATCACTAATTATTAGAGAAACGCAGTCAAAACTACAGTGAGGTATCGCCTCACACCAGTCAGAATGGCCATCATTAAAAAGTCTATAAATAATAAATGAGGGTATGGAGAAAAAGGAACCCTCCTACACTGTTGGTGGGAATGTCAAATTGGTACAGCTGCTATGGAGACCAGTATGGAGGTAACTTATAAAAGTAAAAATAGAGTTAACCATATGATCCTGCAATCCCACTCCTGGGCATATATCCAGAGAAAACGCTAATTCAAAAAGATACATGCGGGCTTCCCTGGTGGCGCAGTGGTTGAGAGTCCACCTGCCGATGCAGGGGACACGGGTTCGTGCCCCAGTCCGGGAGGATCCCACACGCCGCGGAGCGGCCGGGCCTGTGAGGCATGGCCACTGAGCCTGCGCGTCCAGAGCCTGTGCTCCGCAACGGGAGAGGCCACAACAGTGAGAGGCCCGCATACCGCAAAAAAAAAAAAAAAAAGATACATGCACCCCAATGTTCATAGCAGCACTATTTACAATAGCCAAGACATGGAACCAACCTAAATGTCCATCAACAGATGAACGGATAAAGAAGATGTGGTGTGTGTATATGTATGTGTGTACATATATATATATGTACACACACACACATAATACACAATGGAATATTACTCAGCCATAAAAAAGAATGAAATAATGCCATTTGCAGCAACATGGGTGGACCTAGAGATGACCATATTAAGTGAAGTAAGTCAGACAGGAGAGACAGATAATCATATTCATATCACTTATATGTGGAAACTAAAAAAATGATACAAATGAACTTATTTACAAGACAGAAATAGACTCACAGACATAGAACACAAACTTACGGGTACCAAAGGGGAGAGTGGGGTGGGGGAGAGATAAATTAGAAGTTTGGGATTAACATATACACACTACTATATATGACATAGGTAGACAACAAGGACCTACTGTATAGCCCAGAGAACTATACTCAGCATCTTGTAATAACCTATAAGGGAAAATAATCTGAAGAAGAATATATATATATATATGTGTATGCATGTAGATATATGTGTGTGTGTGTGTGTGTGTGTGTGTGTAACTGAATCACTTTGCTTTACACTTGAAACTAATACATGTAAATTAACCATACTTCAATTAAAACTATTTTTTAATGTGAAAAATAAAGATGACAGAAGAAAACATGGGAGAATTTATTAAAACAATCTCAGAATGAGGCTTTTTTCCAAAATTTTTCCAAACTTTAAGACAAGGACCTCAAATCACAAAAGACTGCCAGAGCTGACTGTCAAAATTTAAAAATTCTGAAGTCCAACAGGAAAAAATGGACCAAAAATTTGAACAGTTTATGAAAAGAAAATACAACTGGCTTCTGAAACACATAAACAAGCTCAACTTTTAATAAAATATAAGAAATGCAAAACAAAAAACAAAAACAAAAACCCCCCAAACACTCAAATTTAAAAATCCTGCCAGCAGAAAACTACAGAAGCTCAAAGACTGAAGAAAAATTGGGATAAAATATTTTCAACATCTAAGACAGAGTTCCTATAAATCAGTAAGAAGAGGTATTAAAAAAATTAAGGGTATGGAGAAATGGTTCACAAAAAAGAAAAAACAAATGTGTTTACTTCTTTGAAGAGATAAAAGCCTCATTTACAATAAAAGAAATGTAAGTGAACACTCCAGTACACCACTTCTTCCTCAGTCAAATTAATAAAGATAAAAACTGTGACCACTCACTTGTTGGTGAAGGTGTGGGGAAACGGGCGTGTTTGTGCACTTTTCTTAGTAGCATCAATGGGTGCCAGCCTTCATGATTTGGTAGCATCTATCAAAACACGTACAGATATCTTAACCCTGCTGGAAATGGGGGAAAAACGGGCCTCTGGAAGTGAATGCACTTAAAATTTCATGAAAAATAGACTTGATTGGGAAGTTACCTTGAGAAGTAGTAATAATAGTTTTGAAAACAAGATTATCTTATATAAATGTAAGTTGTTATAATCGTAGATGCCTACTCGTGAATGGAGAGAGGTTCTGGTGGCATGTTTATAAAGCATGCCGTCATCTTTCACTTCATAATGGACTTTGGCAGCACGTCCACACAGAGGATCATTTCTGCAGAAGGCAGGGCTTCATGGCTTCACGAAGGGCCTACCCTTAATCCTTTATTATTTCATCTGCTTTTATTACTTCTTTTTTGAAATGCTTATCTAGGTATCAGCCTTGATTTTCTCTTCAGTTGATAACTGGTTTAACTCTGCCTAATCTCCTAATCTCTGTTAGAGATTCTTCAATTTCACTGCCCTTAACTTCATGAAATCTCTTATCTTGACAGGATTTACAGTTCTTCTTCATAAGTGATTTACTTTACATTGTCCTTATTTGATAAGAGACAGCCCAGGAGGAGACTCAGTCAACAGAGATAGAGCAGGGAGAAGATGGGTGGGGAGAAACAATAGTGTTCAGTGGGGAGGGATGTTTCAGAGGGACTAATTTCATAATCGGGCAGTTCATTAGTGAATATTTGAATGGTCAATGGCCGTCTTTAGCTGCCCTATACATCCATCAATAGGGGGCTTGTTCCATACATTATGGCACAGTGAAATGCTCTGCAGCTGTTAATAAAAAGGAGAAGCGCTAGATGTCTTAATATAGATCCATCTCCAGAACACACAGGCACCTTCCCTTTGAACAGCGCACACTGGGGCCGCCGCGTGCTCACCAAGAAATGAGAGGGCTTGCTTACGGAAAGCTGAAAGGTTTCCTTACAGCATGATGCCTGCGGAGACAGGTCCCCGCACAGTGCACTGGCCAGGGCTCCGTTCTCTTCAGATGCCCTGGGGCTGCTTCCTGCCCAGACCATCAAGCAAGTAACTGTTGGCCACCTCCTGCCAGCTGCGGTCAAGTCAGTGTTGCCCTTGAAAATGCTCCTGGCCTTAATCAGGCTTCAATGAGCAGCCCATCTCTGCATCCTTTGATGGAAGGCTCTCTGATTAACAGCCAGCACGATACTCTTTAGCCTTGTTACAGGCCTCCCACCCCACCACCTACGTGCCTTTTTCAGGCAGCTGGGTCCTCGTGTTCACCAGGAACAGGACCCATGCCAGAAAGACTAGAGCCGCCATGAGCCCAGCCCCATGTGGGGAAAGCCCAGCCCAGCAGACTGAGAGCAGAGGCCACGTTCTCTCAAGGATCCTGGAAGCTAAGCACGAGAAAGCAGCACTTCAGCTACAGTGCACTGAGCTGTCACCTGTTCATGTGTGTGTACACACACGCCACTGCAAAATAAAAATGCCCCTGACGGGTACTGCCCTGATGAACCAGTCTTGTCTGGGCAGCTCAGAAAGTCTGGCATACCTATATATTAAGTCAAAAAGGCAAACTGCAGATAAATATGTATGTTACCACTTGTGTAAAAAGGAGGTATATTATAGATACGTGTTTGCCCCTATAACACATTCTGAAAAAATACAATAGGAAACTGGTAAAAGTGGTAGCCTTTGGGGAAGGAAACTTAGGAATTCAGGGCTGGGGTGGGGACAGCCTGATTTTTCTCCATATTCCCTTTGTACACTGAATGTGTTTTACCATGTGCGTATGAGACTACTTGATTATTATGATTTTTTAAGCACAGCATTTTAATAGGGAAGGAACAGTGTGCTGCAGCTCACGCAGACGTTCCGCCAGGCCGTGAACGGGCAGCCCTCCGCTGCAGGGCTGGGGTGGCCGGCGAGGGGCCGCTCCCGCGGCGCAGCGGTGTGGGCTCTGGTTCATGTCACTGCAAGGGGCGGGGGCTGCTCCGCACAAAGAGGGTTTTGACAGGGAGAGGCAGAGCTGGAGTGAGAGCAGGCCCTGGGCGGGCTCCCAGCGAGCCCCCCGCCCCCACCCCCCTCGATGGGAAGGGGTGCCCTCCACCCATCTGCAGATCAGCAAGGCTCTCCTAGGAAATGAAATGTTACATATGTTTTGTCATTACAGAATTTTGAGAGGAGTGATTTTTAAAGAAGTGAACCGTGTACAGCATGTTCTGACTGCTGTGTCTCACTATATCAAGTTTTTATGTAAGTTTTTTCCATTTTCAGGTAATCTCTGATTTTGATTCATGCAACAGTGACAACAGTTGATACGTTTTTCTGTTGATTTGCCTAATGTCTGTGTTCGTTTAAATATTTTCCAATGCATCTCCACATTTTAAACTCCTTTAAACTATACCTTAGACCCCATTTCACATTCATGCTTTATATCGCCGAGACTCTGCTTTGGGGAGGAGCAAATTGTCTTCCCTTCTGAAATGGCGCTGCTTGGGAACTAGTTGGGTCCCGGGTATTCTGGGGAAGTGACACAGTGTTGACCTAGGAGGGGGTCCTGATCTCTCCCCATGGGGAGAAGGAACAGAGAGGAAGTTGAGGCTGGCGACCCTCTTGGGACATGCCCACACCCACCCTCTCCAAGGGCTCTGCCCTGGACATCCACCTGGGCGTGGGGAGGCCTGGATACACCGTTGGCAGAGAAGCTGGGCGGGAAGAAGCCGGCCGAGCGCCCGCCACTGTAAGAGGAAACGAAGAGAGACAGCTCCAGGCAGCCCCAGAAGCGAGGCCTGGAAAAACTGCAGCTGGGGCGAGCACAAAGGACTTTTCAGACCCTGCAGCCAAGGTGCCCAGTGAGCTTTTTTTTTTTTTTAAACAGCTATTAGGGCGACGAGCCTTTCCAAAGGCCAGCAGTTGGCGAGGGTTTCCAGGAAGCTGGTCTGGCACGAGGCTGGGATTGGAGCAACTTTAACGAGTTAACTTCAGAAGGAAGGAATCATCAGGAAAGGTTTAAGGTTCAGCAAACTTTTTGAATTATTTTGCAAAAAGTTCTGGCTTTCAAATTCAAAGGCGTGTTTTGCCGTGACTGTTTTAAGCCAGAGCCTGTTTCAAAGGCAGCGCAGCCCGCACGTTTCTGATTCATTCACTCCAGGTATTCGTCTCGACTCCTCTGGACGAGCTCTGCAAGTGCTATCCAGTGCCGGGAAGTGCTGGGGTCACCTTACACGTCTCGTCAAACATTGCTCCACCCACGCGCCTCTCCCTCCGCCAGCCCCCATGGCCGTGTGTGCACGCGCGCGCACACACGCGCACACCTTCCCCAAGCAGGAAGCTGCTCTTTGCCAAGAGCGAATGGAATTCAGATTTCCAGAGGGTGTCCTTGGCCTCCAGCTCCACAGCCACACGCTGAAGAAAGGTCCTAGTGTGTGTGGTGGGGACTGAGAGAGAGGGGCCTCCATCTCTGCTCACGTCTATCTCGGCCCCAAGAAAAACCCACAACTGGCTGCACTCTGCTGAGCCACACCCGGCCTCGGTCACATTCCTTCCCTTCCTGAGCCCGCACTGGGTGGCCCCAGCAAACCAGCCTCCACAGCTTCCTCCCGCCAGCGGGAGACCTAGGCCGGGCCCTTGTGGGGCAACCAGCGATTCCAAGTGAGGCGCCCGCGCCCCGGGCCTGAAGCGGTGGGAAACCACCGAGGGGCCCTCGGGGCCGGGCCTCCGGCTCGGGCCCGCGCTCACCTACGCGGGGGAGGACGGCGCTGCTTCTCCCTGCAGCACACTGTGGGGCCGGCCCTCTTCCTATCCAGCCTTTGCTCTGCTGGCTGCGGAGCTGGTGGGCCCGCTGCAAAGGCTGATGCCGCCCTTTCCCACCACAGGGTCCCTGCGTACACACCGGCAAGAAGGAGCCCCTCTCCCCCATCCAGTCTGAGCCTCCCAGGCCCTGAGGTCAGCACCCTCAGGAGTTAAACATTTACAGGCAGAGGCCAACACCAGCCCCAGTAAATGAGACAAGGCCGTGATCAGCCTCGCATGGTGGGCTGGCTGGTCACGCTCAGCTTCTCTTTGGCCTGAGTCACTGGGACCTTGCACCTGTGTGGCCAGGTGGCAACAGGCGGAGAGAGTGATATTTCTGCAGGTCGTCAGAGCCAGCGAGGACGGTGATGGGCAGGAGCTTCTGTGGCATTTCAGGGGCTCAGCGCGGGGGGGGGGCCTGGTGCCCCGGCAGAGTGTCCACTGCTAAACAAAGGCCAAGCTCCACTCTCGTCAGACAGCGCCCTTTGTTTGCTCATGGAACTGTTTTCACAAGCGCCAGGCTCCGCGTGGCCTGCACTTCTGCCTGGGGAGAAGGCTGCAGCTCTGCAGCGTGGGCCGTGAGGCGCACGTCGGCCTTCTGGCCTTGCTCAGGGCTACGCGGAGCCTCCTGCCTGGGCTGGGGAAGGCGGCACCCTTGTCTTGGTCTTGCCCACTTGGGTCTCCTGGACAAGTACTCTTGAGCTAGCCCGAGACCAGCTTCCCTGTCCTTTCTGACCCCACGTCTCAGTGTTTCTGTAGTGCCTCAGCTCCACCAGCCTCTCCTTGCAGGCGTGGGCTGCCGCAGAATTAACTGGGGGGCGCTGTCTCCCGTCCCCTGCGTGTGGGACTGGGGGGAGCACGCTGAGGAGCAGGGCCCGGCCAAGCTGACGGCCACGCGCTGCCCCCCCGGCGCTCGGTGCTCAGGAAAGTGCGCCAGCCACCCCCGGGACTGGGGGCCCTTGGCCCAGGTGATGAAGGGGACTGGCTGGGCCTGGCGTGGGGTGGAGCACCGGCCCCACTAGAGCAGACAGGCCCCTGTGGGACAGCAGAAGAGCTCAGGGTTCAGAGTTCAGAGCTGAGGGCCTAGCCCTGGCTCTGCCAGCAGCTGAGCAAGGTCCTCTCGTCTTTGGTCTCAGGTCTTTGGTTTCCCGGTCTTTCCATCTCCTGGCCTCTAAAGGGATACATCCCCCCCTCCCCACCCCCGAACCCAGGCCGTGTGGTCTGAAGAGTCCACTTCCCAGCGCCTGAGACAGGCAGGTGGGGGGCGGGGGCCGCGAGCACAGAGCTTTTACAGGTACAGCCGCAGACGGGGGGCCACTGGGAGAGCATCTCAAATGAGGCCCTTGGAGCCCCTGGGGATGGCCCCACCCCCTGCCGCTGCACACACACCGGCCCGAGCTCAGTCAGGCTGGGAGCCAGTTTTCCTGAGCATTGCTCCACCCAAGGCTGCCCCATCTTATGACCCTGGCCTTGCAGCCAGGCCCCCACGAGCTCCCACCTGGAGCCCACACACCCAGCTGGGGGGTTCATGCGGCAGTTCAAAAAGAAGAGCAGAAGAAAAGCACTCAAGTGTTTCAAACTGGAAGAGGTTCAATTTAACTTAACAAACCTGGATATGAACCTAAAGAAAACATTGAAAACCAAGCCCACCTACAAAAGGCCCAAGAGAGGAGGTTAAGTAGGAAAAGAAAGGTCCCCTTGGGCCCGAGGACAGCTGCCCAATCCCGGCCAGGGAGTGGAAGACACTGGGCCCCAGTGCAGACCGAGCGGGGCCAGGAGGACTCGCCCAGAATGTGCTCAAGGACTTTCAGCTAAAGGTCCCAATGTGACCTTACCCTGAACTTTATACCCCAGATACAGAGATCAGCTAACTGAGGAGTTAAGCAGAGGACCCGCGGCTGGCTGCCTGGTGCCGCCCACCTCCTCCTCAGGGGCCTGGCTCTCTGAGGGCAGCAGTGTTCGGCCCAGAACCACAAGTGAGGCTGTGGGGAAGGATGCTGAATGTGTATATATATATATATATATATAGAGAGAGAGAGAGAGAGAGAGAGAGAGAGAGAGAGAGAGAGAGAGAGAGAGAGAGAGAGAGAGAGAGAGTGGGTGTGTGTGTGTGTGTGTGTGTGTGTGTGTGTGTGTGTGTGTGTGTGTGTGTGTGTAGCTCTGTGCTCTGAACAGCCTTACCTACCCGCCCCCCCCCAATCTCCCAAATATCTTCTGTTGTTTTATGAAGTCACCCTGCTCTCTGCCTCAGTTTCCCCAGCAAGGCACCACAGGGCACAGCAAGGATTCTACCTTGGGTGCAGTGTAGTCTGACCTGTGATGGCTCAGTTCCAAGGTCTTGGAAGACAAATCAGGTAGAGTCAAAATTACCTTTGAAGATGCCTTGAATTTCCCCTAAAAACATTCCTTCCTCGGAGCTTTATGTATCCCCTCCTGAGCTGCCCTTGTGCCAGCTGAAATGGGCGAGCTCGTGTGTGAACCCCTGGGGTGCACCTACTCTTCTCCAGGCACTCCCTGTGCCATCGTCAGCGTGAGCCTCTCGGGCCACTGCCAGGTCAAGAGGTTACTTACTGGGAAGATCAAAGCAACAGTAGGCTCACGGCTGGAGGTGTGAGGATGACGTGGACACCAGGGATGCCAGTCTCTGAGGCTGGACCTGGCCTCCTAGCTCCCTCTGCCTCCAGCTTTTCTTTCTCTTCCTCTTCCCTCCACGAGGACTCTAAGGTGGCACCCGGCATTCCCACGGGCCAGCCAAACCTGACAGCCTTCTAGCCAGACCTCGGACCGCTAGCCACTCATTGCTGAGGATGTGCCTCTAAGGTGTGGCCCCTGCCCAGGACACCTGCGCTGTCCCAAGAGGGCTGGTAAATCTTAAAGAATGAACGCTAGAGGGGGCGCTCTGGGGCAGCATGAGAAGCCACAGAGCTGGGTCTGCCACTGTACCCTGGGGGGCCAGGTCAGCGCTGCCCTGGAGTAGTCTGCAGGCCTGCGTGCCCCTCGCCCTCCTCACAGGCGGTGCCAGGTCCGTGGTGTGCGAAGAGACTGAACGCGAAGAATTCTCACTGGAGAAGATGGTCACAGAGTCACCCGACCAGCACACAGGCTGTCTCTGCACGGACTGTTCTCTCCTGCCCGGAGGGCCATAGAAACACTTTGGGGGCGCAGACCCAAACCAGAGGCCAGGCTTCTTTGCCTCTGCTGGCTAGTTACCTCCCCACCCCCTGCTTGCCAGCCCTCAGGGTGCCAGTCCAGCTTCCCCATCACAGACTGGGGCTCCCCTAAAGACTGCCGCTACCTCACGGGGGACGCCGGCAAGACCCAGTCCTGTGAGTCGGGGGACTGACTGACGAAGCGCTCGCAGGGCCCTACCGAAGACTCGGCCGGCAGCAGCGCCCCTCCCACCCCTGACGCGGGACGGGCTCAGTCGATCCTGCCAGAGGCTCACCCTCTCCTGAGCACCCGAAAGCCACCAGGTCTACGAACGCTGCTGCCACATTCGGGCTGTGCAGCCTGCGGGCCGCTCAGAACCCTAGAGGCACCGTGCGCTTCCCTTCCGTGCCAAGCACAGCACCGGGGAAGGCAGGGTTTGTGGCCTGCCCTGGTCCTCACTCTGCTTGAAGATGGGTGCCGTCCTTGGCAGGTGAGTCCGACTGCGATGAGAATAGAGGGCAGAGGCGTGGCGGGGCACCTGTGACCACCGTGGGGCATGGGCCTCTGCATTCCCCCCAAGAGGAGCACAGTGGGCGCCAGGTTTCTCCCTGCACCTCCACAGGGGCCAGAACAGCTCGTGAGCCCCTCTCCCAGGGGCGAGACGCTGTGGATTGTGGGTCTGCGTCTCTCCTCTGCCGCTAGCCCATCCTGGGGCCCGGGGCTTTGGGGCCTCCAGGTGTATCTTGTTAAATAAGGACGACACCTAACGGTGGCGCACTGTGACCTCGTCTGTGTCCCACGGAAGCTTGTGACCTGGTGGTTTCAGAAGCTCTCAGGCCAAGTAAGGATGTCCCCGTGGGGCCCCTCGTCGTAAGGTGACATTTTACACTGTCTGCTGTCGGGCAGGGCACTTTCCTGAAGCAGGTGCGCAGCTGGATGCCTGACCCCGCCTTCTCAGAAGCTAACACCAGCACCGTGAGACACATCCCTCATGTCTGCAAGAGGGCACTGAGGCTCAGAGAGGTGAGGTGGCTGCCGTGGCACCCACAGGCAGGATAAAATGAGCCAGGCTGGCCAGAGTCCGCCGGTGGGCAGTGTCCCCAGGCTTGGTGAACCCATAACCAACACCAGCTAACAAGGAACAAGAAATCTCAGACAAGGGGTGCGTGATCACTGCACTGAGAACTAGGACATGGTAGGAGAAATGAAAGAAGACCTCAATAAACGAGGGACACGTCGAGACCACAGTTGCAAAGACTCAACATAGTAAAGATGTTTACTCTCCCCATAATCATCTAGAGAGCCGCCGTACCTATTAGAAGTTTTCTGTGGAAACTGGCACACGATGGAGAGACAGGTGCCACACCAAGACAGCCAAGCAAGGCAGGAGAACTGGCTGGAGCCTGCTTGATCAGCTGTCCAGGGCTGGTATCAAACTATAGTGATGATGAAACATGGCCCTGGCAAAAAAGAAAAACTGAGGTCTGACTCATGGAAGCGAATAGAGCCATGTGTAGACAGTGAGCTGGTTTATAACGATGCTGATACGGTAGGGCAGTGGAGAAAGGACGGTCTTTTCAGTAAAGGGGGCTGAGTCAAGCTGGATATCCAGATGGGGGAAAACTGTCCCCTGACCTCAGCCTCGTACTGCAGGCAAAAATTGATGGCAGGCGGACTGTAGATCTCCGTGTGAAAGGTGAACTGTTAAAGCTTTAGAAAAAACCAGAATATCTTTATGACCTTGGAGTAGTCAGAGTTTCTTAAATAGGACACAGATAGCACTCTCCAGAAAGGAAATGTTTGATTGACTGGATCACCTTAAAATTAAGACCTTCTGTTCATCAAAAGACACCTTAAGAGAGGAAAAGGGCGACCTGCAGAGGGAGAGGTGTTGTGTATATATATATATTCCAAATAATCTGACCAATGACTCACGTCCAGGGTAAAGACAGAACTCCTACAATCAAAAGAAAAGATAACCCAGTAGAAAGTGGGCAGCCGACGTGGGCATTTTACAAAGGACGATATCCAACTAAACAATAATCATGTAGAAAGGGGCTCAACTGTATGAGCCGTTGGCTTACTGCACATTAAAGTCACAATTTGATGCCCCCAGACACCAGTATGGCTAGAAGGGAAGTGACGGAGAATGCCCAGTGTTAGGATATAGAGCAGCCAGAATGCCCCGGTGCCACTGGTGGGAGTGGAAATGGTATATGCCTGCTTTGGGAAACCGTTAGTCAATGTTTACTAAGTCAACAAGCTCGTCCAGTGACCTGGCAGCTCCGCACCTAGGCATATACTCGCCAGAAAGCAGCCCATGTGTTCATCAGACTAGACAGAATATTGTTAGCAATAATGATAACAGCCCTGCCTTGGAAATTGTCCAAGTGGCCGTCCAAGGAGAATGGATAACCAAAGTGTAGGCCATTCACACAGCGGGGCGCCAGCCGGCAAGGAAGGAGGGCGGCACTGCTCTCTTCAGCCAGACGGCGGGGCTCCCAGGGACTCGGACAAACGGGCGCGTGCACTGTGTGAGTCTCTCGATAGAAAGTTCAAGAACGGACAAAGCCGAGTCCTGTTGCTAGAAGCCAGGACACTGGTTACCCGTGGGCATCAGTGACAGGAAGCGGGAGCCTAGGGGCTTCCCGGGAGGTTCTGCTGCCTCAGCTGGGGGCTGGTTACGTGCGTGCCAGGGGCTGAAAATGCATAAAGCAGTACACTTGAGATCTGTGTACTCATCTGCGTGTACTCCATCCTTCAAGTCGAAAACAGTGTCCTGTATGCAAGGACAATCCTTTCTGAACTTGACTTGAGAGAGGGCCAACCCAGGCCTGCAGAGGGGCTGGGTCTGCCCACAAGCACCCTCCACCCTCGGCTCAGGGGACACACGCCTCAGGCTTCCTGATCAGGCTGCCTTGGGACTCAGTCTCCCCTTCTAGGTTCAAGCAGAGCCCAAGAGGGGGCTGTGCGGTACTCCCCGACGGCGAGAAATGTCTCCACGTCAACACCCGTGCGGTCTGTGCAGTCGTTTTCCCCAGCCACTTCTAGGGCGTGGACGGTCTCTCCTCCGGCGCTACCCTAACCCTAACCCTAGCCCGGTCCACGCTAGCCTTGCTGAGGACCTGCACCACGGAGACTGCTGAGCGGGGCCTGAGAGCGCCTGGGCCGGGGGTTACGGATGGCTTCTGAGGAAGTAAGGAGCCTCCCCGCTTTCCTCTGGGCCTCCCACCCAGACGGCGGGCCCACTCCCCAGAGCAGCAGCCCCGGGAGACTGGCTGCGTCCTCCTCTCATGCTCAGATGGAGGAAGCGAGGCGCCCAGAGGTTAGGGGGCCTCCGGGGGCAGCCCGCAGCTGGGCTGGTGCAGGCTGGGAGCCAGACTGGGGGCATCCGATTCCCAGTCCCGTCTCTTTCCCACTGAGCCACTCCGCCTCGCTTTTAATTTAATTAGGAGAACATTTAATCCCCCCGTGCATTTCAGAGACGGGTTTGCGCCTGGCCGGAGCTGCGAGGCTCTGACGGGGAGCCTGTGACTCATGTAGCTTCGCACAGCCCTCCCGGGCGGGCTCCCACGGGGCTTCCTTGGCACCTTGTGCAGACAGAGGTGGTCTGGAGCGCCGAGGAAGACAGGACAGTGGTCTGGAAAGACAAACTAGCCTCATCTGTTCCCGGCAAGCCCCCTCCTTTATCCCCCTGGACACTGGCCCCAGAAAGGCCTCTCCGTCCTTTCCCACCAAAGTTTGCAGGGTGAGAAACAGAGCGAGGGGCTTGGGTGTTCGCAGAGGTGCAGTGCCTGGCGCCTCCAGGGTCCATGGGTGTGGGCCGCAGTGGGCCCTGGGTGTCTCTGAAACGTCCCAAGCAAACCTAGTCCCATCAATAGAGCTAGTACCCCTGATCCACGGAGCTGAGTGCAGGACCAAGCCTTGTGACATTTGCCCCCGTTTCCAGAAGGCATGGGGCTGGCCCTGGCCTCGCTGACAAATGCAGATTTCAGGAGACATTAGTAGTGATGTGGATGAAAGCCAGGCCACAGCGGCCTTGCTGGAGAAGAGAAACTTGAACGTTTTGGCGTGAGATTCCGCAGGGTCCAGGAGAAAGTTGAAGACATGGAAATTCTAATTAACGCACACAGGGCTGGTTTTGCTCAAGGACCTCCAGGCTGTCATGTCGCAGGAGGCCTGCAAGTATATGCTCGCTGGGTGTGTGTGAGTGTGTGTGAGCCTGCTTGCTCGTGGTCACCTGGTGGGTGACCTGTAGCGCCCCAGCCTTGGCCTTGCCTTCCCTCTGCTTGCCTTTCCTAGAAGGCCCCTGGCCTGCCCTGTGCCTATCTTGGTGTACAGGGTGCTAACCGAACTCTTCCCCCTGCAGAGCGGGGCAGAGCGGTGGCTAGTTAAAAAGAGCTGAATCTCGCCCACCCGAGATGCCGTGATGAGAGATGGAGGGACCAGGGACCAACTCTCCTGGAGGGACCCTTCAGGGAAACCACAGGCTGCTGTGCTCACAGAGGGTCTGGCCACTTGAACTACCTGTCTTGGGTGTCCACGTGCAACCGGTGGGGCAGATGTGGGTGCCAGGCCACTCCTGGCTGACTGCAGCCGTGGGGAGGACTCCATAGGGATGGCCGCCGTCTCCCAAGGCTGCTGAGAGAAAGGGTTCCCAGGCCACGGCCCACACACAGCCCTGGAGCTCAGAGCCACAGGTCCCGATGCTGAGGCCAGTTCTGACCCAGCCGCCCCTGGCCCTGCACGCCAGCACCCATGCTGAGGCGCCCACAGCCCTTGCTTCATCTCCTCCTCGGGAGGTGCTGGCTGGGGGCCCCTGTCTGCCTTGGGGTGGGAGCCATAGTCCTGGAGCTCCCTCCAGCCTGGGGCTTGAGGGGTGCCAGATAGGGAGAGGCCCAGGGGAGCCGCACATCGCCCGCTCCCCAGGAGCCGAGGATCCTGGGAGACAGGTACCCAGAAAGGAGTCCCAGGGCCCGTACTAGGGCACAGGGAGCTGGTACAGAGGGCCTCAGGGCTGAAGGAGGACGCGGCTGCCTGGCCTGTGGACGTCCTGCGCCTCCTTGAGAGGGGATGACTTGAGAGGGCCTTGGAAAGGTGAGCAGGAATCTCATGGCTGCAGAGGAGTGCCAAGGCTGTCCCCGATGGGACACCGTGTGCGAGGCACAGGGATGCACACAGGGGTGGCCCTCCCCTCGGGGGGCAGGAGCCTAGGAACTCACCCCAGCTCCCGGGGAGCAGGGCTCCGCTACGCCCCACTCCCCCAGATGCCTTGTCTCCTGCCTCACACTTGCTCCTTGGAAGCCCTGTGGCAAGACTGGGTGGGGGGTCGGGGGGGCACACATGCAGACAGCCGCCTGCTGGCCCTGCTGGCCCTGGAAGACTATCTTCCTGAAAGGTGTGGGTGCGACTCCGGCCCGGCCACCCAGATTCGTGTGAGGGCCCTGGAGCTGCCCAGGGGCTTGCCTGTGGGGCTGGAGTGCCCGAAGCTACTGTGTCCCCCCCGCCCACTGCACCCTGGGCCCTGCTCGCCGGCAACCCCCTCGGTTACACCAGGCTGGCTTGCTGACCCCCAGTCCCCTGACCCCTCGCTCCACCGATGGCCAACAGGCCCCGGAAAGAGGAGCTTCGCCCAGCCCCAGGGACCTTCCCGTAATCAAGGCTGCAGTGACCTCACCTCCCTGGGGCCCAGCGGGCGGGGAGAGCTTGAGATGGAAACAAAATGTGTCTTTATTTATGCTTTTAATTTGAATCCTGGAACTGGCCCAACATGGTAATACATTTAACATCAGTAAAATGCTGAAGAAAAATGGATCTGTTTTTCAGTAACTGCCTCCCACCCACTCTGCCCGCTGTGAGACCCCCGCGCACACCCCCCATCCCTTGCACACACCAGGGCGTGCGCCCCTCTCTTCCCCGCATGGAGTCCGTGGGGCTGAGCTGCCCGCAGGAGCCGAGACGGGTCCCCGAGCGGCTGGAGCCGAGTTTAATGAGGGGCATCAATCACCAGGCGGGCCGTGCGGGAGGCAAAGGAATGTGGTCCCAGCATGGGCACCGAGGCCCGGCCATCCCCCTCCCCGCCCTGCCCTGCCGGCAGTCACAGCCCTAAGTAAGCATGGTGCCCGGCGGTGCCACCTCCTTCCCCAGCCATGGTGGGGTGGGGCCTCTACCCAGCCTGCAGCCCTGGGGGCGCCTAGGTCTGAGGCCCCCACCGTCTCCTTCACTGTGCCTGCATCCCCCCTTTCCCCACCTGGGCTCCCCCGAGCAGTACTCTGACTACTGAGGACGTGGGCACGCAGATCCCTTGTCGTCTCAACCTTGACTCTGTCTTGACCAGACCACAGTGCCTGGAGGTGTCCTTTCGACTGCAGCCTCGGTCTTTCCACTCCCAGCCTTCACTGCAGACCCCTCCTCCTAGCACCACGCCTAGGCTCCTTCCCACCTTCCCAGCTGCCTCATCTCCAGGGTCTGTACTGGTTCACAGGTTCTGGGGCGAGGACTCTACCGGGTGAGGACTGCCTAGGCCCAACCGGCGCTGGAGGGGACCACTCCTGCTACAACCAGCGGGCCACGCCATGCGACTGCTGGACCGAGAAGGCCCACCACAGGCTCTCTGGTTGGTGATGCCCCAGGCCCACAGCAAGCAGAGAGAGCTTGGGGCCTCCGTCTTGGAGGAGCGAAGACAAGAAACGGCCAGGCTCCTCTGACGATGCAGCTACACTGGCTCGAGTTCCCTCCTGGGGCTCCCTGGGCAGGTGGGCGGCCTCCAGCCTTGGGAAACGTGGTGCACGCAGATGCCAACACACATGGGCCTCGCTTCAGAAGGGGGGACTGTGAAAGGCAGCTGTGAGCTTGGCTTTGGGCCACCTCGGTCCCCAGCCTCACCACCCTCACCCTGGGCCTCTCTGCAGGGGCCTTGCAGGGCCCGGGGAGCTGGTGAAGACTGACTGCCCCGCTGGATGGATGGTGGGTGATGGCCCTGTCCACCCGGGGGGCAACTCCTTGCATGTGCATTCTGGGGGCCGGGCCACGGCTGAGAGAACAAAGGAGAGCGAGCTCTGACAGGAAGAGACCGGCCAGGAGGACAGGAAGGGGCAGGCTGGGCGGCACAGTGAGGCCTGGGTGCTGTCCACCCGCGTGAGGGCCGTGGTTCCCAGCAGGCGCCTGGCCGTCCTCGCTCTGAGCAGGCACTGCCGCCTGGGCTGCAGACACCAGCCACAAAACTGCAACTATTACCGCTTTGGCGTCCTTTGCGCCCCAGATTCGGTACAGGCCTCAGCCAGAGTGGGAAGCTGGCATTCTGCCTTGGGACGCTGACCTGCACCTGCCCCTCCCACCTGGCACCCGCCACTGCTCACGCCTCCGCCCTTGCCCATTTATCAAGTGAGCCTATCAGGTCATCTCCGGGATGGGCCCAGAGGTCAGAGCCACATTCCCAGGGGTGGCCTGGAAGCTGGCTCCGGTGCCGAGTCCACGAGGATGAATAACCCTGCTTCCCAGTGACCTGGATGGCTCCCACCGAGCCTGAGAACGCTTTCTGTGCACACCCTGCTATCGATGGGGTGCTGTCCACCTCCCTGGGGGCCTGGGGGCCTGGAAGGATGGTAGGCCATCCTGTCTGATCACGGTACCACCTTGAGACAGTCCAACCCTCCTCTCACTCTGGCTCCCCGACTCTGTCAGTCCTCTGGTTACAGAGCAGCCAGGAGGCCCTGCAGTTAGGGTCCCGATTCCTCAGTCATCTGCAAGGCAAAGGCCACACCTGGCCGGCAGCAAAGGCAGCCAGCCTGGGGCCTCACTCCCAGAGAGATGCACACGGTTCAGGACAACCTCGAGACCCTTACAGAGTCCGGAGGGCCGAAACACGCCTTAGTGACTCCGCAGAGAGAAGGAAAGAAGGCCAGCAAGTGACTCTCAGAAGGGCCGAGAGGGCCGCTCACACACCCCAGCACAGAAGGACTTCTCTGGGGAATCCCCAGTGGGGCAGTGGCCAGAACGGGCCCGCGTGTCCCACTGACCCCGCCACAGGCTGTCACCACTGGGTGCCCTAGCCGGGAGCACTGAGTCACGTCGGAGGGGAACCACACCATGGCCGGGCCCCAGGGATTGGCCTGGCGATACCGCGATGGTGGGGGAGGACGGGCGTGCGTCCCAGGCCAGCTGTGCCTCGGGGGCAGGCCAACTGGAAGGCGTGGAAAATCAGCCATTTCCTCCACCTGAAGGAGCCCCTGAGGACAGCAGCGGCAACTGGCAGACAGCAGTCGGCATCTGCCCCGTGGCTTTGGCCAGGGTTCCACCGGGGAAATGCGAAAAACAAAGTCGTCTCTTTTTTGGGGGGCAGGGGAGGGGGCTAGGGGAGAGAAAAACAATCTTCTCAGACGCTCAAAGCACGAAAACAAGTGGAAAATGATCAGTCTGGTTTTCCATAAGTCAAAACAAGAGGATCATGTTCCCAGGCTCAGTGGGAAATGCCCTTGCTCTCCTCCCCGCCTGGTGCCCGGGCACTGAGGCCAGCCCCTGGTGGTCGGTGGCCCCAGGTTGCTGAGGGCAGGCAGCGAGCGGTGGGCACTGAGTGAGGAGACCTGAGCCCTGGTCCAGCACTGAGCCCCACGCCCTCCTAGCTCATCACCCCTGGGTGAGCGGACACTCACTGCGACACATGGGTGATGGGCGCCAGCAGAGTCTCCCCTTCCAGGTCCAGGTCCTCGGCAAAGCTGTTGGTTCTCGTGAAATGGGCCGTGCTCACTTCCAGCAGCGTGGGGCTCTTTTTCACTGTGGGGGAAGATGCGGGACAGCACGTTAGGCTTCCATGGAAGGCTTGATGGCAGAGGGGGCCCAGGGTTGCTCAGAGCTGAGATGCTCACCCCAAGCTGCTACCCTGGCTGTGGGGCGGACCTGTGCCCCTGGAGCCTTCCCACAGACGGGTAAGATATCTACTCGCAGGGCTGGGTGAGGAGTGCAGATGGTGTATGAAGCCTCGGCACAGAGGACTGGCGGGGGGGGGGGGGTCCCGATGGCCCCCACGTGCCTGAGGCCACAGTGGTCAAGGAGCAGTTGAGAGCCGATGACACCTCCTCAGAGTGAGGACTGTGCCTGGGCTGAGCTCAGGTGTCTGGGCCTCTCCCCAGGTTCACACCAGACGTTCAGGTCAAGAATAGAACACAGCTGCCAGGGACAGGTCTGCTAAGACACTGACGCTCATCGCCACGCTGTCACTGTCACGTGGCTGCATGGCTTTCGACGCATCCGTGAAGACCCAGGGTGGTAGGGCTCCTGCTCACAGAGCGTCGCAAGCCGGGGAGGAAGGGGCAGTCGCAGAGCTCCTGGCCCCTTGCGTCCGCCACCCGCACCCTGAGGGAGGCACAGGAACCGCCCCGACGGCTGGTGTTGGCATTCAGACTCCTGGGCGCACCCACAGTGAGCAGGTGCTAGTGTTCCGGGCTGACTAAGAATAATTAGCAGTCCCCTGGTTTTCAATCTGGACCTTTTTTATTTTTCCATTTAAAGTTTTTGTTGTAAAATAACGAATCACTTGTAAAAAGGGACACAGCGCAAAGACTCACGAAGGCCTTCCTTCCCCGAGGTCATCAGCATTAACCACCAACTAGATTCCCAGCTCACCCCTCTGCTCACGAGAGCAGCTGACACCTGGAGGGACTTGCATTTATACACACGTGACGGCTCTGTTCCTGTCACTGCAATGTGCCCATCTCATTTTTCTACAGGTATTTAGACATGGATCTAAGTCTTGTTTTAGTAATTGCGTAACAGTCCGTAGCTTAGATCTACCACAATTAACTCAACCAGTCCATGTGTGACGGACATTTGGTTCCATTAGCTTTAAGCCACTACTTTAAGACGATGATGCACCCGTCCATCTTTACGAAAACCTGACATATTGAGGCAGGTGAGAGGGTGCTTCCTTGGTACGTTTAATAGGTGTGGCTGGATTGTTTTCCCAAGAAGTCGCATCAGTTAGGCTCCAGCAGCAGTGTGTGCGCACATGCCACCTTCTCCACATCCATGTCCGCACCGGCCTTTGCAGCCTTTGCTGGGCCCGTCACGTGTAGATGAAGACGGGCGTGGTGCCTTTCCTTCTATGCTGGATGCCCGTTGTGGCTCAGAGGCTATTTGGTTTTCCTCTTGTGGGATTATCTGTTCTTATCCTTTGCTCACTTCCGTTCGTCAATTTGTAGGAACTTTTTTCTATGCTAGAGATAATTAACCCTTTGCATATGAGGCACGAGTATCTTCCCCAGTCTGTCTCTGGTGCTTTTACCTTAATTATGGTGGTTTTGTCACAGAACGTTTTTTATGATTTTGAAGCGATACCTATCTTTTGCTTTTTGAAAGAGAAAGGATTCCCCACCCCAAAGTAGTACAACCATCTCCTAAATATAAACGTGTGAGTGTGTGTAAATTTTAATACATTTAGCACTTACACCTCACATTGTAGGAGATCATCAACAATCAGAAAATGAAAATGTAAAGGTATTGTATGCAGTCTTACTGAAAAAACTAAAATGAAACACAAACTATAAATTCTCTTCAAGAAGACACAGGAGAAAGTCTCTGGATTTGATACCAAAAGCTCAGTCTGTGAGCAGAAAAAAATGGAAAAACTGGACTTTATCAAAATTAAAAGCATTTGCTCCGTAAAAGACACTGCGAAGGGAATGAAAAGACAAGTCACAGACTTGGAGAAAATGTTTACATGTCACGTGTCTGGTCAAGGACTTTGATCCAGAATATGTAAGGGACTGTGGCAACTTGACAAGAAAGCTAACAGCCCCGTTTTAAAAATGGATTACTAATAAGCTCATGAAAAGATGCTCAGTTCAACCAATACCAGTAGTTGTTAGGGAAATGCCAATTAAATCCACAGTGAGCTACCACTCTACCCACGTGAGGATGACAAAAACTTCTAAATGGCATCCGTTTCGGATATTTGGTAAAGAATAAGGTTAGAGCCTTACTTTTCACTTTACATTAAGGAAAGAAAAAAAAGAAAGTGAAGCCTGACAATACCACGTGCTCATGAAGATGCAGAGCAACTAAAACGTTTACATGTTGCTGGTGAGAATGCAAAACGGTGCGGCCATGTTGGAAGAGGGTTTAGTGGTTCCTCATAAAGCTCAACATACGTTTATCTTGTGGCGCGTTGGTCCCTGTCCCGGTTATTTACCCAAGTGAACTGAAGATGTACATTCAGAGAAACCTGTACCTAAGTGTGTATCGCAGTCTTGCTTACAGCCGCCCCAACCAGGAAACAACTAAGATGCGCTTCAGCAGGTGAACGGATAAACTGTGGTACGTCCATACAACGGAATTCCATCCAGCCCTCAAAGACGGGAACTAACGGTTCACGCGTGCCACGACACAGCTGAGTCGCAAATGCATCGTGCTAAGCAGTGAAGGAAGCCAGATGCAAAAGGCTACATATTACATGATTCCATTTATAGGACATTCTGGAAAAGGCAAAACTACAGGGACATAAAACAGATCAATGGCTGCTAGCGTTTAGAGGAGGGGGAGCACTTGACTTCAAAAGAGTTGCACAATGGAATTTTTCGGGCTATGGAACTTCTCTGTATGATGTGGTGGTGGTAGGTACATGACTCCAGGCATTCGTCAAAACCCATAGAACTGTGCGTCTCCAAGAGTAAATTTTACTATACGCAACCCCCCGCTCCCCGCCAAGTAAGCCTGTTGGAGGATCCAGGATGGAAAGCATACTGTCACGAGTGAGTTCTGTATTACGAATACGTAACACAGCACTAAAAGGAGAGGGGAAGAAGGAGCTGGCCCGTGAAGTCTTGGGAAACGATCTTCTGATTGGATATGTTTAAAGCAAAAAAACCCCAAACTGTCATAAACACAGTATTCTAGTTGGTAAGTTTGTTTCTCATAGGGGTACTACAGGTACACTTGAGTTAAATAAGTAAATAATTATAGATACTGGGAGCCAGGATTCTCAATGTCAGAAAAAAAGTAACAAACAGAGTTAGGGGGTGGTGAACGAACCCTGTGGTCAGAAATATCAGTATGAACTTACATTTAGTTTAAAATAGACACAAATAAATACGGATGTACGTGCACACTTGGGTCATTCACATACATACACTTCCTAGCTCTGTCCGCTGAGAGGCCCTAGAAGCAGTGACTAACTGTGGAGCAATGAGCACCTAGTGCCCAGATCCTGGTTTCGAAATCCCATTCTGCAGTAAAAGGAACCAGGGCTCTCTGATAGAATGGTGATTCTAGGGCTAGGGCAGGGGAAATATAAGATAAGCCTGAAGTATTGTCTAGTGTTAGAAAGGAAAGAAATGCTCAAAAATAAATTAATGAGAAGGATGAGGGCATATCAAATGGACACAGGAACTAACCCAAAAGAACTCTCAATCCAGTGACCAAAGCTAGAACAATTTGAGCAACAAAATAAATAACATTAAAAATATTATACAGAATCCTATCAAACATTTCGAGAAGAGCTGACACCCATCCTTCTCAAACTCTTCCAAAATATAGCAGAGGGAGGAACACTCCCAAACTCATTCTACTCATTCTCATTCTATGAGGCCACCATCACCCTGATACCAAAACCAGACAAAGATGTCACAGAAAAAACTACAGGCCAATATCACTGGTGAACATAGATGCAAAAATCCTCAACAAAATACTAGCAAACAGAATCCAACAGCACATTAAAAGGACCATACACCATGATCAAGTAGGGTTTATCCCAGGAATGCAAGGATTCTTCAATATATGCAAATCAATCAATGTGATACACCATATTAACAAATTGAAGGAGAAAAACCATAGGATCGTCTCAACAGATGAAAAAGCTTTCGACAAAATTCAACACCCATTTATGGCAAAAAACCCTCCAGAAAGTAGGCACAGAGGGAACTTTCCTCAACATAAAAAAGGCCATATATGACAATCCCACAGCCAACATCATTCTCGGTGGTGAAAAACTGAAACCATTTCCTCTAAGATCAGGAACAAGACAAGGTTGCCCACTCTCACCACTATTATTCAACATAGTTTTGGAAGTTTTAGCCACAGTAATCAGAGAAGAAACAGAAATAAAAGGAATCCAAGTCGGAAAAGAAGTAAAATTGTCACTGTTTGCAGATGACATGATACTATACATAGAGAATCCTAAAGATGCCACCAGAAAACTACTAGACCTAGTCAATGAAGCTGGTCAAGTAGCAGGATACAAAATTAATGCACAGAAATCTCTTGCATTCCTATACACTAATGATGGAAAATCTGAAAGAGAAATTAAGGAAGCACTCCCATTTGCCACTGCAACAAAAAGAATAAAATACCTAGGAATAAACCTACCAAGGAGACAAAAGACCTCTATGCAGAAAACTGTAAGACACTGATGAAAGAAATTAAAGATGATACAAACAGATGGAGAGCTATACCATGTTCTTGGATTGGAAGACTCAACATTGTGAAAATGACTATACTACCCAAAGCAATCTACAGATTCAATGCAATCCCTATCAAACTACCAATGGCATTTTCCACAGAACTAGAACAAAAAATTTCACAATTTGTATGGAAACACAAAATACCCCAAATAGCCAAAGCAATCTTGAGAAAGGAAAACAGAGCTGGAGGAATCAGGCGCCCTGACTTCAGACTATACTACAAAGCTACAGTAATCAAGACAGTATGGTACTGGCACAAAAACAGAAATACAGATCAATGGAACAGGATAGAAAGCCCAGAGATAAACCCATGCACCTACGGTCACCTTGTTTTTGATAAAGGAGGCAAGAATGTACAATGGAGAAAAGACAGCCTCTTCAGTAAGTGGTGCTGGGAAAACTGGACAGCTACATGTAAAAGAATGAAATTAGAACACTCCCTAACACCATACACAAAAGTAAACTGAAAATGGATTAAAGACCTAGATGTAAGGCCAGACACTATAAAATTCTTAGAGGAAAACATAGGAAGAACACTCTATGACATAAATCACAGGAAGATCCTTTTTGACCCACCTCCTGGAGAAATGGAAATAAAAACAAAAATAAGTGGGACCTAATGAAACTTAAAAGCTTTTGCACAGCAAAGGAAACCACAAACAAGACGAAAAGACAACCCTCAGAATGGGAGAAAATATTTGCAAACAAAGCAACTGACAAAGAATTAATCTCCAAAATATACAAGCAGCTCATGCAGCTCAATAACAAAAAAACAAACAACCCAATCCAAAATGGGCAGAAGACCTAAATAGACATTTCCCCAAAGAAGATATACAGATTGCCAACAAACACATGAAAGGATGCTCAACATCACTAATCATTAGAGAAATGCAAATGAAAACTACAATGAGGTATCACCTCACCCCAGTCAGAATGGCCATCATCAAAAAATCTACAAACGGTAAGTGCTGGAGAGGGTGTGGAGAAAAGGGAACCCTCTTGCACTGTTGGTGGGAATGTAAATTGATACAGCCACTATGGAGAACAGTATGGAGGTTCCTTAAAAAACTAAAAACAGAACCACCATATGACCCCGCAATCCCACTCCTGGGCATATACCCTGAGAAAACCACAATTCAAAAAGAGTCATGTACCACAACGTTCACTGCAGCTCTATTTGCAATAGCCAGGGCATGGAAGCAATGTAAGTGTCCATCAACAGATGAATGGATAAAGAAGATGTGGCACATATATACAATGGAACATTACGCAGCCATAAAAAGAAACGAAATTGAGCTATTTGTAGTGTGGTGGATGGACCTAGAGACTGTCATACAGAGTGAAGTAAGTCAGAAAGAGAAAAACAAATACCGTATGCTAACACATATATATGGAATCTAAAAAAAAAAAAAAAGGTTCTGAAGAACCTAGGGGCAGGACAGGAACAAAGACGCAGACATAGAGAATGGACTTGAGGACACGGGGAGGGGGAAGGGTAAGCTGGGACGCAGTGAGAGAGTGGCATGGACATGTATACACTACCAAACGTAAAACAGGTGGCTAGTGGGAAGCAGCCACATAGCACAGGGAGATCAGCTCGGTGCTTTGTGTCCACCTGGAGGGGTGGGATAGGGAGTGTGGGAGGGAGAGGCAAGAGGGA
Organism: Tursiops truncatus; assembly: GCF_011762595.2. NCBI lineage: Eukaryota > Metazoa > Chordata > Mammalia > Artiodactyla > Delphinidae > Tursiops > Tursiops truncatus. The sequence goes on from NC_047041.1 coordinate 106,491,193, forward strand.
GGGGATATGGGGATATATGTGTATGTTTAGCTGATTCACTTTGTTATTACAGCAGAACCTAACACACCACTGTGAAGCTATTATGCTCCAAAGAAGATGTTATAAGAAAAAGACTTCAACAGGAAAAGAAAAAAAATATTATACAAAATAATAGTATTAGATTATAGCTCAAAAAAATAAATATTCCTGAGTCCATACCAATATAAATCACCAGATAATTGGAAGAGAGGGATAAATCTTCCTTATAGAAGAATTCCAGATAATAAATGCAGAAAGACTGAGGGAAAAAACCACCATTAGAACACCACAGTGATATTTGCTACAGGCAAGATCCAGGGACGAACGCTAAAATTAGTAGGTGAAACTTTAAGGAGAAACTTCAAAGTATCTCCTCTCAAATATTTATTCATTGCCGTGGTGGTTTTAACATATGTTCACCAACGCTTTGATATTCTCTCATGCGGGAGGTAGACCGTAACTCCCCTCTCCTTGGGCGTGGGCAGGACTTGGTGACCCCCTTTCTCATGACTAGACTGGAAAGGGAAAAATACTAAATAAGGCTGGCTGACACCACCTTAACCAAGTGGGTCAAGGTTAACACTACCAGTGACAAACCATGTTGATGTCATGTACCCTGATATGGTGCAATGAGAAAAGCACCTCACTTCTGTGGCATTCTTCCCCCCAAACCCGTAACACCAGTCTAATCCTGAGAAAATAGTGACAAACCCAAACCGAGGGACACTGACACCTGACTAGTATTCCTCAAAAGTGTCAAGGTCGGGGCTTCCCTGGTGGCGCAGTGCTTGGGAGTCCGCCTGCCGATGCAGGGGACACGGGTTCGTGCCCCGGTCCGGGAAGATCCCACGTGCCGCGGAGCGGCTGTGCCCGTGAGCCATGGCCGCTGAGCCTGCGCGTCCGGAGCCTGTGCTCCGCAACGGGAGAGGCCACAACAGTGAGAGGCCCGGGTACCATAAAAAAAGTGTCAAGGTCATGAGGAACAAGGAGGGACCAAGATTTGCCTTCATGGATCAGAGGAGACTAAGCAGACCTGACTAAATGCAATGATGGATCCTGGGACAGAAAAAGGACATTAGTAGTTAAACTGGGAAAGTCCAGATAAATTAGCTAAACTGTAGCTTAACTACTAGTGCTGCCGAGTGTTCATTTCTTGGTGTTGCTAACTGTACCATGGTTTTATAAGATGCTAACATTAGGGGAAGCTGGTGAGAGTACAAAAAAAGCTGTACTATTTTTGTCTCTTCTGTAAAAAGAAAAAAAAAAAAAGCCTGTACACAGGAGTACAAAAAATGTTTAGTACATAATTAAGGACATACAAGAACTCTAAGGAGAAATTATAAGACCTTAACAAGCAACATTCAAGAAGACATAAATAATGGAGAAATAGCTTTTGTTCCATTGACTAGAAAACTCAATAGTGAAAAGATTCTCCCCAAATCTTAATAAAAATCCCACGGTTTCTGTGTTGGAACCTTGGCAAGCTGATTCTAAAATTGCTCTGGAAGTGCAAAAAGCCAAGAATCAACAAAATTCTTGAACAGCAACAAGGTAGGAGAACTTGCTCTACCAGACATCGGTACCTCTTACAAAGTAGCAGTCATTACGGTGGTGTGGCGCTAGTGCAGAAAGAGACAAACAGCCCAAGGGGACAGGGTTGACGGTCCAGAAACAGCCCCCACACATCTGGACGCTTGCTGTGTATAAGAGGTGGCCCGCACATAGTGGGAGGAGGAAGTTCAGGGAGAGCTGGCTGTCCACGTGGGAAGAAGGTTGACTTGGACCCTTACCTCACACCATACATCAACATTTCATTCTTGGCATTCCAGGCAACTGAAGGCTAATGGAGAGAAGTAAAACTATAAAGACTTTCTGACTGAAGCTAAAAGAATATATTCATGACCTCGGGGTTCGGAAGGATTTTCTAAAATGTAAGCAGTAACCGTAAAGGAAAAGACTGATTAATTTAACTCCATTAAAACGGAGTCCTGATCATCACACAACACATCTAAGAGTAAAAAGGCAACCACAGAAGAAGAGTACCCACAAAATGTAAAGAATTCCTGCAAATCAATAAGACCGATGTTAGCAACTTAATGCAAAAGGGGGCAACAGACAGACGAGCACATCGCAGGAGAGGACTCCAAGTGGCTGACGAACATGTGGAAAGGTGTTGTCCCTGACTAGCAATCAGAGAGATGTAAATAGACTCAGGGAGCTCGCAGCCCATGGGGGCGAGGGCCGACTTCCAGCAGGAAACCGCACAGACATTACTTAGTCACACCCTGGAGAAGGGCTCCGAGGGAAGGGCTGTTTGCCCGTGACATTCTCGGAGAGCACAGGAAAGTGACGGGTAAGTCTTGAAGAATGCGTGTGCATTCAAAGGCTCTCAGGTCTGGGACCTGGCGGGAACGTTTACAGCCCCCGTTTTAGAGACTCGGGGCTGAGATTCAAGTACCCTGGGTTATATTATTCAGTCGTCAAGTGACAGAGCTAGACCTTCATCCAGGACTCGAATGTTCTTTCAAAAAAAAAAAAAGGGAAGGAAAAACGAGCACAAATACATATTTCTACGTCTGCATCACTTGTATACAGAAGGAAGGAACAGCAGAGCAGTGGCTGGAAAGTGGGACTGCTTTCCAAACATCCGAGATGACAGGGGTGAGCCACCTGACCCCTGACAAAGGCCCAGCCCTGGTGTTTTAGGAAATTAAAGTGTGCACATCAGTTGGCTGCTGGGAGCGGGTGGGGCCTGCACCTGCCAGAGAAGAATGTGTGATGTTTGGTTTCGTCCTGAGAACAGCACAGAGGGTCCCCGCAGCGAGGGGCAAAGGCAGGGGCTCCACAGGTTGGTTCCTCCAAGTCAACAGGAACGGCACTGCTCTGCCCAGCTTCTGTGTCAGAGACTGGGGGCTATATGCCTCCCCCACCGCAGGCAGGCAGCAGTCAAGGCTGCAGACCCTCCCCGTCACCCGGCTGCAGTCACAGCCTGGTCAGGCCCCTCCCTGCAAGAAGGTACAGGGGGTGTGGCAGGGGCTGGGGCGGGGGGTAGATGTGAATCCTTGGCAGACACAGTGGCACGCTGCCCCTTCAGGCAAAGCTCTGTGCTAAGTGCTGTGTCCCAAGAGACCTGGCTTGTCATCCCCAACTTCAAGGAGACTGAGATGGGCGTTTTACAAAGATGCGCAAAAACCCACGGCCCTGGCCTCGCAAGTGCAGAGCGGGCCGAGCCCGTGGTGGACTCATCGGGGCAACTCATCTGGACACCAGGCCCCGAGGAGGGCACCGGAGCTACGCTAGGTGAGCCATCTGGAGTGCCAGGCCTTGGGAAAAAGAGCACTGCGTCCTGGCGACAACGAAGGCACACTTTCCTAAGACAATCCCAGTTGTCAATGCTTTAATTCCTTGGCTGCCTTTGCCTTGTCAAGGCCAGAATCTGGGCCTAAGTTTTCAGGGCAGAACAAAACAATTTTGTTTTCTAGGAAAATGGGAGGTCTGGGATGGCGAACGCGGCCTCTGGCGTGGCGACTACCACAGCTGGAGACGTCGGCTGCCAAGGCTCACCCTCTCTCCAGAGAACAGGAACCAAACAGCGCAGCGTTTTTCCTTCCAGCCAGTGGCCCTGCTTAACAGGGTGATTTGAAAATATGGGCACAGAAAAAAGACTGGAAGGAAACTGATCGAAATATTAACCGTTCGTCTTTAAGTGAAGAGACTGGATGATTTCCATCTCCTTCCCTATTGCGTTCTATCTCGGACGGTACTTTCTCAGGTCAGGAAACGGTGTTTTGTGGAAGTCTCCCACATCTGGGCCTTGCCCCGGCCCACGGCCCTGCACGTCTCGTCCTGGAGGGACGTCAGAGTACGTCGGAGCACCCTCTGTCCTTCCACCTGGCCTGGAACCGCCCGCGTGCCTGAACAGAGCCCTCTCCGACCACGAACGTCCCCAAAACCTGCTCCCAGGAGCACCTGGTCTCACTTCTTTCGACTCTCCGTCGAGCCCCTGCCCCCTGCCTATTCCAGCAAGTCCAGCTTATCCCCAACACTGGGACACACTTGGCTTCCACGAGATGCATGAAGGGAATTCCCATTTCCCCATCTGCTGCTTCAGTCATGACCTCATTTCGTTGTCACAGCAGCTCTGTGGGATGGCAGCTTTGATTCCCATCTCTAGACAAGCAAACAGGTTAAAAAGGCTAAAAACTCACGCTCTGGGTCACACAGACTAGGCCGGGACTTCAGCACCAAGTCAAACTTGCTGTAAGGCCCCAGCCCCTCCCCACTGCCCTCTGCCCCCAGGAGAGTCCCCTCTGGTGTCCGGGTCTTCACCTAGCCCTCCCGCTGGTGACTGATGAAAATCCTGCCTGATCTCCCAGGTGTAACCCTGGGAGAGCTTCACAAAGCTTCCCAAGGCTCTAGAGACCGTCCCCTCCTCCGGCTGGGTGCAGGGCTATGTGTGCCCGGACCGCAGGTCCGTGCATGTTCCCTGGCACGGGGACCTCGCCTTCCACCTCCCCCGTATCCCTCCGGGGCCTGGCACAGGCGTGTTCCCCAAGCCAGCTCTCTCCACAGGGATGAACAGAAGCTGCCCCTGTCCTTCCCAAGTCAAAGCCCCTTCCCACCCACCCGCCTGGCCCCCACCCCCCAAATCCACCCCCTCTTGGCGGATTTGCCAAAGCCCTGCAGATCCTGCACTGTGAACGAGAACCCCCTCCCCAGGGCATCCGGACAGCTGCAGCCAGACCCTGCGTGACATTGCTGAGCCTCGGCCCCAGGCCCGTGGCAGCTGCCCATGCCCGGCTCACAGACCGCGAGCCAGCACCGCCGCGTCGCCACCTGTGTCTCCACTCAGAGGCGAGAAGTAAGGGACACGGACAGAAAGTGTAAAAGCCATTCCCACGACAGCTGCCAGGAACGGGGCGAAGAGGGGAGTGAAAACGCACATGCACAGCCGGCACCGGTTCCGCTCAGGGAAATACCTTGCTCGAGTGGACACCTGTTGTTTGTGTCTCTCCAGCAGCGAGGCCTGGCCTCTGGGAACAGCTTCTCGAATCTTCCTTGGGGGGCTGCTCTTTCCCTCCTCCCAAGGCTGCAGGATTCAGGTACTCGCTGGCCATCCCCAGAGAGGGCCTGTGGCCCAGGCCTTGGCCTGCAGAGGCACAAAGGCAGGGCTGAGGGTGGCTGATCGCCCTGCTGGGACCCATGAGAGCCTGGCCCCAGACGCTGGCACATACGATGGGGAAAGAGGTGGCCTCTTTCTGCTGGGTTTGCTAAGCTGGTGGCCATCTTGCCCCCTTCAGAAAGTGGCTGCCTGAGGACACAGCCGTCCCAGGGGGCAATGGGGAGAGGGAGGGGGAGAGGAGAGGGAACAAGGCGGGTGGGCGGAGAGCACAAAAGGGGGAGAGTGAGAGCAGCAAACGGGATCATCGCAGCCCCGGGGTCCAGCTGTGTCTGAAACAGCTGGGTCCAGTCCTGTGAGCCAAAAAATGTCCCTTTTGTGCTTCAGCTCGATTGAGTTGGGGTTCCATCATTTGTTACCAAGAGAATCTTCGAGAATGCGTGTGACAAACTTGGGGGTGAGGCGTGAGCCCCAGGGGATGGGTCTGGGGAGTCAGAGTCACACGAGAGCTAAGTTACTCACACGTCCCGCACGGTGCCTTGGGGGGTACGGGACAAAAGCTGGTGGGAGGAAGCTACCTCTGTAACGGCCCAGGGAGCTCTCAGAAAGCGGCTCCCTAAAGCTGGAGGCTGGCTCTCTACTGCTGTGGCGCTGCTGTAAGGTTGCCGAAAGCAAACTGTGGAACGTGCTGGGTCTCACGTCCACTCAAGGGCACGCAGCGTGGGTTGGACACGAGCACGACGGTGATGTGGGCAGAGTCAAAGGTGACCCCGGGAATCCTGACCCACCCTGGGGAGGACGCCGGGCTTCCTGCGCTCCCAGGGGTGAGGGCACCGGGGACCCTTGCCCCCAGCGCTGCCCCTCACCACAGGGCTCGCAGGCCTCGGCACACACAAATCTGAGAGGGAACGGAAATGGTTCTGCGGGACCAAGGGCGGGGTCCAAAGAGCGGGGGCGCTGAGGGAGACAGGCAGCAACCGAGCCAGGACAGGGTCAACCCCGAGTGAGTACAGGAAACGGAAGGGGAGCCACGCAGCCACCCACACGACTCGGTCGACCCTCCGGGGTCTCCATGCTCCGGGAAGTCACCGTCCAGGTTTCCTAAGACACAGTTCCAGGGGACGGTTCCCGGCAGCTAGAGCAGCCCCGGGAAACGTTAATATACAATGGAATCTGGGTTAAGCAGTGTCTTCTCCAAGAGTTGAGCTCACAGGACATTCCCAAGAAACCTCTGGAGAGGTGGGGAGGAAAGTTTCTGGAGGTCTTTGGATGAAGAAAACAAAAAAAAATGGCCTTGATTTTCAAGGCGAAATTACAGAGGAAGAAAAAAATGTTTTTAATCTAATTAAGAGCGATCTTTTCACCTTCATCACAACACCGCGGAAATGTGCCAGTTCTTAACTTCACACAATAATCAAAGCAATTAGTGAGGGAGAAGCCTTGGAAACCGGTGCAGATGTTCTCAGAATGTTTAATGGGGAAATGAGTTGCAGGCCTCGTTCTCAGTATCCGGCTCCAGGCCCTGGCTACCAAATCCAGACATCTGCTTGGGCCCCACCCCCAGGCCCCGAGGGCGCGGGCTTGAGAAACACAGGTCCCTTCCCAGGCCGCCTCCCAGCCAGGCCAGATCCGGGGCCGAGAGGCTCCCCATGGCTCCCCAAGCCGGAGCCTGGACACAGTCAGAGCCACCCCAGAGCTGGGGGCGGGGGGAGGCTTAACATCAAAATTATGTTAACAACTGATGTCAAAAATAATCAGCTCAGCCTGGCTCCCCCACCCGGTCCCTGCTGGCTGCAGGAGCACACCGGGAGGCAAGGAGAGGGCAAGGGGCCCTGCGGGGGACTCTCAGCTCTGACACCACCCCCACCGAGTTTGCGCAAACACCACTTCAGGAAGAGGCATGGTGGCCTCTGTCTGGTGTGGCCCCGGAGTCCCCGTTCCAATGCCGCTGGCCTCCTAGTGGGTCGAACATGAGGAAATTTCCAATAATCAGAAAAAACGTGGAGAAACGAGGACGGCGCCTACTGAGGAAGCAGCCTTTTGCAGACAGCAGAGGGCCACATGGCTGGTGTTAACTGGCTGTGGGAGACCCGAGACCCCAGCTGGGTCAGACAGCTTAGCGAATCTCGGAGACCCCGCCGTATGGCAGGCATCAGGGACACAGAGGTAAAGAACACATGATCCCTGTTCTCGAGGACACACAGGCAGCACGGGGGCCCCACCCGTGTACCCTCAGCGCTCACGTTCCACAAGCACCAAAGGCTTCTCAACGCAATCCCGCCAGATGCTTTCCCCAGCGCTATCTCTGACCTCGGGGGCCTGCTGAGCCACACACAGGGCAGGCCAGAAGTGACGCAGAACGAACCCCCTGAGAGGTGGCTCTCGGCAGTGAGAGATAAACACCCTAAGCTCCTTGAGCAGCTGGTGGAGCAACTCTGAGGAGTGTTCCCTGCAGCTTCCCAGCTGCCCACCATAGAGCTCTGCCTCAACGAGCGCCTTGCAACACGGATTCCCAGGGTGGGCTCGAGACCCAGGGAAACTGACCCACGACTGCGCGACGGGAAGCCGCTGGCGCGCTTTCAGTAGGAGAGCAGCAAGGTCTCCTCTAAAGAACTCCCTTGGGCTGCCGTGTGGAGAACGGAGGAGAGAAGGCAGGAGCGGAAGCAGATCGGTGAGGAGGGGAGGGGAACGGCCCAGGCAGAGAAGTGGAAGCAGCTCTGACCAGGGAGGTGGCCGCAGAGAAGGCAAGGGGCGGGCAAAGCCCAGAAAGTTGGCAAGGGCTGCCGACGGGTTAGACACAGGCGCTGAGGAAAAGGCGTCGTTTGAAAAGGTTTCCAGGCAGTTTAGGGAACCACAGCATGTCGCTCCCCTTCCCTCTGGCTCCGAGTCTCCATACCTGTCCGCCCCCCGCAAAGCACAAAACCAACAAGGAGCGCAAATAAGGCCACACGCGACCCACGCCTTTGGCAGCGGAGCACGTGGCCTTCGAAGCACCTGTGAATGGAGAACTGAACCAAAGTCCAACGGCGCCACGGCCACCCGCCCATCACGGCGAGACTCCAAAGTCAGGACATGAGGCTTAAATGCCCAGTCCAAACACATTAGGGAAGCGAGTGGCCTCAGCAGAAAGAGAGGAGCAGGTGCCTCTGAGGAGCCTTCCCTTCCCAGAAACGCTGAGAAATGAAGTAAATCTGTCAGCGTCAACCCTGTCAGGACTCTAGAAAGCAGTCAGGAGTTTACGGCACCCAAGTGGACGCCCAGCGTGAAACAGGCAATTGAAAAGCGACAGGAAAGCTCTGTGGCATTTTTCCTTGTCTTTGCAGCACCCCGTCCTCCACTCACTAGCAGTCCTGGAGATGGCTGCCCACACGCCCAGTATGGGACCCCGATCCCCGGTTCTGGCGGGAGCAGAGCAGATCTTATGCTCAAACAATGTGTCTGTTTTGTATTGTCTGGAGGCTGCCTGAAGGTGATTGCCCTTGTTTCCTCTACAAGGGAACTCTCAGATGACAACGGTGGACATTCCTTGAAAACACTGTAAGGGAGTCAAGCCAATCACAGCCACCTGGGGAAAAGATTACAGTTCAGGCGGACAATAGAGCACTGAAAGCCTGGGAGGAAGAGCTGGGGAAAGAGCATCTGAGAAACCAGGCCGTTCTAAGACACCCGTGTAACGCTGAAAACTTGAGAAAGTCAGGAGCATGCCCAGGGCAGGATGCATGCTCAGAAAAGTCCTGAGAACACACTAAGCTTTCACTTCTGACTGATCTCTGTGCCCACCTCCAACAGGAAGTGAAGGCGGAGGCAGAGTTGTAAACAGCCTGGCCAAATCTTGAAGGATTGCCCCAGCACGTAGCTAAAGTGCAAAGGCTGGGAGAGTTCTTTCACTTTTTTCCTTCCTCTCCCTCTCTCGGACTCCTGGCACTCAAGGAAGTCTCTGTCAAAACAACAGCTGAACACAAGCGGAACAGTGGCTTTAGAAACCACACATGGCAAAGAATACAGATGTCAAAAAAATAGAAGTCACTAAACAGTTACAGCTCATAGCAAGGGAGAGAAAATCCCGAGAAGGGGAAAGAATCTACTGGCTAGAGTTACTATAGATAATATCCAAAATAGCCAGTTTTCAACCAAAAATGATGAAATTGTGAAGAAACAAGAAAGTATGGCTCATTCACAGAAGAAATGAACAGAAACCATCTCTGAGGAAGTACAGACACTGAGCTTACTAGATAAAGAGTTTAAATCAACTTTCTTAAATATGTTCAAAGGACTGAAGGAACTCATAGACAAAGAACTAAAGGAATGATGTATGAATGAACAGAGAATGTCAATAAAGAGAGAAATTATAAAAAGGAATTAAATTCTGGAAAAGTATAACAATTGATGTGAAACACTCACTAGAGGGTTTCATTAGCATATTTGAGCTGAAGAAAAATCAGGGAGCTTGAAGACAGGTCGATCTGTATTATCCAGTCTGAGGAGCGGAAGGAAAAATGAACAGATCCTCTGGGACATATCATCAAGCATGACAACACATCCATAATGGGAATCCCGGAAGGAGAGGTGAGACAGGAAGGGGCAGGAAGAGTATTTGAAGAAATCATAGCTGACTTCTCAAATTCGATGGAAGACATGAATCTAAACCTCCAAGAAGCTCAGTGAATTCCAAGAAACAAATCATAATCGAACTGTTGAAAGATAACGACAGAACTGTGACAGGAGTGAGAGAAGTGCGTCATCACACACAGGGGCAGTCAGTAAAATTAACAGCAGATTTCTCACTAGAAAGCACGGAGGCCAGAAGGGAATGGGATAAAATTTTTAAAGTGTTTAAAGAAGAAGACAAATATCAAAAACTGAGTTAAGAATTTTTTTTCTTGATGTGGACCATTTTTAAAGTCTTTACTGAATTTGTTACAATACAGCTTCTGTTTCGGTTTTATGGCCACGAGGCACGTGGGATCTTAGCTCCCCGACCAGGGATCGAACCCACACCCCCCTGCATTGGAAGGCGAAGTCTTAACCACTGGACCGCCAGGGAAGTCCCGAGTTAAGAATTTTATATCTAGCAAAATTATTTCAACAGTGAAGGAGAAATTAATATGTTCTGAGATAAACAAATGCTAAGGGAGTTCCTTGCTAGCCGACTTGCCCTACAAAAAGTGGTAGAGAGAGTCCTTTAGGCTGAAATGAAAGGACACTAGAAAGTAACTCAAACCCATACAAAGAAGTAAAGAATTCCAGAAAAGGTAACCACATAGGTAAACACAGAAGCCAGAACAGACAAAACCCAAAGTTAGTAGAAGGAAAGAAATCATAAAGATCAGAGCAGAAATAAATAAAACAGAGGTGAAGAAAACAATATAAATGATCAATGAAGCTGGTTCTTTGAAAAGATAAACAAAATTGATAAACCTTTATCCAGACTCATCAAGACAAAAACAGAGAGAGCTCAAATCAATATACTTAGAAATGAAAAAGGAGAAGTTACACAGACACCACAGAAATACAAAGTATTATAAGAGACTACTACAAGCAACTCTATGCCAATAAAATGGACAACCTGGAAGAAATGGAAAAACTCTTAGAAAAGAACAATCTCTGGGGCTTCCCTGGTGGCACAGTGGTTAAGAATCCGCCTGCCAATGCAGGGGACACGGTTTCGAGCCCTGGTCCAGGAAGATCCCACATGCCGTGGAGCAACTAAGCCCATGCGCCACAACTACTGAAGCCCGAGTGCCTAGAGCCCATGCTCCACTACAAGAGCAGCCACCGCAATGAGAAGCCTGTGCACCACAACGAAGAGTAGCCTCCCACTCGCCACAGCTAGAGAAAGCCTGCACGCAGCAATGAGGACCCAATGCAGCCAGAAATAAATAAATAAATTTATCTTTTTTTTAAAAAAAGAACAATCTCTGAAGAATGAACCAGGAAGAAATAGAAAATATGAACAGACTAATCACAAGTACCGAAATTGAAACTGTGATTTTAAAAATCCCAACAAACAAAAGTCCAGGACCAAACAGTTTCACATGCGAATTCTATCAAACATTTAGAGAAGAGTTAACACCTATCCTTCTGAAATTATTCCAAGAAATTACAGAGGAAGGAACACTCCCAAACTCATTCTACAAGGCCACCATCACCCTGGTACCAAAGCCAACAAAGATAGCACACACAAAAAAGAAAATTACAGACCAATATCACTGATGAACATAGTATTGAACAGTATTATCATATCCTTAGTTTATAATTCCTCTTTATTTCCTACATGACTTAAAAGACAAATACATAAAACAATATCTATACATCTGTGTTACTGGGAATACAATGTATAAAGGTATAATTTCTGACAATAACAACGTGAGGGGGATGGCACTGTATAGGAGTTGACGTTTTGTACTGAGGAAGAAAGTCAGTTCATCAAGATGTAACAATTATAAACATGTACACATCAAACAACAGAGCCCCCAAGTACATGAAACAAACATTGACAGAACTGGAGGGAGAAAGAGACAGTTCTACAATGATAGCTGGAGACGTCAATACCTAACACTCAATAATAGATAGAACAACCAGACAGAAGATCAGTAAAGAAATAGAAGACTTGAACAACACTATGAACCAAGGAGACCTAACAAACTTTTGTAGAACACTCCACCCAGTGACAGCAGAATACATTCTTCTCAAGTGCACATGGAATATTCTCCAGAATAGATCACATGTTAGGCTTCAAAGCAGTCTCAGTAAAATTTTAAAAATTAAAATCATACCAAGTATCTCCTCTAACCAAAATGGAGTGAGGCTAGAAATCAATAATAGAAGGCAAACTAGAAAATTAACAAATATGTGAAAATTAAACAACACACCCGTTAAAAACTAATGAGTCGAAGAAGACATCACAAGGGAAATTAGAAAATATTTTGAGATAAACAAAAATGAAAACACAACATACCAAAGCCTATGGGATGCAATGAAAGCAGTGCTCAAGGAGAAAAATATAGCTATGAATTCCTACATACAGAAAGAAGAAAGAATTTCAATAACCTAACTTTACAGCCTAAGGAACTATAAAAAGAAAAGTAAACTAAACCCAAAGTTAGCAGAAAGAAGAAAATAATAAATGTGAGCGTGGAGAAATGAAAGAAAAACAAGAGCCAACTAAACAAAAAGTTGGTTATTTTTGAAAAGATCAACAAAGTTGACAAATGCTTAGCTAGAATGACTAAGAAAAAACAAGAAGATGCAAATAAAAACATAAACGAAAGTGGGGACATTACAATTGACCTTACAGAAATAAAAAGAATTATAAGAGAATACTATGAACTGTACCCCCAAAATTAGATAACCAAGACGAAAGGAACAAAATCTTAGCAACACATGAACCACAAAACTGACTCAAGAAGAAACAGAAATTCTGAACAGCCTTATAACAAGTAAAAAGTATGAATCACTGGGCTTCCCTGGTGGCACAGTGGTTGAGAGTCCGCCTGCCGATGGTAGGGGACACGAGTTCGTGCCCCGGTCCGGGAAGATCCCACATGCCGCGGAGCGGCTGGGCCCGTGAGCCATGGCCACTGAGCCTGCGCGTCCGGAGCCTGTGCTCCGGCAACGGGAGAGGCCGCGACAGTGAGAGGCCCGCGTACCGCAAAAAAAAAAAAGTATGAATCACTCAGTAATCAAAGATCTCGTAGTAAAGAGAAGTCTAGGACCTAAAGGCTTCACTGGTGAATGATACCAAACATGTAAAGAAGAATTAACACCGGTCCCTCAAACTCTAACAAAAAAACAGAAAGGAGGGGGACACTGCAACATATTCTATGAGATGAATATTACTCTGATACCAAAATCACACAAATACACCACAAGAAAGCTAGGTATCAATATCCCTCATAGATTCAAAAACAAACAAACGAAAATCCTGGAGGAAAATACTAGTAAACCAAATCCAGCAGTATATTAGAAGAACGATATCCCATGAGTAAGTGGGATTTATCTCAGGAATGGGAGGGTGGTTCAACATAAGAAAAATCAAAGTAATACATCAGAGTAATAGAATTATCTCAGTTAACACAGAGAAAGCATTTGACAAAATCCAACAACCTTTCAAGATAAAAATTCTCACAAAATTAGGAAAAGAAGGGATCTTTCTCAACATGATAAAGAGCATTTACGAAAAGCCCGTAACTAACATAATAATGGTGAAAAGACTAAAAACTTTCCCCCTAAAACCAGGAACAAAAGGATGCCCATTTTTACCACTGCTTTTCAACAGTGTACTAGAAGTTTTAGCCATAGCAATTAGGCAAAAAAATAAATAAAAAGCATCCAAATTGGAAAGGAAGAAGTAAAATTATTTTTATTCACAGATATGATCCTACATAGAAAATCCCAAAGAATCCACAAAAGAAAAAAAAAAAACCAACCTATTAGAACTAATAAACAAATTCAGAAAACTTGCAGGACGTGGTCAACACACAGAAATCACTGGTGTATCTATACACCAGCAATGAACAATCGGAGAAGGAAATTTTTAAACAATTCCGTTTACATTAGCATCAGGAAGAGTAAAGTACCTAGGAATACATGTAACAAAGAGGTGAAAGACTTCTAGGCCAAATACTACAGAACTAATAGAAATTAAAGACCTAAATAAATAGAACAACATCCTATGTTCATGGATTGGAAGACTTAATATTGTCAAGACGGCAATGTTATCCGGTGACCCACAGACTGAACGCAATCCCTATCAAAATTCTAATGGTCTTTTCTGCAGAAATGAAAAAATGGATCCTAAAATGTCTATGGAGGGTAAGGGGCCTAGTACAGCTTAAAAATTATTGGCAAAGAACCAACTCAGAAGACTCACACTTCCCAACTTCAAAACATACACAGGGCTATATTAATCAAAATAATGTGGTACTGGCATAAGGGTAGACATTTAGCCCAATGGAATAAAATAGAGAACCTAGAAATAAACGCTCATATATAGTCAACTGATATTCAACAAAGGGTACCAATTCCATTTGATGGTAAAAGAACAGGCTCTTCAACAAAGGGTGCTGGGACGACTAGACAGCTGGACACAGGAAAAAGCATGAAGATGGACACATACCCCACACCGTATAAAAGTTATCTCAAAATGGATCAGCCACCTAAATATAAGAGCTAAAGCCACACACTTCTTAGAAGAAAACAGAGGTCCATCTTTGCGGCCCTGGATTATGGGCTAAATGGCACTGAATTGTTTGACTCTAAAATGATCGTGTTACGTGGATTTCACCTCATTAAAAAAAAAAAATAGGGGCCACAGAAGACTTCAAAGAAGCACAGACACAGTTCCCCCCAGGAAAACAAAGTCCAGCATTAGGTGTCAAAATGGAGAATGCAGGACAGAAATAGGCAGTTCAGAGCAACAGCAACAAGGAAGGGCTTTGAAGTGAATGGTCAGAAGCGGCCGTCCCAGAGAATCACGTCTTGGGGAGGCTCAGGTAAACAGAGAAGTGGCACGACCAGGAAGGTGAAGAAGGAGATAAGAGCGGGAAGTGAAGGAGACCCCTGCAGGAATTAAAGAAAAGCAAGACATGGAAGTTACCTCACACACATACCCCAGGACAGCAGCACCTGGAAATGCAACTGCCTAAAAGAGGACAAGCCTGAAAGAAGACGGCATTTTTGAACTAGGAACTCTGACCACTAAGTACATGGGAATATAAGTGAGCAGACTACATTCATATACTACTGCTGTGAGGAAAAACGTATCAGAAAATGAGAATAAAAACTTTTCTGCTTATAAAAGTCTCCTCCAAAGTCTAACCATAAAGTTGAAGAAGACTGTAAATAACATTCCCAACCAAGATAAATATTTTCAACACTTGGGCCATGAAAACATACCTGAATCAGTAATAAGATCACTTAAAAACAGAAATGGATAAAAATAAAAATAAGAAATGACTGAACTAAAGATAGAAATAGATGAAAAGCATGAAAACAGCTAAGATAATTAAAATGAGAGAAAGACAGAAATAGCATCAGAGTGACCAGGGTTGAAGTGGAAGATAGGCAAAGGGGGTCCAATGTGCATATAACTCAAGTCTCTGAAGAAGAAAAGAAAAACAATAGAAATACTATTTAAAGGCGTACGTTAAAAATTCTATAAATACAACAAAATCTAACACATTGAAAGGACCCACATGGGTACTGGGTACCACGTGGGTACCAGGAAACTGACCTGGAACAATCAACTCTGAGACACTTCCTGGTAAAACTACTAGACTTTAAAAATAGAGAAGAAATCCTCAGGGCCTCCAAGCAAAAGACGACATAACAAAGGCAACAGACTTAACAAAAACAATATACAAAGTGGAGCAGAATTTTCAAGAAACTTAAGGAAGTACTACAAACCAAGGATTTTATATCCAGTCAAGCTGAACTTCTTGTATCACGGTGATAGAAAAACAGTTTTACATATGTACAAAATACTGTACACATGAGCCCTTGCTAAGCAAGGCTTAGAGGATAGGCTTCATCCAACCATGAGGAGACTGGAAAAGCTCTGGCAAAAGAACCGATGGTAAACATTGTATATATTTAGTTATAGAACTAGATGAAGACCTGGAGAGAGTCATGGCTGAATGATAATACACGAACATCATATGTCCCTGCAAAAAATAGAAAGAATACAAATAAATAGAAAGGATACAAATCTGGGAGGAAGAGGAAGAGACAATGAAACAGTGGATACATAGTAAGCATGTCTTAGGTGGAGTGTATAAAACTGACTTATACATCTAATAGATAGGAATCCGTGTGGCATACCAAATAGGATAAAGAAAGAAAGAGGGGGATTAAACCAAGATTAGTAATACAAAGGAAACCATTAGTTAAAAAAAAAAAAAGTATAAACATCCTTAAATACCAAAATAATTTATGAAAAAGCAAGGCAGACACACAGAGCAACAAAATCAGTATGTCATAATATGGGCAATAATTGCAATATGTGATAATATACAAGGAACTGAGATCAAATTTATCAGTCATATTAATAAATGTGAGTTAAAAACATGCTTTTCCAAAGAAAAACATATTCAAATTGGCTCATAAAGTAAAATCAACTCCATGCAATTTTTAAAACTCAGACATCTAAAATTCAGTGATTAAAATGCTGAAAAATGGGGGAATGGATAAGATTCACCAGATAAATGTAAACACCAAGAAAACGGGTTATGATTCTGGCATGCTGAAGAAGTATAATTAATGTTATAAAAGCTTAAATGGGACAAATAAGGATCCTTTATAATGCTAAAAGCCACATTTCATAATGAAGTTACAACAATTATGAATAACTATGCAATAAATACCACCTGCATAAAACAGAGACTACTAGAGATGCAGGGAAAATATAAATACATTAATAAGGCAAGAGTCACATTCTACTTCATATGACAGACCAAGTGGATGGATAAACAAAGCAAGGATATAAGGGATCTGAAGAACATAATTCACAAGTCAGGTCTTTTGTGTATATATGGAACAGGAGACCACGGCAATAGAGAATATTCCTTCTTGAGCACACAATTATAAGTCTGAATACACAGATCAAGAAAAATACACAAATTACCCATTCAAAAAGCTAAAAAAACCCCCAAACCTACAGTAAATCAAAAGAAAGCACAAAGAAGAAGACAGCAAAGACAAAAGCAGAAATTAATGAGGCAGAAACAAGTAAAAGAGTAAACGCAATCAATAAAATAAAAATCCTGGTTAAAAAAATAGACAAACTACTATTTAATGAAGGAGAAAAGAGAGAAAGCACAAATATGCAGAAGTAACAAGAGGAAGTAACTACTGTTGTGGAGGAAATTCATAAATATCGTAACAGACTACCTGGTACAGTTACATGCAAAATATTTGTAAAACCCAGATGAAATGGGTAATTTCCTTGCAAAACACAATTCATCTAAAATCGATCCCAGTAGGAATAGAAAGCTTAAACACCTAATTTCCAAAAAATAAACAGAAAATTTTATCAAGGAACTACCCTAAAAGAAAGTGTGATATCCATTAGATTTCACAGGAGAATTCTACCAAAATCTTTCAGAGAACAAACAGTCCAAATTTTACATATATTGTTCCAGAGCACAGAAAACGAAGGAAACCTTCCAAATATACTTTATAAGCAAATGTAACACTGATATATAAACCTGATAAAAACAGAACATAAAAAGACCAATATTATTTATGAATGCTGATGCAGAAGTCCTAAGTATTTCCCCATATTAATAGGTTTGAGAAGAAACATGATTACCTCCAGGAATTCATCATCCACTCCTAACTAAACTCTTGTGAAAATACAAATGGAGGGACACTGCCTTGATAAAACTACACAAATACTAGGAGCAAAGAGGAGTGAATTCCTCTACAAACTAAGCATAGGAAAAAGGGTTCCCAGCTGTGACTAAAAATCTAGATGTAATAAGAGAAGACAAATAAATTTGACTGCAGATTTACTAAACCTTTAGCACAGGAAAAAATCTTAATCGAAAGACAATGACAAAAATGGAAGGAAATCTTTGCAACAGAAGGCTAATGGCCATGATATACACAACATTTTTTAAAATGTAGGGAGTAAAGAACCAAGACGACTATAGAAAAATAAGCAAAAGATATAAACAGATATCTCAGGAAATGGTATATAAAAATGGCCCTTAAACTTATGAAAAGATTGCAATTTCATGGGCTTCCCTGGTGGCGCAGTGGTTGAGAGTCTGCCTGTCGATGCAGGGGACGCAGGTTCGCGCCCCGGTCCGGGAAGATCTCACATGCCGCGGAGTGGCTGGGCCCGTGAGCCATGGCCGCTGAGCCTGCGCGTCCGGAGCCTGTGCTCTGCAACGGGGCAGGCCACGACAGTGAGAGGCCCGCGTACCGCAAAAAAAAAAAAAAAAAGATTGCAATTTCACACATAAAAAGATAAATGCAAGCTAAATCTAAATTGAGATACCATTTTTTATCTATCAGATCCCACAAAAATTCAAAATCTTGATAACATACTCCTCTAGTGAGACTGTGTGGGAACAGTCTCACACTGCTGGTGTGACACTGAAATGGCACCGGCCTTACAGAGGGGAACTTGGCAATATTTAACAAAACTACATGTGTATTTATATTTCAACCTGACAATCCCACTTCTGGGGAATTACCTTAAGGATACACCTCCAATAATATGCAAAAAATACGCAGAAGATTACTCAGTGCAGCATCATTTGCAATTACAAAATATTAGAGGCTAACCAGAGTGCTGACCACAGAATGATGAGCAGAGCTGCTATCCAGAAACTACCTACGCATACAAGTATAAGAGACTGGTTGAAAAGACTGTACTAGGTACACACCAAGGAATATCATGCAACTGTAAGAAAGGAAGAGAAAGCTCTGTAGGAACGGAGATTGAGTGATTTCTAGGAGATACTGCTAGGCGACAAAAGCAAAGCACAAAAGAGCATATACAGAAGACCACATTTTTTTGTAATAAAGAAGAGGAAATGAGAAAACTATGACATATGTTGGATATACACACGCCGTCACCCACTACTGGTAACCAGAGAACACTGAAATTGGTGACCAACAAGAGGTGGGGAGAATCAGGATGGGAGGGGGATGGGAAGAAAGGACATTTCTCTCAGGAGACCTTTTTGTATAGTCTTGACTTTGGAAGTAAATTAATGTTCTACATATACAAAAAACAAAATTAAATCAGCAAGATGTGGGACGCCTCTGGAATGGTGGAAGGAGGACCTTGACAAAACTTCTCCCTAGAGAGCAATGACAAAATTGGACAAAATTTTTAAAAAAAACAGTCATTTAAGAACTCCAGAAGTTAACCAAAGGCATATAACAAACGGAAAGGTGTTTATTCAAGAAAAAACGACTAAACCTTGGTAGGAACAGCAGGGTCTATGGCGGTTTAAGCTGGGGCCGCTCCCATCTCCCCACCCAAGCTCAGTGGCACCGTAGCCTTAAGAACTTTCAGTCTCAGCGCCAACAAAGAGGGATAACTGGATTTGGAGCTCCATGGAAAAACCCTTGCATTATTGTCAAACAGTAGTGATCTCAGTGGAAAATAATTGGGCAAGGCCAACATCACAGCTACTGAAGCCTGCAGTATTGGATGGGGCAAGCAACAGACCAGAAAAAAAATTTTGAAGGGATCCCTGAAATCTGGAAGACTGCACGTCCCCTCAAGAGAGACCAGAGAGAACCCTTGTTATCATGTATCCTTGGCCGACTGTGAAACCCTGTGCAAGCAGAAAGTAAAAGCCAGGGAGACGGGTAAGCTACCTGAATTTGAAGGAATATCTCAACTCATACAAAGATCACCTCAGCAAATGGTAGAAGCCTCACTGGCTCAAGATGTTTCAACAAAACTGATCCATCAGCCTCACCACAGATCCAGGGATGAAACCAACGAAGCCAGACTTAAAAACAAAAGTAAGAATTCAAAAACAAAAACAAAAACTGAGCAGAGACATCAGTGGCCATATGCTGCATGACACACAGACAGTGCAGGCAAGGAACCGCCAAGTCAACAAACACAGCAACAACAATCACCCCGGGTTAGGGGGAAGAATGGGAACACAGAATTCCTATATTACATAAAATGATCAAATTTTAACCAAAATTTTTGAGACATGCGAAGAAGCAAGGAGTGTAACCCTTAAACAGAAATAAAGAGCAGAGTCAACAGCAAGGATCCCCGAGAGGGCCTTCTCAGGCCAAGACTTCAAAGCAGCTTTTGTAAATCTGTTTGAAGAACTAAAGAAACAACAGTAAGTGAACGAAGGGAAAGTACGATGACAGAGACTCATCCATGGGGAATATCCATAAAGAGATATGGATTATAAAATAAACCAAGTAGAAACTCTGGAGCTGAAAGCACCACTGAGATGAAAAACTAGGGGGGCTAAACAGCAGATCTGAACTGGCAGAAGAAAGAAAGAATCAGTGAACTTGAAGATACAGCCGTAAAGATGATTCATTCTGAAGCGTATAAAAGGATGAAGAAAACTGAACAAAGCCTCTGAGGCTTGCCGGATACCATTAAGGGTGACAATGTATGCATAATTCAAGTCCCTGGAAGGAGACAAGAGGGAGGACAAATATTATTTGAAGAGATAATTCAGCATTCACCTGAAGCACGCTGTTTTCAATTAAGATGCTTACTGTAATCCCCAGACTATGCTAATAGGAAAATAACTTTATAAGTAGGAAAAAGAAACTAACAAAGAATGGCACACTAAAACATATCTATTAATACAACAGAACGCAGTAAAGGAGGAAGAAAAGAACAAAATGAGAAGAGACATGAGACGTACAAAATTCATAGCCAATGGCAGATGTAAATCCTACCGTGTCAATAATTATGCTAATAACTATAAGTGAATTAAACACTCACTAAAGAAGCAGAGATTGCCAGACTGCCTAGAACGAGAACCAAGTATATGCTGCCTACAATATACAAATTATATATTCAAAGACACAAACAGATTCAAAGAAAAAGGATGAAAAAAGATGACATGAAAACACTAAACACAAGAACGCCGGAGTGGCTATACTAAATATCACACGGAACAGATTTTAAAATAAACTATATTCCTGGAGACAGTGAGGAATTTATAATGATAAAAGGGTCAACTCATCAGGAAGAAATTAAAATTATAAGATAAAACTAAAAATCATAAAGGAATAAAAAGTATATATGCAGCTAACAACAGTCCTAAAATACATGAAACGAAAAATGACAGAACTGATGAAAGAAATAGACAGTTCAACAATAATAGACAATTCAACAGTAAAATAAGAGTATAGTTCAAGTTTTTTATATCAAGATCTTTATATCCTTGGACTTTCTATCTTGTTCTGTCCATTATGAAGAGTGGAGCACTGAACTATTACGTAACTACTATTATTGAACGAGGCAGTGGGACATGGGCTATGTGGAGCTCTGCTTAACGACCTCGTCTGTTCTGGTGTCAGGGACCCAATGAGAAGCTGAGTACTCTACCCGGCAGCGTGGTCCACTGGGGAGGTGATCTCATACCCAACTCAGAAGCAACAAGACAGTGTGAGTTGGTGCCCCCACTTTCACTGGGAAGATGTCCGTGGGACAAGAGGGAAGCTGAACTTCCACTCACCTGTCTACAATGAAGTAGTGTAAGGCACTGCCCTAGATTTTCTGGCGTGGGATTGCTGGGAAGCACGGGGGGAAGCTGTATCTGCATGCTCACCCAGCCCTCTTGCTACACCTCAACAGGAGAACTGTCTGCTAAAAAAAGAACAAGAAACAAACAAATAACCAAAAAATAAAAGCCACAATCACCACAACAAAAAACCAGAGCCCAATATTAAATTGGATCCAGAGTCTTATAATCTCTACAATTTCCAGGGTACAACTGAAAATCACTTGTCATGAAAGAATCAGGATGGTCACAATATAAATGAAAACAGATAATCAAGAGATGCCGAAACCAAAGTAAATAAAACGCTGGGATTATCTGAAAAGGACATTTAAGAAGTCATCCTAAAAATGCTTTAATAAGCAATTACCAAGTTTCTTGACACAAATGAAAAAGAGGAAAATCTCAACAAAGAATCAGCCATTTCCATTTAAAAATGGAAATTATAGAACTGAAAAATACAGTAACTGAGAATGAGCTCACTGGATGGATTCAATTGTAGACAATAGAATCTTAAACTTAAGGCTACTCAATAGAATTCACTCAAGCTGAACAACAGAAAATAGACTGAAAATAAAAAGTGAACAGTCTCAGTGACCTGTTTGACCACAGGGAAAGACCCAACATTTGTATCACTGGAATTCCAAAGGAGAGGAGTGAGTGAAATAAAAACTGTATTCAAAGAAATAATGGCTGAAAACTCCCAAATTTAGTGAACGATAATCTTACAGATTCAAGATGCTAAGTGAATACAAAGTATAAACCCAAATATACCCCCCAAAGTCTATACCAAGACACATTATAGATATGTGAAAACTAAAGACAAAAAAATTTTTTGGAAAGAAGACAAATGGCACAATATTCTTAGAGGGAACACTGATTTGAACAGCAGTGGATTTCTCATCAGAAAACATGGAGACCAGCAGAAGTTGGCATAACATTTTTCAAATATTAAAGAACTGTCAACTGTAAATTCTATAATCAGCAAAATATACTTCAGGAATGAAGGGGGAATAGACATTTCAGAAGAAGGGAAACAGAGACTTTGTTGCTAGCAAGCCTACCCTTAAAGAACGGCAAAGGGAAGTTTACAATCTAACGAGGTGCTTAATGGATGAGAAGGAAATACTTAAAGACAATTGTATTTTTTAAATGGTGAGGATAAAAGAAACTAAATGGAAGTAAGGTTTCAATACTTCACTCAAAGAAGTAAAGCACTGATATCAGTAAGTTATGATAAATTACATATTTACACTCAATACCTACGGCACTTACTAAGAAAACCATACAAAACTTCTTACTCCCAAACACTGCAGACATCAAAAGGATAATAAGGGAATATGTCACACAATTCTACGTACACCAGTTCTGCCAACTGAGATGAAATAGACCAATTCCTCAAAAAGCACAAACTACAATTCACCCACTATGAAACATTTGCCAATTATATATCTGATAAGGGGCTAATATCCAAAACATGTAAAGAATTCATACAACTCAATAACAACAGAAACCAATCCTATTAACAATGGGCAGGGGAATTCCCTGGAGGTCCAGTGGTTAGGACTCTGCACTTTCACCGCCAAGGGCCTGGGTTCAATCCCTGGTCAGGCATCTAAGATCCCACAGGCTGCACGGCACAGCCAAAGACAAACAAACAAAAAACGGGCAGAAGATCTGA
The DNA here is from genome assembly GCF_011762595.2 of Tursiops truncatus. Lineage (NCBI taxonomy): Eukaryota > Metazoa > Chordata > Mammalia > Artiodactyla > Delphinidae > Tursiops > Tursiops truncatus. The sequence goes on from NC_047041.1 coordinate 106,514,246, forward strand.
ATAGACATTTTCCCAAAGGAGACTAAAGGATGGCCAACAAGTACACGGAAAGATGCTCAACATCATTAATCATCAGGGATATGCAAACCAAAACCACAATAAGGCTTCATCTCGTACATGTCAGTACGGCTATTATCAAAAAGAGAAGCAACAGCAAGTATTGGTGAGGATGTGGAGAAAAGGGAACTTTTGTGTGCTGTTGGTGGGGTTATAAATTGGTGCAACAAGTATGGAAAACAGCATAGAGCTTCCTCAAAAAATTAAAAATAGAACTACCATATGACCCAGGAATTCCACTTCTGGGTATTTATCCAAAGAAAATAGACAATAGAATCTTAGAAATGGGTAAAACAGAATAAAGCAATATAGGAATAACTTATCTGTATATAACTGGGATTAAGTTGTATAAATCTGAAGTAGATTCTGATAAGTTAAGATGTATATTATAAGAACAACTACTAAGGAAATAGTCAAAAATAACTAAAGAAACAAAAAGACATGTGCACCCCATGTTTACTGCAGCATTATTTACGATAGCCAAGAAAACAACTTACATCAATTGATGAATCAATGGATAAAGAAGTTGTAGTGTATATGTGCAATGGACTATTATTCATCTATAAAAAGCAATGAAATCTTGTCATCTTCAACAACATGGATGAAGGGCATTATACTAAGTGAAATAAGTCAGGCAGAGAAAGACAAATACCTTTTGTATGACCTTTCTCACATGTGAAATCAGACACAAAATGAAACAACAAAAGCGAAATCCACAGGTACAGAGAACATATTGGTGGTTTTCAGAGGAGGAGTGGGGAGGTGGGAGAAATGAGTGCAGGGGAGGTCAAAAAGTAAAAAGAAAAACAAAAATTTAAATTTGCAACTAACATATAAAGACAAAGACAGTCATCCAGGAGATACATCCAACTGATAGGAATTCTAGAAAGAGAGTGCAGAGAAAAACCTTAAAAGGGAGGAGATTCATAAACAAAACACTGATTCCTCAGAGTAGAGGGATGTGAGAGTCTTCAGACTAAACGGGTTCGCTCACCAGGTGTCTAGCAAAACAGATGATGGATGAAACACCCCACTTCTGGGCTTATTGTTGTGACATTTCAAAATGCTAACCGTAAATTAAGGGGGGAAAATACTAAGCTTCCAGAGGTGGGGAAAGCAGGTCACCAACAGAGGAATGAGACTAACATTCGCAACCTCCCCCCCAATTTTAAAATAAATAAAATATTATCAAGTAGAATTCAGCAATATACGAAAAGAATTATACACCATGACCAGTGGGATTTATTCTAGGAATGCAAAATTGGTTCAGTATTCAAAATCATTCAATGTAATGCCCCAAATTAACAGGTAAATAATAACGATTACGTGATCATATCAACTGATAGACACAGTTCATCTGACAAAATCCGTCTCTTCGTGATCAAAACTCATAAACAATAGAAATAAAAGGGCACCTTCTCATTTTGATAAACACCATCTACCAAAAGGAACTTTATCTAACATCATACTGAATGGTGAAAGACTGAATGAGTTCCCCTTAAGACTGAGAAGAAGGCAATGATTTTCACTCATCATTCCCATTCAACATACGACTGGAAGTAATAGTCACTTCAACAGCACAGGAAAAGTCAATGAAAGGCGTACGTACAGGAAAAGAAGAAAGAAAACTGTCACTATTTGAACATGACATCATAGCGAAAATGCTAAAAGCCAAAGACAAGGAGAAAATCTTGAAAGGGGCAAGAGAAAAAAGGGAAAACCAACAAAACGAACAGGTGACTTTTCATCAGAAAAAGAAATGGAACCCAAGAGCAGTGGGGTTATATAATCAAAGTGTCTAAAGACAAAAAATTAACAATCTTATATCCAGAAAGACTATCTTTTGAAAGGAAGGCAAAATAAAGACATTCCCAGATAGACAAAAATAGAGAATTTCTTGTTAGCATACCTACTTTATAAGAACTACTGAAGAAAGGTTTTCAGTGACACCAGATAGTAAATTGAATTCACACACAGAAGAAAACAAAAAGCATCCCTAAAGGCAATTATGTAATTATACGATATAAATTCATATTTCTTCCTATTTCTTCTAACTGAATTGTAAAGCAACTGTATAAAACAACAGGTATTTAGTCGTATCGTTGGGCCTGAACCATACAGAAATGTAAAATAGTTGCCTTTTTTTTTCTTTTTTAAGTTTTAGAGTATTTTATTATAGAGCAATCGAAACGGAGACAGCACAACACAACAGAACAGAAGCAACACAATGGGACAACATCCAGTGTTTGTAACAGAAAAATTTCAAACAATCCAAACCCCTTAAACAAGATAATGTATGAAAGAAAGTGACACACATTCAGAGGACTGCGATCAAATCAACTAGAGCTACACGTATCAACCTCATTAAACTATAAAAACACAATAGCAAGTGAAAACAGCAAGTATTAAAAGGATATTTACAGGATAGTACAATTTACCTATACTTTTTAATAATGCAAAAAACTGCATATTGTTTAGTGAACATGCATAGGGTGTGATATGGTGAAAGTGTACACAGAAATGATACTCCTTGATGAAGAGAAAAGGTATCAATACCAGCTCGAAGTAGGTTGGTTGTTGCAATGCTGAACTGTGCTAAAGAAATGTCAGCAGTTGGTAATTTGAATCCAAAGTAACAAAAGGATAGGGTCAAATATGTTAATTGAGGTTAATCAGACAAACACTACAAATATATACTTGCTTTTCTTTTTATAAGACATAAAGTTATATAAAGTAATCATTATCACACTGTATCGTTGGGTTTATAACATACATAGATGTAATATGTTTAACAATAACACCACAGAAATGGGTAAAACGGAATAAAGCAATATAGGAATAACTTATCTGTATATAACTGGGATTAAGTTGTATAAATCTGAAGTAGATTCTGATACGTTAAGATGTATATTATAAGAACAACTACTAAGGAAATAACTCAGTCAAAAATAACTAAAGAAACTAAAAATTTATATTAAGAAATATTCATTAAATGTAAAAGAAAGCAGTAAAGGAGAAATAGAGGAACAAAAACTACACGAGACAGAGAAAACCGAAAGTAAAACTGCTAACGAATCCAACTATATTAATAACATTAAATGTGAATGGATTCAACAATCAAAAGGTAGAGCTTATCAGACTGCCTTATCCAACTATATGCTGGAAGCATACGTTAGATTCAAACATACAAACAGACTGAAAGGAAAAGGATGGAAAAAGATATAGCATGCACACAGCAACCATAAGAAGATACTTCAAGTGCTGTATTAAAATGAGACAAAGTAGACTTTAAATAAAATAATGTTACTAGTATTGAAGAGGGACATTTTATAAGGATAAAAGGTCAATTCATCAGAAGATACAACCATTATAAACTTATATGCACCTAACAATATAGCACCAGAACACATGAAGCAAAAATTCACAGGACTGAACAGAGAACGAGCCAATTCAACAATACTTGGAGACTTCAATACCCCGTTTTCAATAACGTGTAGATCAAACAGGCAGATCAATAAGGAAACAGAAGACACGCACAACACTGTAAACCACCTAGACCCCACAGAACACTACGAACAGCAGCCACAGAAATATACAGTCTTCTCAAGTGCACATGGTACACTCTCCAAGATGGACCCCATGCTACACCATTAAACAAACCTCAATAAATTTTAAAGGGCACTATTAATAAAGAGTATGTTTTCTGAGCACAACAGAATAAAAGTAGAAGTCAATAACAGGAAGAAACTTGGGGGAACACATAAATATGTGGAATTTAAACAACACTTTTTTTTTTTTTTTTTGCGGTACGCGGGCCTCTCACTGTTGTGGCCTCTCCCGTTGCAGAGCACAGGCTCCGGACGCGCAGGCCCAGCGACCATGGCTCACGGGCCCAGCCGCCCCACGGCACGCGGGATGCCCCCGGACCGGGGCGCGAACCCGTGTCCCCTCCATCGGCAGGCGGACTCCCAACCACTGCGCCACCAGGGAAGCCCAACAACACACTCTTAAATAACCATGAATCAAGTAAGGATTCACAAGGAAAATTAGAAAATACTTTGAGATGAATGAAAATGAAGGCACAACGTACCAGAATTTACGGGATACGGTTAAAGCAGTGATCAAAGAGGCTTTTGTGACTGTAAATGCCCACATTAAAAAAGACAACAGACCTCAAATCAATAACTTGACTTTCCACTTTAGGAGGCTGGAGGAAAAAAGAAGAAAAAACTAAACCTAACACAAGCAGAAGAAATGAAATACTAAATATCAGAGTGGCGGTTCATGAAGTAGAGGATAGAAAAATAATAAAGTCAACAAAACCGAAAGTTGGTTATTTGAGAAGATGAACAAAATCGACAAACCTTTAGCGAGACTGATGACAGAAGAAGACTCAAATGACTAAAATCAGGAACGAAAGAACTTTACAGCTGACCAGCCAGAAATAATAAGGATTATACCAAATGCTCTGAACAATTTTGTGTCAATAAATTACACACCTGAGATAAAATGGACATATTCCTAGAAAGTAAAAAACGACTAATTGTAAGTAGAAAATTTGAATAGACCTATAACAAATAAAGAAACTTAATTAGTAATCAAAACCCTACAAGGAAAAGCCCGGCAGGCCCAGATGGCTTCACTGGTATACGCTACCAAACATTTAAAGAATCAATACCAATTCTTTACAAACTCTTCCCCCACCGAAAACAAACATAGAAGAGGAGGGATCACTTCCCAACACATTCTTGAGACCAGTGTTACCCTGCTACCAAAACCAGACAACGATAGAACATGAGGAGAGAACTACAGACCAATACCTCTTACGAAAATAGGTGGAAGATGCTCAACAGAGTAACAGCAAATAAAATACAGCAATAGATAAAAAGGATTATACACTGTGACCAAGTGGGATTTATTCCAGGAGTGTAAGCTTGGATTAACAACTGAAAATCTAGTGCACCGTATCAATAAAATAAAGGACAAAAACTACACGATTATCAAAGGAAGAAAAGACACAGAAAAAAGCATTTGATAAAATTCAACACACTTACATGATGGAAAAAAAAAAGCTTCCAATATACTAGAAATAGAAAGGAACCTCCTCAGCCTCATAGAAGGCGTCTATTTAAAAACCATAGCTAACTTCGTACTGAACGGTGAAAGACAAAATGCTTTCTTTTTAAAATCAAGAATGAGACAAAGATATCTGCTCTCACCACTTCTACTCAGCATTGTATGGGAGGTTCCATCCATGACAATTAGGCAAAAAAAGAAATCAAAGGCATCCAGTTAGGAAAGAAAGAAGTACAACTATCTCTAGTCACAGATGACATGATTTTATGTATAGAAAATCCCAAGGAATCCACTCAAAAATGACTGTAACTAATAAATGAGTTTAGCAAGGTTGCCAGATCAGTATCGATTGTCTTTCTACGCACTTTCAATAAAAAAATCAGAAAATGAAATTAAGAAAACATGACATCAAAAAAGAATAAAGCATAACAATGTGAATGTACTAAATGCCACAGACATGTACACTTAAAAATGCTTAAAGTGGTACATTTTCTTTTATAGGCATAATATTTTACCCCAATAAAGAAAGAAAAAATTCAGGAATAAATTTAAGAAGTGCAAGATGTATACTCTGAAAACCATAAAACCTCATTGAAAGAAAGTCTCTAAAGAAGCAAAAGGCATTCCATGTTCATGGATTAGAAGACAATACTGTAAAGACGGGGCTACTCCCCAGACTGATCTGCAGTTTGAACACCATCCTTACCAGAATCCCAGCTGGCCTCCTTATAGAAACTGACAAGTGGATTCTAAAATTCATATGGAAATTCAAATGACCCAGAATAGCCAAAACAATCTTGAAAAAGAATGCAGTTGGTGGATTCACACTTCCCAATTTCAAAACTTACTACAGAGTGTTCAAGACAGTGTAGTTATTGGCATAAAGTAAGACACAGATGAATGGTACAGTATGAGCGTTTAAAAAAATAAAGCTTTGTATCTGTGGTCAATTGATTTTTTTTTTTGCGGTACGTGGGCCTCTCACTGCCGTGGCCTCTCCCGTTGCGGGGCACAGGCTCCGGACGCGCAGGCTCAGCGGCCATGGCTCACGGGCCCAGCCGCTCCGCGGCATGTGGGATCTTCCCGGACCGGGGCACGAACCCGTGTCCCCTGAATCGGCAGGCGGACTCTCAACCACTGCGCCACCAGGGAAGCCCTGTGGTCAATTGATTTTTGACTACGATGCCAAGATCATTCAGTGGAGAAAGAATAGTCTTCTGAACAAATGGTGCTGGAACACCATGAAAAAAATAAAGTTGGACCACTCCCTCATACCATATACAAAAATTAACTCAAAATGTGCCAAAGACCTAAATATAACAGATAAAGCTATATAAATCTCTTAGAAGAAAACGTAAAGGTAAGTCTTCATGACCTTGGTTTGGCAATGCTTTCTAAGATATAACACCAAAAGCAGAGGCAACGGAAGAAAAAAATAGGTATATTGGACTTTATCAAAATTAAAAGCTTTTGTGCTTCAAAAGATATAAAGAAAGTGAAAAGTGAAAAGACAACCCACAGATGGGAGAAAATATTTGCAAATCATACATCTGATAATGAACTTGTGGCTAGAATATATGAAGAATTCTTACATTTCAAAACCAAAAAACATCCCGATTTTTAAAAATGGGTAGAATAGACATTTCTTCAAAAAGAGATACACACACGGTCACGTTAGTCACAGGCAAACGCTAGTCAAAATCACAATGAGATTCCATGTAACACACACTACGATGGCTATGATAGTAAATTTTAAAAAATAACAAGGCGAGGATATGGAGAAACTGTACAGTGTTCATGCGTTGCTGGTATGTACACACTCACTTTGGAAAACTGTTGGTTTCTAAAAAAAAAATTAAACACAGCACTAAGTTGACTCAGCATTTCTCTCCCACATACGTACCCAAGAGAAACGAAATCATATGTCCACCCAAATAGATGTACACAGACATTCATAGCAGCATTATTCCCAAGAGTCAAGAGGTGGAAGCAACCTAAATGCCTATTAACTGATGAATGGATAAATAAAATGTGGTATAGCTATACAATGGACTATAATTCAGCTACAAAAAGAAAGGAAGTACTTTTCTGTACTACAACGTGGATGAATTGAAACCAGTATGCTAAGGGAAAGAAGCCAGGCACAGAGGACCACGTACTCTGTGATTTCATTTTTATGAAATGCCCAGGACAGGCAAATCCACTGAGACAGAAAGTGGATGAGTTGTTGCCTAGGGCTTAAGGGGATGGAATGAGGGGTTGGGAGGTGATATTTGAAGGGTGCTGGGTTTCTTTCGGGGGTGATGAAACTGTCCAAAAACAGATTACGGTGATGGCTGCACAACCCTGGGGATATACTTATAACCATTGAACTGTACGCTTTAAAAGGGATGAATTGTATGGTACGTGAGTTATATATTAACACAGCTGTTACCAAAAACACTGTTGGAGAAAGTATTCAGGGTCTAGGGTTAGGCAAAGAGTTCTGAGACCTAACATCAAAGGTGCAATCCATTACAAGGATAAACTGGACTTCATCAAAATTGAAAGGAATCTGTTAAAAGGACGAAAAGGAAAGCTACAGATTGGGCAAAACTATTTGCAAACCACGAATCTGACTCAGGACTAGTATCTGGAATATATAAAGACGTCTCAAGACTCCATGTTTAAAACGAATCCAGTTGGAAAACGGGCACATGATAGGAACAAATATTTCACTGAATAGTATATATACAAATGTCACATAAGCACATGAAAGGATTTTCAGTATCACTAGCCATTGGGAAAATGCAAATTAAAACCACAACAAGACAGTGCCACACACGTATGAGAACAGGTCAAATGAAAAATCGTGTCAACACCAGAGGCTGACAAGGACGCAGAGAAACTGCGTTGCTCATACACTGCTGCAGGGAACATAAAATGGGAACGGCCACTGGAGAAAAGTTTTGCAGTTTCTCAAAAAACAAACAGACAAAAAAACTAAACATGCAACTACCACGCAACTCAGCAAATACACTCTTGGGCTTTTGTCCCAGAGAAATGAAAACTTATGTCCACACAAGAACCTGCACACGGGTGCTTACACCAGCTTTACCTGTGTATCAGTCTCCTATTGCCGCTGCAATATATTACCACAAACAGTGGCTTAAAGCAACACAAATTTACTCTTTCACAGTTCTCGAGGCCAGAAGTCTGCCATTAATCTTACAGGACTAAAAAATCCCTGGCAGGGCTTCCCTGGTGGCGCAGTGGTTGAGAGTCCGCCTGCCGATGCAGGGGACATGGGTTCGTGCCCCGGTCTGGGAAGATCCCACATGGCGCAGAGCGGCTGGGCCCGTGAGCCATGGCCGCTTAGCCTGCGCGTCCGGAGCCTGTGCCCCGCAACGGGAGAGGCCGCAACAGTGAGAGGCCCGCGTACTGCAAAAAAAAAAAAAAAAATCCCTGGCAGGGTTGATTCCTTGCGGAGCCCCTTGGGGAGCATCCGTTACCATGCCTCTTCTTCTGGGAGCCAAGTGCATCCCTCAGCTCATAACCCTGTCCTCACACCACACGGCAACTTCTCCCCTGCTTCCAACATCATATCACCTTTCTCTCCTATAGTCACATCCCCCTCTGCCTCCTCATGTGGAAGGACACTTGCGACGACACTGGGCCCACCTGGATAAGGCAGGATCATCACCTCTCCATCTCAAGATGCTGAATTTAAGCACATCTGCAGAGCCTCCTTTGCCAGATAAGATGACAGTCACAGCTTCTAGAAACTAGAACTCGGATTCTTCAGGGGCCATTATTCAGCCCATCACAATCTGTCACAGTCCCAAACCGCAAGTGACCCACATGTCCTTCAACGGGTGGCCGGTTAAACAACTGCAGTCCATCAACACCATGGGATTCTACTCAGCAATAAAAAAGAAACGACCTATTGATACACGAAACAACTTGAATCTTAAGAGAAGCATGTTAAGGCAAAAGAGCCAATCCCAAATGTCACATGCTGTGTGATTCCACTTACACAACATCCTTGAAATTACAAAACTGTAGAACTGGAGAACAGATTAGTGATTTCAAGGGATTAAAGAGGGATGGGAGTGGGAGGGAAGTGGGTGTGGCTATAAAGGGGCCACCACCAGGGATCCTCGTGGAGATAGAAATGTTCTGCATCTTGACTGTCTCATTGTCAGTGTGCTGGTTGTGACCCTTGAACTACGGAGGGGTTAGGGACGTCGACCCGCTGGGCAGTCAAAACTCCACTTACAACTTTGGAGTTGGGTCTCCAATCTGCAGTTCTGCATCTGTGGATTAATGAACCATGGGCAGTGTAGCACAGCAGCACATATTTATTGAAAAAATATCCATATATACGTGGGCCTGTGCGGTTCAAACCTGTGTTATTCAAGGGCCAACTGTTTTAGAAGATGTTACCACTGGGGGAAACGGTGTACAGGGCGCATGGGACCTCTCTGTATTATTTCTTACGATTGCATGTGAATGTCTAAATCTACAAAGTTTAACTTTTTTAATGGGCAAAAGATCTGAATAAACATTTCATCAAAGAAGATATATATCATCGGCCAGTAAGCACATGAAAAAATTCTCAGCATCATCAGTCATTAGGGAAATGCAAATCAAAACCCACAATGAGGGCTCCCCTGGTAGCGCAGCGGTTGAGAGTCCGCTTGCCGATGCAGGGGACGCGGGTTTGTGCCCTGGTCCGGGAAGATCCCACGTGCCGCGGAGCGGCTGGGCCTGTGAGCCATGGCCGCTGAGTCTGCGCATCCGGAGCCTGTGCTCCGCAACGGGAGAGGCCGCGACAGTGAGAGGCCCGCGTACCACACACACACACACACACACAAAATAAAAACAAAACCCACAATGAGAGAACACTTCTGTTCAGCCCTGAGAGGATGGCTATAGTAAAGGAGATGGACAATACAAAATATTGGTAGGGAGGTGCAGGAAGAGGAACTCTCACAGCTTGCTGGAGGGAATGGGAAATGGTACATCCAATTTGGAAAACAGTTTGGCAATTCTTCAAAAACTTAAACACAGAGTTACCATTTGACTCAGCAATTCTACTTCTAGGTATCCATGCATGACAAATGAAAGCACGTGTCCACACGAAGACTTGCACATGAACGTTCATGGCCACATTATTTCTCAATATAATACCCCAAAGGCGGAAACAACACAGACATCCCTCCACTGGTGAATGGATAAACAAAATGTATTCTACCCATACAAGGGAATACTTTTTAGCAATAAAAAGGAATGAAATACTTTTGTGTGCTGTGATTTGGATGAACCCCAAAAGTATGCTTGAAGAAGCCAGAAGAGAAAAGATTACATTTTATATGATTCCATAGATATGAATTGTGCAGAGTAGGCAAATCTACGGAGGCCACTAGAAGGTACATTAGTGGTTGCTGGGAGCGGGAACAGTAATGAACTATAACTGGGCATGACGGATCTTACGGTGGGGTGGGAGACGTTCTAACCCTAGACTGTACAGATTGATGATACAAGTCAGTAAATGACTAAAATTACACTGAAAATGGGTAAATTTTATGGTATGGAAATTATTCCTTAATAAAGCGTTTTTAAAAACAAGTTAAAAAAAAGAGAAATGTATACCCAACTAATTTTCAAATGAGTAACATAACCACAATGAAAAGACAGAGGAGGAGGGAGAGGAGAAATCACTAATCCAAGGTGTTTGAAACTATAGTATTTGACTATATACCCTGAGTCTTGAGCAGGGTGATGTCGAGAGTTACAAACAGATCATGGACACTTTTCAGTAGGTTTGATTTTGTAGTGATGAGGACCAAGCAATGAAGAAAGTATTTTAGATGCGCTATAGGCTGAGCAATGTGTCTGTGTGTTGATGTGGCTGGGAACCAGGCATCTCACTGTAGACAAGGGGCCTGCAAATAAGGAGTAAGCCAGTACAGACGGAGGAGAATTACAGACACTGGTATGGACCCAAGATTTCTAAAGTGTGCAAATGCTTCTGTGTGTGCATGTCTCTGTGTCCATGTCTACGTATGTAAGGACAACGCATATTTACATGTGCGTGTATACGCATACATTTCCTTAGCTCTGCACAGAAAGGGCCTAGAAGAAAAGATACGTAACAGCAATGAGCATACACAGTGCCCAGGTTTTGGTGTCTAGTGATTTCATTCTCCATTAAAAGGAACCAAGGCTCCTGGGAAAACTGGCTGATTCTAGGGCTGGGGCAGAGCCCGAATCCTGTTATACCAGAACATAAAGAACTGCTAAAAGCAAACAACCAACAACAAAACCCATGTCAGACGGACACAGACGCCAGCCTGAAGGGTCTTCCACTGGCCAAATCTGGGACAATTTGAATATCAAGATAATGAAGGACAATAAAGAATTATAATAGAAAAACCATAAGCCCATGCATATAGACAATCAATCAACAGAAATAAATAAGTGGAAGAGAAGAGAGGTTCCTTCTTACAGGAGAACGTTGAGATATTTTCTCTTGGAATACCATTCTGGCGAGACGGTATTTTTTTTTTTCCAGTACTTCTGTGGAAGGGGCAGTGGGGTTGGCAAATGAGCACTTTGCAACCACCATAATAGAGTCTGGTTCACAAAAGCCTCTAAATCTTGGCGGCGTTTTTTGATAAGGAGCCAGATTATTTGCATAGCCTCCAAGTATGTCCCCCAGATTGTTTATTGGTTCTAAGGCAAACGAGTGTAACTGTTTAGCAAAACAACTGGACAATGTTTCCAGCGGGTGATTAAAGTTAGGGGCAGATGCCATCATGTGCCTCGGGGACGGGACACCCCCAGGAGGACACCACATCACGTTGGAAGTGTGCGCACTGGGAACGCGCAACCTGAATCTGACCACGAGGAAACATCAGAGGTGCCTGTCCCCCACCCAAAGTAGCGGGGCTGTACCCTTCAAAAAGGTCCATGTCGTAAAAGACAGAAACTGGAAATGTTCCACGTTAAAGGAGGCCAAAGAGACATGACAACCAAAGGCAATACCGACCCCGGGATGGATCCTGCCCTGGAGGGAAAAAATGCTACAAAGGACATTGTCATGTCAACTGGCAAAGCCGGGATACCGATGTTAGACTGGGTAAAGGACTGCATCAACGTTTAATTGCAGAGTCTGATAACCACGCTAGAGCTTTAAAAGGGGGCATCTTTATTTTTCAAGAAATACGCAGCAAAATGTTTAGGGGCAGACGGGTGTAGAGTATGCAACTTACTCTCAAATGGTTCAGAAAAAAAAGTGTTACGCAAATATACGTATAGAAAGGGGGCACAAATGATCAAATAAATGGGGCAAAATGTTAACAATCAGTGAATCAAATCTTAGTGAAGGGTCTGTGTTTTCTAGCTCATTCTTACTCTTACCATTTTTCTGTAATTAAAAATTACTTCCAAATAAACAGCTGAAAAAAAACCCCCAAACCCTGAGGCATTCACAGTGGTTCTCTACTGGGTGTGACTTTGCCCCCCAGGGCACATTTAGCAACATCTGGACATTCTGGTTGTCATAACCCAGGGATGCTACTAAACATCCTACAACGTCAGCCCCCTCAACAGAGAATGATCTGGCCCCAAACTTCAACAGTGTCACAGCGGAGAAACCCTGCCCTACTCGGCTGACAGGATGGAAAATCATCCTGCCAATGGTGGCTGGCAGAGTGCCCTTGAGGAAGGCAACCTGGCAGCACCCACTGAAATGAATAATGCACCTAATACCTGTGTTACGGGCTAAGTCGTGGCGCCCAGATTTCGTATGTTGAAGCTCTAAACGTCAGTACCTCAGAATGTGACTGTATTTGGAGACAAGCCCTTTCAAGAGGTGATGAAGTTAAATGAGACTGGTGTCCTTATAAGAAATTAGGACATACAGACGCCAGAGATACACACACAGAGGAAAGACAACGTGAGGACACGGTAAGGCGGCTGCCATCTCCAAGCCAAGGAGAGAGTCCCCAAGAGAAATCAACCCTGCCGACACCTTGATCTCAGGCTTCCAGCCTCCAGGACTGTCATATTTCTGTGGCTTCGGCCACCCAGTCTGTAGTATTTTGTTATGGCAGCCATAGCAGACTAATACATCCTGGAAATTATCACAGAAAGAAAGGTACAGTAGCCCTCCCTTATCCACAGGGGATATCTTCCAAGACCCCGAGTGCATGCCTGAAACCGTGGCTTATACCAATCCCCGTGTATGTTTTATCTTATACACACATACCTAAAGTTTATATATATATAAATATATATATATAAAAAACTATAGTTGATTTACAATATTGTGTCGTTTCAGGTGTATAGCAAAGTGATTCAGTTATATATAGTTATTTGTTTTCTTTTTCCGAGTCTTTTCCATTATAGGTTACTATAAGATAATGAATACAGTTCCCTGTGCTGTACAGTAACTCCTCGTTTACCTCTTTTATATATAGTGGTGTGTATCTGTTAACCCCATACTCCTAATTTATCCCTCCTACCCCTTTCCCCTTTCGTAACCATAAGTTTGTTCTCTATGTCTGTGAGTCTGTTTCTATTTTGTAAATAAGTTCATTTGTATTATTTTTTAGATTCCATGTATAACTGACATCATATAGTATTTGTCTTTCTCTGACTTACTTCACTCAGTATGATAATCTCTGGGTCCATCCATGTTGCTGCAAATGGCATTATTTCCTTCTTTTTCATGTCTCAGTAATATTCCACTGTGTATATATACCACATCTTCTTTATCCATTCATATGTTGATGGACATCTAGGTTGCCTCCACATCTTGGCTATTGTAAATAGCGCTGCTATGAACACTGGGGTGCATGCATCTTTTAGAATTAGAGTTTTCATCTTTTCCATATATATGTCCAGGAGTGGGACTGCTGGAGCATATGGTAACTCTGTTTTTAGTCTTTTAAGGAACCTCCATACTAAAGTTTATATTTTAATTTATATTTAAATTATATCATAATTTAGATAAAGTTTAATTTATAAATTAGCCACAGTAAGAGATTAGCAATAACACAGAACAATTATAACAATATACTGTAGTAACAGTTATGTGAACGTGGTCTCTCTCAAAATATTTTATTGTACAAATGTAATGCCTTTCCCATGTTAAGCAAGGATCATGCACTATGGCCGTAACTTTTGCAGTTTGACTTGTGACTGCAAAACTAGCACGAAATTCTTTCTCCTTCACTCTTTCACAGATAGAAGATTCATTCGTACCATAGATCTCAGCAGTCTCAGCATACAACTTTTTTTTTTTCTTTCCTTAAAAAGCTGAGAACTTTTACTTTTCACTTAAAGGAAGCACTTTACAGCCCCTCTTTGTCATATCTAAATAGCCAGAGTCACTCCTCATGCTTTTTGGGGCCATTATTATGTAAAACAAGGGTCACCTGAACACAATCGCTGCAATACACGACAGTCGATCTGATAACCAAGACAGCTACTTAAGTCACGAAAGGGCAGAATGCACTGGACAAAGGGGTGATTCATCTCCTGGGGGGGCAGAACAGGGCGGCATAAGATTTCATCACGCTACTCAGATTGGCACACAATTTAAAACTTATGGATTGTTCACTTCTGGAAATTTCCATTTAATATTTTTGGACCATGGTTGACCACAGGTAACTGCAACTGTGGAAAGTGAAACCACAGATGATGGGGGACTACTGTACTTGTACGTAGGGAAGTCGGGCTCAAGGGAGGTTTTTAGAAAACGGGCCAAAGCCCGATGCAGAATGGATTCTCAGCAACAGAGAGCACTGTGGCATGTGCATAGCACGGGGAATGAAGGAGAGATGTACGTTTTAGAACGAATTGTTCCGGCGTCTTCGGGGGGAGTCTTATATGATATGATCCCATCTGTTTGGAAATCAATGATAAACCCCTATAGTATCATGTATACTGAGTTCATCATATATTATGAGCACGGGGAAAAACACGAGAATAAATCTTAGATCATTAACGTAAGGACAGCACAAAAACATACACATTATACACACGTGTAGAGTTACAGGTGTGTGATAAAGTAATAAAAGTGAGAAAGCTTAAAAGAAAGACCAGCCCTGAGATTTGTGGCACAGGGAGCCAGGTGGAATGCGGGCTATTTGGCAGGGGAGGGTAAGGGAGGGTCAGAGCAGAACCCAGAGACACCAGAGTGCTGGCTACATACAGGCCCTGGGTGGGCACCTGCATATCTTAGCTCACTCGTTCAACACAACAATCCTGGGAGCAGCCCTGTTAGGATCCTGATTTCATGGATGCAGAAACTGAGGCAAAGAGAAGGCAGTAGTTTGCCCAGGGTCACACGGAAGAAAATGGCAGAGCTGGGCTTTGGCCCCAGGAAGGTTGACTATTGGGCTGTGCTCGAAACCAGTCCATAAATTTGCCACTTGACTTTTTAAAACATATGTGTAAAGGAAGGATTTAATTTTCCCATTTCAGAATTTGGCAGATGTGTTTGGTTAAAAAAATAATAAGAATAAAGAAGGTTGGAACATATCTGAATGATGCAGTGAATAAGTATATATGTATGTATACACATACATACGTATGTACGCATAATCCATCTCTACATAAAATTTATCTGTTGTATAAAAAAAGTTCACGTCCTACAAATAAAATATATAATTTCTTATATATTTAAGAAAATATATCTTCTTAACTTAGGTTCATGGAACATTTACAAAAGCAGTAATTTTAGTTTTGTACTTGGACACAAAGAAAATCTTCATTAAAAAAGTAGAGATTTCACAGGCCACATCCTCTCACTGTAAGCCTGTTAAATTGGAAATAAATCCCAGTGATAAAAAATATACTGCTTAAAAACTAAGAAAACATTTCTTAAAAGAACTCTAAAGAGTAAATCAAAACACAAAATAAAAACTACCAATAAAGCAATGAAAAGGAACATATTTCATAGTAAGATCTATGTGTCATAGCTAACGCTGCAATCAGAGGAAAATTTATAACCTTTAAAATGCCTTTTAGAAAAAAGACTTTAAATAATCGTACTGTTACTCTTAATTAAATTACAAATTAATAAAGTTAACCAGGAAGAGGGAATTATAGACATAAAAGCCCAAATTGGTGAAATAGAAAACAAAAATAGCAAAAAGGTGGTTTTCTGATAAGATAATAAAAGTGTAATAAATAAAATAGATAACTCTCTCATGAACTTGATTAAGGAAAAAGAGCAAAACTATAAAAGCTCAGGCAAGGAAAAAAAAAAGAGATGAGAGATACAGAAGACATAAAATCACTAAAAGAGAAAATTAGTTGCTACCAAGTGGCAACATAAATGAAACTCTTGAGGAGTTAAATAGCAATGAATAAATTACCCCAAAAGCTGCAGTAAATTTATTTAAAGCAAATTACCATAAAACAGACTAAGAGGAGATTAAAGATCTCCTTTAAAACATGTACCAGGCCCAGACGGTTTTACAACTTAGTTCTAATATTTAACCTTTAAAGAGAAGATAATTCCAATGTTCTTCAAACCGTTCCAGGACACAGAGAAAGGCAGACAGAGTTCCCTTTTGTAGAACATTTGTATTCGCACACACCTGATGGCAGATTTCCTGCTCTTTTGAACCTGAGGCCCTGTTATTTCTAGGATCAGATATCAGGGATGTCTTTCATCAACACTGAGAATACAGTTTCACCGTATTAATGGCTATTTAATGGATACATGATACTTCCTTTAAGCCGACCTCTACTGATGGATACGTTGGTGGTTTGCTGTCTTTTGCTATTTAACAATTGCAGAAATCAGTATCCTGATAATGGATCATTTTGCAAATGTGCACCGTCAGTGTAGAATAAATTTCTGTAAGGGTTTGAAGGGCATATGCAACTTTCATTTCATTGAAATTATCTTATTTGTCTCCATAGAAGTTGTACCAACTTAATCTTCCAACATCAATGACTGTGGTGGAGGGTTTCCCTGTACATTCACCTATCAAACTCTTTAATATTCAATAATCAGATAGGTTTAAAAATCTCATGGCTTTAATTTGCATTTCTTGTATCATAATCGAGGTTCTCAGCATCTTTTCATCCTTAAGAATCACTGGTATTTCCTTTTCTGAGAACTGTCTTTGTACCTTTTATTCTTTTGTCTTCATGATTTACAAGAGCTTCTTAATATATTGATGAAATTAGCCCTATGTCTATGATATGAGTGCTAACTATTTTCCCCAGGATATAATTTTTAAAAATTATTTTTCGTATTTTTTGCTATGCAAAATATTTTTATTTTCTATATTTTTTTCATTTAGGCATAACTGATGTATAATAAACTGCATGTCTAATGTATACAATTTAGTGACTTTTTCCCCACAATTTAGTAACTTCTGACATACAATTAAACCATTGCCACAATGTGTTGAACATATCCACCACCCCCCAAAGTTTCCTTGAGCCCTTCTGTACTCCTCCTCCCAACACGGTCCCCGTCCCCTCACCCCCCTCCCAAGGTAACAACTGAGTTTTTGGTCACTCTAGATTCGTCTGGATTTTCTAGAGTTTTATATAAACAGAATAATACAGTATGTGCTCTTTTCGGGTCTGGCTTCTTTCACTCATTGTCATTATTCTGAGTTTTATTTAGGCTAGTACTTTTCATTTTTGAGTAGTATTCCAACGTACGGATACGCTACAACTTAAAAACAATTGCCCAAACGTTATGGGTATTTGGGTTGTTTCCAGCTTTCATAAAACTGCTATGAATACTCCAAGGACAAGTGTCAGTATATGCATCTGCCCTTATTTCTCCTGGACAAACACCTATAGGAATAGAATGTCTGGATAATATGGTGGGTACATATTTCGCATTTTGGGGAGCGGCCAAACTGTTTTCCAAAGCAGCTGCACCATTTTGCATCCCCACTAGGAGAGTATGAGTTCCACCTTCTTTACCAGCACCTGGTACGGCCAGTCTTCTTAATTTTAGCCAATATAATGATGTACAGTAGCATCACATTGTGGTTTTAATTTGCCTTTCCCAAATAACTAATGGTGTTGAGTACGTTTTTATGTGCTTGCCCATATATCTTCTTAGATGAAGTCTCTGTTCAAAGCTGTTGCCCATTTTTATCTGTTGTCTTACTATTCAGTCATAAGTGTCCCTCATGTATTTTGGATACGAGTCCTTTATCAGATGTATGATTTGAAAATATTTCCTTCCAATCTCCGGTTTGTCTGTTCATTCTCTTAGTGTCCTTCAAAGTGAAGCCTGTAATTTTGTTAAGTTCAGTTAATTTGTTCTAATTATGGCTTTTGCTTTTGGTGTCATGTCTGAGAAATCTCTAACTCAAAGTCACACAGATTTTTTTCCTATGTTTTCTTCTGTATTTGTTGGCTTTAAATTTAGGCCTCTGGTAAATTTTGAGTTAGTTTTTCTATCTGATGCAAGATGTAGATCCAGGTTCATTTTCTGGCATATGGATACCCAGTTGTTCCAGTGCTGTCTGTTGAAAAGACTACCCTTTCTCTACCAAACTGCCTTTGTACCTTGATCAAAATTCAGTTGTCCATAGATGTGTAGGCCTCTATGGACTTTCTAGTCCGTTCTGTTGATCTGTTTGCTCACCTTGATGCTACTACCACACTGTTGGTGTAGTCCTCCCATTTTGTTCATTTTCAAAGTTGTTTTGGGGTTCTAGGTCATGTGCATTTCCATATGAATTTCAGAATCAGTTTGTTAATTTCTACAAAATGCCTGCTGGGATTTTCCCTGATATTACACCAGGTGTAGAAATCAATATTGAATCTTGTGGTTCATGAACATGGTATACCTCTCCATTTATTTAGATATTCTCTCAGTTCTTTCAGCAATATTTTGCAATTTCCAGTGTACAGCTCTCACATCTTCTGTCAGATTAGTCTCTAAGTATTTCATATGGTTCATGTTACTGTAAATGGTATTTTAAAATTTCAATTTCAGATTATTTCCCGCTAGAACATAGAACTGGAATTGATTTTTCCATGTTGATCTTGCATCTGCCACCTTGCTAAATTCACATATTAGTTCTTGTAGTCATCTTATATATTCACCAGGTTTTCTACACATATAACTATGTCATCTGCAAATAAAAACAGTTTCATTTCTTCTTTTCCAACCTGGGTGTCTAAAATTTCTTTCTCTTGCCTTCTTGTTGTGTTCCTGACCTTAGGGGGAAAGCAGTCAGTCTTTCTTCATTAAGAAGTTATAGCTGGGACTTCCCTGGTGGCGCAGTGGTTAAGACGCTGTGCTCCCAATGCAGGGGGCCCAGGTTTGATTCCTGGTCAGGGAACTAGATCCCACACGCATGCCGCAACTAAGAGTTCACATGCCACAACTGAGGAGCCCGCCTGCCGCAACTAAGACCCGGCACAATCAAATAAATAAATAAATAAATATTTTTAAAAAATAAGCTATAGATGTAGTTTTTTCATTAGAGCTTTATCAGGTTGAGGAAGCTCCTTTCTGTTTTCTACTTGCTTTTGTAATACTTGGCTGTTGGATTTTGTCAAGTTCTTTTTCTGCATCTATTGAGAAAATCGTATGGTTTTTCATTTGTTAATATGGTTAACTGACTGATTTTCTAAAATGTCAAACTAACTCTGCATTCTCGAACCCCAGTCGGTCATGATGTATAATCTTCTAATATATTACTGGATTTGATTTGCTAAAATTTTGCAAATAAAATTTTGCATCTATGTTCACGAGGGATACTTAACTATAGCTTTTTTTCTTACAATGTCTTTAGCTATAGCTTTCTTTTCTTACAATGTCTTTGGCTGGTTTTCAGATCAGGGCAATGCTGGCCTCATAATGAGCTTGGAACTATTCCCCCCTTTTCAATTTTCCAGAAAATGTTGTCTAGAATTGATTTTATCTTTCTTAAATGCTTGGCAGGATTCACCTGTAAAGCCATGTGGTCCTGGAGAATGTCTGGGGGAATGTTTTGAACGATAACTTTGATTTTATCAGCAGAGAGAGAACTATTCAGGTTATCTATTTCTCGAGTAGTTTACATCTTTCAAGACATTTGCCCATTTCACTTAAGTTGCTGAATTTAAAGACTTGTAGAGCGTATTCCCTTATGACCCTTTTTATATCTGTAGAATCGGTACTGCCATGTCGCTCATTTCCGATACTGATACTTTGTGTCTTCTCTCTTTTTCTCCTGATATTTCTGGGTACAGGTTTATCAACTGTATTGATCTTCTTCAAACAAATCGGCTTTTGGTCTCATTATTTTTTCTCTTGTCTTTGTTCCATTTCATTTGTTTCCCCTCTGAGCTTTATTATTTTCTTGTTTCTACTACTTTGGGGTTTAGCGTGTTACTCTTGCTCTAGTTTCTTACGGTAGACGCTGAGGCCGACTGGAGCCAATTCTTTTCTAGTGCACATGCTGGTGCTCTGTGCTGCTTCCTGGGTGCTGCCCTTAGCAGAGCCTACACGTTTTGATATGCTGTGTTTTCATTTTCATTGAGTTCAACATATTTTCTAGTTTTCATTTGGATTTCTTCTCTGACACTGTCCTATTGGAAGCATGTTATTTAGTTTCCAAATATTTGAGGATTTTCCAGAGACCTTTTTATTATTGATTTTCAATTTAATTCCATTGTGGGGTCAGAGGACAGACTTTATATATCACTTGAATCATTTTAAACGTACTGGGATTTGTTTTATGGTCCAGAACCTGCTTCTATCTTGGTAAATGTTCTGCATACACTTGGAAACAGTATGTTCTCTGCTATTGTTGGGAGGAGTGTTCTGTAAGTGTTCATCAGGTCAACTGGGTTGAAAGTACTGGTCAGAGTTATATCCTTACTGCTCTGCTCTCTACTTGTTCTATCAACTTTTGAGATAGGTGTATTAAAATCCCCAATTCTCATCCTGGATCTGTTTCTTTCTCCTTTTACATATTATTCATTATTTTTTCCCTTCCGGCTACTGGGTTTGAAGTCATATTTAGATATACCAACTTACGAATCAAGAGTCATTTAAATACTTTATGTATTATAGGATCCGATACGGAGTACTTCTGTTATTATTTTTCTAAATATTCTCTAGTTTGGGATTTTGTTGTGTCTTTGACAGAGTTTAAAAGCCAGGAACACCACCAATCAAAACAGTAAAACGCTGGATCCAATCCCCACAAAATCAGAAACACATCAGGGAATCCTTGCCCATCGTATTTCCAAATTAGCCTGCAGCCCCCTCCCCTAAGGCAGCACACCAGGAGCACAAGATCACTGGTGTAAACGTTTGACTGGACACAGCAAAAAATCAATTGTACACTCGTATCACAGTAAGTGATAAAAGCAGGAACAATACGGATAGTGTAGGTGGAACCAACCCAGGTGTGTCTATTCTTTAAAACTAAGGAGACAGGACTTCTGTCAAAAGCCTAACCGTTGCTACTCTGGACAGTGAGACAACAGGGGATGATTTTTCTTCATTATTCTCGTGTGTATGTTTCATAGGCTCTATAATGAGCATATGCCATGTTTTTAAGCAGAAATAAAATCTCTTGAAATTTGGGAGTGGCCATCTTTTGGTCATGAAGAGATGGGCCGTGATGGGGTGACCTTTGGGCAAAGGGGTCCAGGTGGAAAAGCCTGGCTGTGGGTGCAGGCGGGGGGTGCAGAGCTGGGACGATGAGTGAGGGCCAGGCTACCACGAGACCCAGAGGTATCCAGACGGCAGCCCCGAGGGGACAGGGAATCCTGGGGGGGGCGGCATGAGCAGGCACGTTTGTTCACCTGCTCACTGGCTGTACAGAGCAGATGGGAGGGGGGAAGACAGTGAGGGAGATACAGAGAGACCATCCTCAGTGAAGCCCTGGGGCAGCTTGGAGGGGACGGGAGTGAGCAGCCTGGGGGAGAGCCCGTGAGAAGGTTCTGGTCTGCGAGTTCAGAACATGCCCACAGAGCTCGTCGGGCCTCGTCTCCTGCCCCGCCAGACCCCCACACCCACTGGAGGAGTCGCAGGCCCCAGCCTGCAAGACCTTGCGGGGACCACCTCCTCGGGACCCCGAGGCTGCATGAGTGATGTGCGGTGACCAGGATGGTCACCAGAAGTTATGACCACAAGTCCTCCCCAGAGCCAGGGGGATCGTCACACCCCAAGACCAGAACAGAGGGGCAGATGTCAGGAGGGCGCCTGGGATCCTATTCTTGTCCTGAGCAAGGCAACTCTGACCCAGGTGAGACCGAGGCGGACACAGACCAGGATGTCACAGAAGGAGAACCTCGCCCTCAGGGCTACACCAGTCCACGGACCACATGCTTCAAGGTAACCTAGGGGCTTGTTACCGACACACATTCCTGAGCCTCCCTACAGCCACTGTGACTCAAAATCTTGAGGGGTAGGTCTCTGAGTCTGTGTTAAAAGTTCTCCGGGTGATTCGAGAGGCACCCAGGGAAGTTCCAACCTGAAGCACCACTGCCCAGCCCCAGCCAGCGGGGGCTCCCAGCCTTCCTCGCCGGGAAGAGCTCTGTCACCAAGAGGAGAACTTCCATTTCTGCCAATAAGTGGGCCTGATGCCATGAAAAGCCTCTCTCTGCAAGTTCCGGAACAGAGCCAACCTCCCGCAGGCTCTGCTGAGCTCACCTGACAGGGAAGGGGGTGTCCCCATGGCCAAGAGGGGAGCAGGTGCGCCCTGGCTCTGACCCGCTGGCCTCTAGGGGTTGCCCACCTGAGGAGCCCCAGTGTGGGCCTTACTGCCCCCCGAGGGGAAGAGGCCACCCCTGGAAGCAGCAGGAAGCAAGAACTGGCAGCTGAGGCTCCACATCGAAAAGCTGAACCAAGAACCAAAGGGTGACGCAGACCAAACTCCACCCCAAAGCCAGACAAAAGCCAGCCAAGCCCTCGCGTCGGCCAGCGGGGGAAGGACGCTCCCCTGCCGCGGCCTGCGCTCCTGGAGCGTAAGTGGTGGTGTGCTTAGGCTCGCCCTTACGGGACACTGGCTCTGTGCTTACGTGACACGGGTTGTCTAGAAAACCCCACACCTCTAAACCAACCCCATGCGTGTCCTGGCGTGGTTCGCGGGATCACCTCTCCAGAGCCCCCGGGAACCCATGGGAACCTCCACAATCACAGCCTACGCCGGGACCCACGAAGAAGCAAGCGTCAGAGAGTCCACCGCGAACAGGATCGGACTCTCCAAGAGGCGCAGGTGAGGGAGGGACAGGAGGGGTACGAGGAGATGAGCACATTCGAGGGGCTGAAGAATCCAAAGCGCTGTCGTCCAACGGGAGGAAAATACAAGACGCTAAGACCAAGCAGGTGAGCCCCTCACATGAGGACATTTGGAAATGGAAAACCAGGTGGCAACTGAAATACACACCTCGCCGGCTGGCACCCGGGAAGAGTTAGGAAACCACGAAGAAGCTGTGCTGGGGATGCAGCACAGGAAGACCGAGACGGCGGGTTTGAGAGACGCCGAGGAGGATGGACCTGGAAGGGCAAGTGGAAGTTTCCAGGCGAGGTCAGAGCAGTTAGGGGAGGTACTGTTCTAGGACACGGTGGGGCTGATTTTCCACTTGACGCAGGACACAGACCCTCATTCAGGAATCACGACACCTTGTAGGCAGGACAAGTAAAAATAATCCACCAGCTTGACTGACTATAGTGAAACGATGGAACACCAAAGTCAAAGAGAAGGTATTCAAGGCCACCAGACGGGAGGAAGGGTCACCTACAAAGGACTGTCAGTTAGCTCAACAGGGCACACCAGCCGGGAGACGGTGGTGGATCTCCAGCCTGTCAGACAGAATACAGACCTCTAATAACCTATAACGGAAAAGAATCTGAAAAAGAATAAATATATACACGTATATATATATATATATATGTGTGTGTGTGTGTGTGTGTGTAACTGAATCACTTTGCTGTACACCTGAAACACTGTAAATCAACTATACTTCAATTAAAACAAATTTTTTCTATTAAAATAAATACAGATCTCAGCCTGTGATGTTCTACACAACTAAACCATTGTCCAAGAGCAAAGGCAAAATACAAAAATTTCAGACGAGCAGAAACTGAGCAGGCTGTCGACAGACCATCCCGGAAGAGAGCACAGGCTTCAGGAGGAAGGAAACTAAACCCAGACTGAGAGACAGAAAACTCGCAAATCTGTCGCCAAACACACTCCTGTAGCGTCAGGACAAGCAGCTAACGCAGAGGACTGTTTACAAAGGCAAAAGCCAAACACGGGGCAGCAGGGCCCGTGAAACGGGAGGGTGATGGGGGGGAGGGGGTGCGGGAGGCAAGGAGCAGCTGCTGACCGATGGGACGGGCAGGCCGTCAGGACAGAATCGACTTGCACGGCCTCCACACGCGGAAGGCAAGAGGATCGGAACCCCGCCACCCCCGGCGAAGCCCATCAGACGTGAACAGGAGCCACAAACCCCCAGAGCAGGCAGGGCCTCCACGCCTCCGACGTGGACGTGGTCCCTCCACAGAGCGGGGCACGTGGGCTTCAGGCCCATCATTCTCTGAAATTCTCTGTCTGAAGTCTCTGTGATGAGAGCGCTCTTTTCACCTGGTGTCCTCACCCCGCCCCCACCCCACCCCCCACAGCTCCACCGTCACCCCGGGAGCCCCTGAGGTCACAGGTCCCACCTCCAGCTGGCTCCTGGCTCCCCCTACCCGCACCCCAACACCATGGCTGCAGGCCCTCCCGCCAGCGAGTCTCGCCTGTGGGCCCTGATCAAGTCCTGCCCGCTGCCCCGTGCGTGCCACCCCAGGGAACCACGCAGGGCACAGGGCTGACCCATGGCCACTCCTGCTCCGTGGCCTCCACAACCTGCCCCGTCCAATGCCTGCTGGGTCCGGGTCACGACTCATGCCCGAGGCCGCCAGACTGGTGAAGAAGCCCCGCAGGCATCTGTGTGAGGTGGGTGACGTCAGCACCCGCCCAACGCAGACACCGCGTGCCACGCCCAGGTCACCTGGCAGAGACACGCAGAGGTGTGGCTGGCCCCCGAACACCTCTGTCCAAGATACTCCTGCCATTCGCTGGCCTTTCCTCGCCCTCCCAGCCAGTTCCACTCAGCCCTGATGTCACCTCCTCCTAGAAGCCTTCCCGGACCTGCCGGGCTCAAGCCAGGTACTCAGCCCTCAGAGGCCCACACACTCTGCCCTCTTGCTGTCGCCTTTCTTCCTCCCTGGATGTCAAGGAGCGCGAACAGTCCCTGGAGAGTCAGGATGGCGCGAGCAACCGAGTGACCGGAACCTGCAGGGGGGTGGGCGCCGTGCAGGAGGGACTCGGGCCGCACCGGCCACCTGTCACCGCTCACGAGATCTTCCCTGAAGACGGGCATCCACCCGGAAATCAGAGCGGCTCAGACAAGGCCCTAGAACCCACGAACGAGGGGGAGCAGGTCTGCCTGGGACACGGGGCCTGAGGGTCGCAGGACAGGAGCCCAGAGAAGCTGCGAGCCTGAGACACAGAGAGATATCACTGAGGTGGGGGAGAGGTGTGCGGGCGGGCACTGCCGTGGGCAGGGGATACCCGGGGCTGGTAGGTGCCGTGGGCAGGGGGGCAGGCGGGCGCACGGGCAGGTACCGCGTGCTGGGACAGAGGTGATTTTGTCCAGCACGCCCCATCCTTGAGGTTCAGGTTCAAGGCCTGGGACTGGCGTGGCGGTGGAATTCAGCACGGCTGTTTGCGCCCCAGCGCGTGGGAGCTGGGCCTGCAGGCCTTTCCCAGTGATGGCATCTGGCCCCGGGATTAGCGCCCCTTCGCCCACACCAGGGCTCTTGAGAGCCTCTGGGTGAGGAGGGTTCAGGAGTGTCAGGTAACCCACGGGACCCAGGCCGACAGCTCAGGCTCCAGAAATCCGGTGGCTCTGGGCTGGGCTGACTTATCGCGTTGGCAGGAAAGAAAAAACTCCTCCGTGCGGGAGCATTCCACAAAAGGCGCCCGACTTCCCGGCACTTGTACCTCATTAACATTCCGCAGACATCGCTGAGGACTTAATAACGCCAAGCAGGCTGAATGGACGCATCGTCTCGGGCTGCTCCGCATTCAGCCACCAGCGAGCGACGCTCCTCCCCGCGCCCGACCTGCGCTTTAGCATTTGCAGAAAGCCCCCATCTGCATCGCGACAATGGTCCTGCCCCAAATCCGGAGCCGTTGTCACAATTGTCCTTTGTACCCACTCCAGCGGGCAGGCAGGCAACGCGACCCAGGGGCCCGTCGGCGAGGCGGCCGGGCCAGAATCCCGACGGTGTGTGAGGAGGCCCTGGGCAGCCCAGCGCCCAGCAGGGTGGGCGCCCAGGCTCGGTCTTGCACGCCCAGCTCCCAGAGAGGACGTCCACAGGCAGCCTTGGGAGCAGGGAGAGGCCGTGGCTCCTTTCCAGAACACTTTCTGCCCTTCTGCCAGCAGTGACCAGATGCGGGAGGGTACATCACGGGTTGGCCGCCCACAAAGCCAGCACCAGGCGGACGGGGTGCCAGCCGCCCATGAGCACGACGTGAACTCACCACCCTCTGCCATGCTGAGACAGTGACACCACCCTTGCAACCACCAGTAAGCTGAAACGTTCTGGCGGACGCGGGAACACTCTGGGGGTCCCGGGAAGAGGTCCAGGAGGGGAGGGATGGACACAGAAGTGACAGGGAACAAGGGCGCAGAGTGTCGAGGGGGGCAGAGCTGCAGGCACACACGGTGCTGGCTCAGGACCCCCAGCCCCACTCCACCTGGAATGGGGGTCAACGTGTACTACGGGCCGCCTCCTCTCTGCCAGACCTGGGGCGCCAGCCACACAGCACGAGCGAGGCAGGGCCTGGCTCCCAGAAGCCCAGAACAGAAGAGAACGTCCGCGGGTGATAGCGGGCCAGCGGGGGCAGACATGACAATACCAGCTGTCCACAGGACAGGAGCAAGTGCTAGGGGGAGAAGGGGGCGTCCGGACACCCCAGAGGCCCCAGCAGCCCTGGGTCAGAGCTGGGTGTGGCCCTGTCCCCACCCCTCACCCTGTGTGAAGGTTTCTCACCAGAACTGTCGTAGCCGTCCACCGAGAAGTGTTCAGGCCTCCGCTCCTCCGAAGTGGGGTCGCAAGTGATGTGCGGGACCGTCAGCATCCTCTCTCCCGGGCTCACCCCGTTATCCTTGTCCAGTTTGAACTTTTTTTTCTTTACCTAAAAAAACCAGACAATAAAACTGTCAGTTCCTGGGTGTCGTCTGCCAGGCCGTCTGCTGGCCCCAGACCACCTCTGGGGCACCTGCCAGGGCCCAGGCCAGCGCCCTCCCACACAGGCAGAGGGGGCTGCAGCGTGTGATGCTGCCAGAGGGGCTCTGCCCAGCGGCTGCCCTGGGAGCTCACAGCCTGGGGGCAGGCAGACAGGAAACTAGCCAGCAGATAAACACACAGGAATACCCCAGGCCAGGTGGTAACGAGGGCTGTGACCAGCGGGGAGTTAGAGCGGGGCAGGGCGGGCAGACAGACTGAGGCCAGCCGAGGCTTCCCTGAGGAGGCGGCCTGGAGGGAGCAGGCCATGCTGGGATCTGGGAGAACCTTCTGGCAGAGGAAAGAGCAGGTGCAAAGGCTCCAGAGGCAGCCAGGACCTGGGAGCCCGCGTCTCTCCACGGATGGCGCGCGCGTGGGCACGGGCGCGGGCCAGGAAGGAGAGCTCTGTCGGGGCGGGCCACACCCTTCGTGCACGAGACTCTTGCCTCAAGTCTGCCCGAGCTCCCCTAACCTATGACCACAAGATCCTCTTCCCCGAGCCAGGATGCCACCTCCAGCCCCTGTGGCCCACCAGGCCCAGCATGGAAAGCCCAACACCAAGGCCCTCTCAAGAGCCTTCTCCCAGCAGCTGGCCAGAATCCAGCCCGTCCTGTTCCCGGGGTACTTCCTCGGGACCTCCCACAGCCCTGGCCACGGAGCAGCCAGTCCTACAAGCCCCCAAGCCTGGGGACACCGGGATGGCAGGAGCCCAGCACGGGGTGTACTCCCCCAGTGCCCACAGTGCCGTGGGCCACGCCGGGCTGAAGCACCAGAGTCAAATCCTGGCCGTGGGCTGTGGCCGCATGGCCTCCCCGCCGTGTGTGAGTGCCCCATCCTGGCGGCAGCGGGGGGGCTGGTTACCATGGCAGACTTCTTGGGCTTGGGGCTGGGGGAGAGCAGAGCATGGCTGCGGGGCGGCTTCCGGACGTAGATCTTCCAGGTGGAGGAGTTGGGGTTCTCGGCCGCGTAGCACCGCCACGCCGTCTGAAACCAGCAGAAGGGAGTGGTTGTCACCGCGGAGCCCCCGACGGGGACTCCCAGGGAGCTGCGGCCCGCCACTCCTGCCTGGGCCCCCTTCTGGCAAGACCATGGGGCTTCCTGGCCACCAGCCCCTTCCCCAGGCTCAGGGCCTGCCCCCACCCCCAACAGCCTGTTCCCTTCTGCAGCCCACAGCCTCATGGACGGTCGCACGCGGTTCAGCCACCACAGGGGCCTGTGAGCCCCAGTCCGTCTGCGCCCACCTCCACCTGCCGGTTCCCCCGCAGGGCCCCCGCCCTCCGTCCTGGTCGCCGGCCTCTCCTCGGGGACGCCGCAGGGGAGAGGTCACTGGGGGCGTGGAGGGGCAGGGCCCCCAGGGCCAGCAGGAGGCGGGGCTGAGTGTCCAGGAGGCAGAGCCCCCAGGAACCCACAGTTTCCGGGGCCTCCAGATGGCCTGGGGGTGAAGGTCTTAGGCCTTCACTCTAGAGATGCCCACGGCAACTACCACCAGGGTGTGGCCTGGAGGAGGAGACCCAAGGGGAGGCCACGTCTGGTGGTGGGGCTGGAGGGGGCGCCAGGAGCCTCGTAGGAGGATGCACCCTGAGGGCCTCGGCACTGCCGGCCACGGGCGCTGGAGAGAGAGATGCCGGGCGGGGGCCGGGGAGGGCTCCTGGGACAGTGATGCCACCTCTGCGATGGGAGCCCAGCGGACATGCCGCCCCCGGCCCCCCCGCCCCCCCTCATCCCAGCCCCGCCCTCCAGGCCCCGCTCCAGGCCTCTCCCGCCTCCTGGGAGGCTCGTGTGAGGCCGCACACACGCCCCACGGGAAGTCAGTGCGCCCCCTCCGCGGGCAGGCCATCTGCAGCCTGATTTACGGTCTCCCCGAGAGGAGGCTGTGGCGCCGTAAAGCCAGGCCTGAGCGGGGGCCGGGCCCCCAGCTTTACGGCTGCTGCCTTCACTTCCTTCCGGGGCAGGATTAGCGTCCGGCCCCAGACGGTGGTTCCGGACAGGCTTACGAGGAACAGGATAGAGGCCCCGGCTGGGCTGCAGTCGCCGGCGTGACCCCAGACGGTCTCCGGGGGCCGTTCAGCTCTGGGTGCCCAGAGGGGTCCAGGCTGTGCAGGGCCGCACGCCCACGCCGGCACGCGGTGACAGCCCTGCCCCGGGCCCCTGCCCGGCCACCCCTCCCGTAGCCCCGCGCCCACTCCGCCTTGTCCTCAGCCCCGGGCGGCCGCCGTCCGACACCCTCGGAACACGAGCCTGCAGAGGTCCCTGTGCCCGGGCCTTGCTTGGCACTGAGAGGGCCGCCCAGTCCTCCAGGCTGTTCCAGGAGCCTGGGGTCTCGGAGCCCAGCGTCCAGGGGCTCGGGGCCGCCTGCCTGCTTGCCCGCCTCTGGAACCTTCCTCTCCCACTGCTCTCGGGCTGGGAGCCTCTGGGACAGCCTCATCACAGAAACCTGACGGGACAGCCTCATCACAGAAACCTGCAGCCCCTGCCCCGCCCTCAAGGCCCGGCACCGTGAGCCCCGGGCCCTGTAGGGGCAGCAGCCGGGCCTTCAGAAAGTGAAGCTGGCCCGTCAGTCCAGAGCGCAGCCCGTGCCGTTGGGTCACCGGTCCTCACCTCCTATCGGCCGGGAGGACTGAGCCCCGTGGGTGCTGGGAATGGCCCACAAGCATCAGTACTGCACAAGCAGGCCCTGACCCCTGACCCTGGGGGGGGAACGGCCACCTGGGGACCCCTTACTCTTCGCTCCAAGTCCTCCCTTGCAGAGTCGGGGGCTGGCCACAGAGGAGGGAGAAGACAGACACCAGGCGGCCGCTGCAGCTGGAGGCCAAGGGCCCACCGGACTGACCAAATCCGGGACAGGCCAGGCCGCCTTCTAGTCCCCCGGCCTGGCCCACAGGATGGAGGAAGGTGGGCTCCCAGGCTCCTGTGCCCCCACCCCATCGGCACCCGACGGTTCCCAGGACAGGAGTTCCAACAGGTGGGCGTGTCTGTGGCACGGATCGCGGCCCTTCCGTGTTCAGGAGGGTCCACAGGAGAGGGTCTCGGCGGCCCCGGGGGCCGGGTCAGCTCAGGGCTGAGAGCCGTTCCCAGACCAGACACGGCTCGTACTTGCCCGGGCAACACAGGGCCGGGCACACTGACCACCACACGACGGCGACAAGGCCGCGGCGGTGGCTGCCATCACCTGGATGAGCGAGGCTGCCGCCGGGATCTGCCGGTTGAAGTGCTTCTGCCTCTGCTTCTGCTGGACCTTCAGGGCAAAACCGGAGCCCAGAATCCCCTGCAAGGAACAGAAACCAGGGCTCACATCCTGCAGACGGGGGCGTGGAGAGACGGGCTGGGCACCGGTGGCCTGCTTGGCGCTGCGGGCCCCGTGGAGGAGGTCGGCGCCTCCGGCCCAGCCCGTGGGCAGCCCCACCCAAGCAGGACCCACTGCTGCCCCCACCCCCCCAGGACTGCTAACGGGATGGAAAGGGCCGGCTCACCAGGGGGAGCTCCCTGTCCGCAGAGGGGATCAAGCCACACACACACACACACGCTCTATGTGTACACGCATACACACGTTACACCACAGCCTGTGACACACACGTGCACGGACAGACACACCCGCAACACACACGTGCCGTGCATGAAGGACGACCACACACAGAGAACATACGTGTGACACACATGCACCAGCGCATACAGTGCATGCGGTATGTATACCTATGTGACCCGTGCATAGACAATACGCACGCACACAGATGCACACGGAGCACGTGTGCATGATACACACGGTACGTACACACAGACAGACTGCGTGATGTGTAACACGGGCACATGCAGTGCACACACACACGGTATGGCCACACAGCTACCAGGCGCCTACATACAGAGTGAACTAGAAGACTCTACGGTCTCCAGGAAGAACAGGGCTCAAAGCCACCCAGGCCACAGTGCAGGACCCTCCCTCCCTCACGGCTGGCCCCTCTGCGGGTCTGTGGCAGCCACCACGGGCACCTCACCGCTAGCCTCAGCGGCCGAACGAGCCGGCCTGCACCCCGCTATTTGCCACGAGAGGCCTGGCGATCGCCGCGGCCCACACTTGCAAAGGACCCGCCGGGGGCCGGGAACAGGAAGGCGGCGGCCTCCAGAGGCTCTGAGGCGGGCGAGCTGGGGCCTGAATGCACCCCCTGAGGGTGGTCTGCTCACAGGGCCCCCCCTGCCAGCCCCAGAGCCCGGAGGAGGCTGAGGAACTGTGGAGAGGCCCCCCAACACAGAGCACCTACCGCCGGAAGCGCAAAGAAGGAGATGGCGAAGACGGAGAAGCAGGAGGCGATGGTCTTCCCGACCCACGTCTGGGGCACCTTGTCCCCATAGCCGATGGTGGTGACCGTCACCTGCAAGGACGAGGGACAGCGGTCGGCACGCAAGCCCCAGAACCTCAGGGCGGGCGTCCGTCCGTCCAGCCTGAGCCCCGCGCTCCATCCGAGACCTGCCACCGCGCAACAGAGGCCAGCGAGAGAGCCCAGCACCGAGCGGCCGGGCGGCTGAGAGCACGGTGCTCGAGCCCGCAGGGTCTGGGTCCCCCAGGCTAACGCCGCAGAGGAAGCGAGCCCCAGCGTACACACGGGCGCTCGGCGCCGACGGGGGTAGCCTCCCCGCCCCACCCCTGCTCCGTCCCCAGGAGGCCTGCCAACCGGGCCACCGATGTCGCTGTGCTCCGGCCCCCAGGAAGCCGGAAGCTCCCACAGAGGCCCACCCTCCCCAGAGAGCCCGGCCACGACGACGACACGCCACTTCCTGACGCCACCCCAGGCACCAGATGCTGCGTTTGCCCTTTGCTCGGAGGGAATCAGACGCAGCTAGAGCCTCCTCCTACATGGGGGAGCTGTCTGTCCAGGGCGTGTGCCGGGACAGTGGGACTGAGGGGCTGCTTCCACCCCACCCCCACCCTAGGCTTGCCTCTGCTGCCACCTGAGGCTTGCTCCCCGGCGGGGCCTCCGGCGTGAGCCCGCCAACGCCATCCTGCAGGGACGCAGAGCCCACCCTGGCTGTGCCGGCCACGCGGCCACACCTGTCCACGCCAGGGTCCGGGTGCGTGAGGAGCCAGCTCTGCGCCTGGCAGGGGGACCAGGGCGCCCAGAGTCCTTGCTCATCCCGTCAGCACACGCGCTCAACCCGTGGTCTCGCCAGCCCTGTGCTAGGCAGCCCGGCTTCCCCCTTCCAGGGCCCCCAGCCCAGGCCAAGTGAGGACGGCCCCTGGCAGCTCGGGAAGTTCTGCACGGAGCCTCCATGAGACCCCCCTGCCCGCTGAGACCGGCGGGGAGCAGGGCCTGGGGAGGCCCATTTCACAGATTCCACTGAACAAGGCCCAGGCGGGAGGCGGCGGCTTCCACAGCAGGGTCCTTGGGGCCCGCACACGTGTCCACGCGGACAGGGACAGGCACACAGGACGGCTCAGGAGCCCCGGGGCAGAGGCGAGATGTCCTCAGGAAGCAGGAGGGACCAAGAGCCCGGGCAGCGGGAAGGACCGCAGTGCGGGAGCCCGGGTTACACCGAAGAGCACAGCCTGGGGGCAGCACGGGCGCACGCTCCCGCCCACCCAACACCCACCATGTGACTGTTCGTGGTCCTGGCTCCCGGGACCGCCACACGGAGCACTTCCTGGCAACGTCACCGTCCCTCAGACACACGTCCACGCCCGCTTCCAATGTGCTGCCCGTGCACGCGTGCACACACACACGGATGGCCTGACACGGAGACGGGGAGCCGCACACGCACGCTGAGACACGCTAAGGCAGCAACGAGGCACACGCATGTGTACGTACCACACGTGGCGCAGGGTCACATGAAGAGGGGCCGGTGCCCGCGTCAAGCCCAGCTCCCTCCAGGCCCAACGCCTCACATGCACACACAGGCAGTGCACACCTGGAGCCCGGCCCAGTACCTGCAGGGTGGAGCAGGCCAGCCTGAGGCCTTGGGCAAGGCTGAAGGCCAGCAGGCAGATAACGGGGCCGGGAGAACCTGCAGCTCCCCGCCAGCAGCCCCCAGAGGGTCTGCGCCCCTCGTGTGAGGCCTGGGCGGCAGCTGCCTCTCGCACCTGGGTGCACGGAGCAAAGGCACATCAGGGCTGCACATGGGGTGGGGCGCCCAAGACGCCGCATCCAGTGTCTTCCGGAAAGTGGCTCTCATAGAATTATTTATTTATGTGTAAGCATACAGTGGGTCTATTTTTAAATTTCTAACTTTCATCTTCTAATGCGGTATTGACAGACGTGAGTCCCGTAAACGAAAGCCTTCTGGGGTCTTCAGTCACTGATAAGGGCGTCAAGGGGTCCTGAGACTCCAAGTTCGAGAACGGCAGCCATGCAGGGAGGTGGGGGCAGGGTGACCTCTGAGATGGGCCTGAGTGTGGCCCTCACGCCAGGGGGCAAATTTTAAGCAGTGCCAGAAAACTCGGGCTTCGAGACAAATAACACATAATACAACCTTCTAATTATCAAAATTAAGGGAAAAAAAAACCCACCAGGACAACTGGGAAACTGATGTAGGTGGGAGGAGGAAAGGGGCTGGCTGAGCGGTGCGGCCAGGCCAGCGGGTGGGGACACCCGAGGCCACTTCCCTTCTCGGACAAGAGCACTGGAGGCGGGACCCCATGTCCTCGCCGCCCGGCTGGGAGGTGCTGGGACTCCAATGGTGGGCAGCAGGAAGAAGCCAGGGGAGCCCCGGCCAGGTGTCCCCCACCCTGCGGCGCAGGGCACACTCCTGGCTTCTCAGACTCTGCCACAGACCTTCTTTGTCAAGTTAACGACATCCTTTCAGCTCTTTGAGGAAACAGCCCATCCCCGCAGAGCTGTTTGTTTTTCCTGAATTCACAGACACAAGCAGCTCAGGAATGGGCCGTTTTATAGCCTGCGTGCTCGGAACTCGCCCCCCATGGCAGGCGATCGGAATGCAGATCTGCACGCCCCCTGGGCACAGACTCCGGGGAGACAGCTCAGCGGGGGGGGCTGAGCCTAGGGTGCGTCCCCCGTCCCCCGTGTCTCTCCTCCAGGGACAGGAGGCACGAGAGGACCTGCCAGTCCCCCCAGCACTTTGTGTCACAAGAAGCTGGCGCTAGTGTCATTTTATTTCCTCCTGGACGCCGGCCTCCGGGGGAAGCGGGAAGGCCAGCCCAGGAGCCCAGCTCCACAGAGGACGCGGTCAGCCTGCAGCCACACTGCAGGCCATGGCCATCTGTCCAGAGGGAACGGGCAGCCAGGAGTGGGAGTGAGGAGGCACCAACGTGGACACTAGGGGCTCGCGCCGGGGGAGGGCACCCCCGTCTGGCAAACTCGTGACCACGCTGTGAGCTCGGGTCCATCTGCCAGAGGGGGAAACTGAGGCCGGGGGTTCTCACCACTGCTAAGTGACGGAGCTGGCAACCAAACCGGCTCCTTGGCGGGACAGCTGGAGAACAAGCCCAGGGCCAGAGGCTGCCGCGCTGAGGGGTCTGGGGCTCGCCCAGCCTCGGGCCACCAACATGCCCAGAGGAGGCTGGAAGGACGGAGCCAGGGAGAGGGCACCTCGGGGGAGGAGAGGTGTGGACAGAGGGGAGGCTGGGCGGGTGGCAGGACTGCCTCAGGACAGCAAAGGGTGGGAGCAGCGGTCCCGGGCCCCAGCTCCAGCCATCGTGGAGCTGCCCCAGGAGACCCCGGCCAGGCTTGCAGGGGACACCATGAAGGGGACAGAGGCCGGCACGTGAGGGCCGAGGGGACAACCCTGCCAGGCTTGCAAATTGTGGGTAAAAACAAAAGCAAACACACCCCCCCAAACAAGCCCGCTTCCTTTCAGAAAGGAAAAACTCAATAAACGAACAGAAACCCACGCGGGCCCAGGGCTCCTCGTTGCGTGAGCGCATCTTCTCCCTATGGAAACCTCGGCGCCCTGGCCGCTGTACTCTCGGGGAAAGGGTGCGGACCGTGGGGACGGGGTCAAGACCTTTCTCCCTCCTCGGGAGGGGCCCTCAGGAGCTTCACACAGTGCCTGGTGGGACGCTGTGGACACCCCGGGCCCTGCCCGGGCCGCGCCCACCCCACAGCATGGCCAGGCTCGTGGCCCCTCACGCAGGAGACTCTGCCTCGAGGGCTCCGCTCCGACGTGTCCTCCTCAGGGGGCCCTCACTGACTCCCAGGGAAATCACGGCATGTGGACCACGACTGACCACGACCAAGCCTCCGAGAGCGAGACCCCCAGGCGGCTGACCCCCTGCTGTGCCCCAGTGCCCAGCGCAGAGCAGGACTGCCGGGATGTGCCTGGTGCCCAGGACCAGCCCGGCCAAGAGGCCCCAGTCCTCCAAGGAATGTCTTGGAAGCAACGGAAAGAGTCGCTACCTTCCTGGGATCGTGGTCCCCTCAGGGAGCCCCACGTCGGCCCTTGGAGGTAGACCTGCCGCCTCCCATTTTACAGATGGGGAAACCAAGGCACGGAGCGGTCACATGCCCTGCCCTGGCCCCAGCGCGGCTGCACGGTGCACCCACCCCTCTGTGCCCCACTGCCGGCCTGGCGGGAAACACAGGTCCCTGGGGGCCAGGAAGAGCCAACACACGTAGGCGCGCACACGTGCACACGCGCGTGCGAAGAGGGGCCGCTCTGTGAGTTAAGGTGTTAAGAGGCCGGGAGCCGGCTGGGGCAGAGCTGGATCCTGGGCACCAGCCGGGCTAAGGGCTGTGACTGGGCCGCGGCAGCCACGAACACTCGAGTGTGAATTAGGTGGCTGGGGGGTCACTGCCTGTCGGCCAGCCTGGGGGCGCTGCCCAGAGAACCGTGGCCAGTAACAGCCCCTAAAATTCACAGCCAGCCTTTGCTGCATCCTCGTTGGGCGCCAGATACCCCGGGCTCTCTGTGTCCTCACTCACAATCCTCCCCAGCTCACGAAAACAGGCACCCAGCTTATACCCAGGGAGGCTGGGTAACCTGCCCAGGGCCACTCAGCAGGTCAGCAGCGGAACAGGATGGCTTCACACCACGCTCCCGCCCGTTTTACCCCACTACTTCCTGTGTCACTGTGTTCCTGACGCTGACCATGTTTCTCTCCCTCGAGCTGAAGCTGGAAAGTTCTTACCTGGGATGACAAGAGCTGCACACCTGCCTCACTGGGCCTGCTGAGTCCATGCAATAAAATCGCCCCAGGGGGTCCCTCAGTGGGCAGTAAGTACAGAGAGGCAGACCTGCCCTGTGGACCCCTACTCATCCTGCAAAACCCAGTCGTAAAGGCCCTTCTCTGGCTGGGCTCCCAGAGCCCACGGTCTCAGCCCCCTACACGACTGTCAACAGGTGCAGGATGGGATCGGGGCAGGTGGCAGCCCAGGGTCCTGGAGACCCTCTGTTCTTAGCTGCATAGCACCCCTGGGCTTTGCATGGAGTCCAAGCAGAGGAAAAGCCTTGAAGGGCTGGGGGCCTGGCCCACCACCCTCCGGGCCCACAGGGCTTCGGTTTCCCCAGCTCCAGATGAGGTCCTGACCCTGGTTCCACCCACTGGGCGGTGCCGACAGGCCTTGCATGTGAATATCTGGGAGGCCCTGTCCTCACCCAGACCCCCCACTCGGCCCCCAGACCCTTTTGGCCTCACTCTGCCAGGATGCGGTCCAGTCTGGAGAGCCAGAACTTTCTGGAGCCAACAGCTAAGGAGCCAGACTCTTGTTTTAAATGGTGGCTGAATGCAGGGGCGGCTTCTAGCCTTTCCACTCTAAATTCTAAATTTAGATGCAGGGGGTAAACAGAGCCCGGCAGCCTCCTGATTTGAGAGACCCCCGGGCACTAAACAGAGGAGCCCGTGTTTGCAAAAACTGCTCTCCCCCCGACTCAAACTTTAACACAAACAAATGCATTTTGTTCCAAGGGCAAAGAAAAAAGTCTTCAATCCTCCCCAACACCTCGGCAGCCAGGCACGGGGCGTCACACTCCGGGTGAGGGGGCAGCTCTCACGCCCAAGTCAGGCGTCCCCACCTGGGCTAGCGGGAGCGGAGGGGACCCTCAGCCTGGAAACTGAGGCTCGGGGAGGGGAGAGACATTCTTGTGATGTCCACCCGGGACGGCGCCGGCCTGGGCTGAAGGGTGTCCACCCAAATCCATGCCCACCCAGGCCCGCAGAACACAAGCCTATTTGAAAAAAGGGTCTTTGTTGATGCAACTGGATAATGATCTGGAGAGGAGATGGTCCTGGGCTCCCTGGGTGGGCCTGGCACCCACTGGCCAGTGTCCTGATAAGAGACGGAAGGTGCAGCCACAAACCCAGGAGCACTTGGGGGCCCCAGAAGCTGGAAGAGGTGGGAAGGACCCTCCCCCAGAGCTTTTGGAGGGAGCCGGCCCTGAAACCCCTTGATCTCGGACTTCTGGTCTCCAGATCCATGAGAGAACGCAGCTCTGTTATTTTAAGGCGCTCCGTCTGCGGGACTTTGCTGTGGCCGCTGATGCACCCGCTGTCCTGCGGGCCACAGACAGAACCGCTTTACGGGCACGTCAACTGATGCATCCACTCGTCCAGCAGACACCGGCCAAGGCTGGGCGCTGAGGATGCCGGCGCCACCCCTGTGGCACCTACAGCCCTGCTGGCGGGGCCACACGCAGCAGTGGCCACGCCCCCCCGGGAACTCGCCCCCCTGCCCTGGTTCCACAGAGGAAACAGCAGATGGCCCACCCCAGCGGCCCAGACGCCCTAGTTTCAAGTCTGTCCCACGCATCCAGCCAGAGGTGCCGGTCTGGCGTGGACGCAGCGTGGTGGTGGGCAGTGGCCCGGCCGGCAGGCCTCTCCCTGCCAGGCTGTACCACCTGGTAGGCAGACCCTGGTCTGTCCGCCCTGGACGGGGAGCCACGGGGCATGGCAGGGCCGGGCTCGCTCCCCGTGTGGCCCACGAAGCCACGCAGAGGACGGCGCGGGACAGCCACCGTCGGGCGCGGTGGCCAGCTGGCTCTGAAGCCCCCGGCCAGGCCGCGCTTCCTGAGCTGCTCGTCCAGGCCGTGCCAGGAGCACAGCATAACTCGAGCCGCGGCCGCTCCACCCGCCTGGACAGCTGCAGGGGCGCCACCGCTGTGAATGGGAGTCGCCTGCCCAGGAGCTGGGCGGCGGGGGTGCCGGGCCCGCGGGAACAATGGCCAGGCCGGGGCCGCAGCTGACGGCGAGGCTGGGGCACCGGTGCCAAGCCGGGCACAAAGGGGCCGTTTTCCTGGCCGGCGGGCGGATGTTTGCACAGGTGTGCGAGCGGGAGCGCCGTTCGCAGGGGCCGGGCCGGGGGCAGCTCCGAGCGGCCGGGGAGGTGGGGGCCGGTGCCAAGGCCGAGCACCGCTTATCAGCTGAGCCGCGGCCGTCACCCATGCGCTTCCCACCGCGCCATCCAGTCCCGGGGGTCCTCCCGGCTCTGGGCATCCTGTCCCTCCACAGGACCTGCCTGTCACCAGGACGCCTCCCCTCCCTGCCCGGCGCTGGGCTGTCCCACCGAACCTGCCGGGGGGATGGGCCGGGGGCTGCCACGCCCGGGCCCGTGGAGGCACAGGCCTGCAGGGGGGCCAGCAGAGCTTGCCTTCCCTGGGCGGCCTGGCACACTGGAAGCTTCCAGAAAAAACGCTGACTCGTCCGATATCAGGCGCCCCTCCCCCAACACGTGTGGGCCTCCTGGGGGTGTGGGTGGGGGCACACGGGGCAGCTTCCCGCCCCACCCGGACCATCCGGGATGGGCCTCCCTGTGGAGGCTGGTGGGGAAGCCGGGGAGACAGTGAACCCCTACCCCGCTTCCGGAAGGAAGCAAGTCAGGGACAGACACGGCCAGGGCCCGGCACAGCCACTGCCCGGACCCGGGACCCCTTGGACCTGGTGCTGCCCCGAGGCCTCGGCCCGACCTCGTGCAGCCTGCGACCCTCTCCTCTCCCTGGCTGAGCGAGCCTGGACGTCAGCCCCCCAGCCCCCAGCTCAAAGGGGCTCCCACCGGCCACCCTCAGCTTCGGGCAGCTCGCCGCCGGGCCGGTGTCACCCGCTCTGCTGCTCAGGCTGATTCGGACCCCAGGCACTAGCCCCTGGCACCCAAGTGCACCCCACAGGGAAGGGGGAGAGCCAAGGCCGGCCCACGGCCCAGAGTTGGCCCACGGAGCCGGCATTCGGGCTGCACCCCTGCCTTCCCCCACGGCCAGGGTCTGTCCGGGCTGCCTCAGGGCCCCCTGCATGTGCTGTTCCCAGGCCGGTAAGCTGCTGGCCACCCTGCCACTGAGAGCCCAGGACCTGTCTCCCCACAAGGCCCGAGCGGAGGGTTTGTTGAGGGGTGTCCTCTGCGCCCTGAGGCCCACACACAAGTGAGGCTGGGCTTCCGTGGTGAGCAGGCCCCGGGGGCCACACAGCTCAGACGTCCTGCAGCTGGCGGAGACCCCTGCCACCACCCACAGCGTGGCCATGTGCCGCGCCCCGCGCCCCACGTCTCCCTTCCCCACCACAAGCCTGACCCCTGGGAGGAGCCAGCCCACGCTCCTGGACACGTCCAGGCCGAGGCCAGGGTGCTGGGTGCTTGCAGGAGGGGGACACGGCACACCCAAGGAGCCCAACTTCACAGGCGGGGGAGCCTCCAGGCCCCCAGGACAGAAGCCGGGGCACTGCTGTGTCACCGCTGCCTGGGGCCGGCTACAGAATTTGCGGGCCGGGTGCGCAGGCAAAACGTGGGAGCGCTTTCCTTTTTCCCAGCACCCCCCGCCCTGTCACGGTGGCTTCTGTTTGCTCTACAAAGTCACGCTCCTTGGCGCAGGGACACTGGAGGGGCCAGCACAGAACCTCACAGGCGCGGGGCACAGGGTGGCGGAGGAGCTGGCCCCAGGGAAGGCGGGAGCTGGGACCTCGTGCGGCCGTCGTGCCCACCGCACAGTCGCTCTCCGTCCCGCCAGACTTGCCTCCCAAACGGCAAGTTCAAAGATAAAAACCTTACGGACCCCACAACGGTGACTGTCGGGCTTTACGCATCCAGCGTGGGGCCCTTCTGTGCGTGGAGCCCTGTGACGCCCGCCCGTCCAACCTGTGCCCAGGCGGGGCTTCAGGCGTTTGTGGGGTGGTCTCGAGGCGTAAGATCTTGAGACACCAGAGCCCCAGGGTGACATCCCGGCCCCGCCCCGCCCAGGCCCCGGGTGGGCAGTGGCCGCGTGGCCCAGAGGTCCCGACTTACCACCCCCCACCAGAGGGCGTCCGCGTAGCTGCCGAACTCGACCTGGCCCGACTCGTTCACGGCGTCCTTCTCGGCCAGGTACACGAAGTAGGAGGAGAAGATGAGGCCCAGGAAGCCGATGTACAGGGTGGTGATCAGCTCCTGGGAGACGGCAGAGGAGGTGTGACCAGCCGGCGCCCACGGACAGCCGGGGCCCTGCGCACCCGCGCCGGGCAGACATCACAGGGGGCGGGGCCTGCCGGCGGCAAAGCCCCAACGCTTCCCACCGAGTTGACATAAACGCCAGCGTGTCTCACATGCAGACACCGGACTTCAGAAATAATTTATTTTTCCCAGCTCGTCAGTGGCAGTGCTGGGTCTCAGCTTCCAGGAGCGAGACCAGTGCCCTGGGCCACCAGCCCGGCTCTGTTTCCTGCAGAGCCTCGGTGAGATGCGGGGCGGGGCCTCACGAAGGGGTCGGGTCAGCCGCCTCCGCCTTCACGGGGCTCATCACGATCTGCCCCGGTTTAGATTTCGGGGCCTCTCGGACCCTTTTCCGTGTGGCATTTCTGTCTTTCCATCTACCCGACAGTCTCTTGTCCCGGCTTGAGGGACGTGGGCACCACCTGCCTGGCAGGCTGGGGACACTGGCCCCTCAGCTTGGGGGCAGGACAGCCCAGCTGGCTCAGGCCGAGGCTGGGCCGAGACCCTGTCCTCCCCCCCGGACCACCCACCTGGCGGTGGATGAAGACCACCGAGCCCAGCAGCCTCCACGTGCCCCCCTGGCGGTCGACGTGCAGCATCCGCAGGATCTGGAGGAAGCGGATGCCCCTGCGGAAGACAGGTCGCTGGGCGCCCCTCCCCCATGCGCCCCTCCCCCTCCCCCGTGCGCCCCTCCCCCTCCCGAAGCCCAGGGTCAAGGTGGGGGCAGCACCCCAGGCCCGGAGCCAAACCTGTACATTTCTCAATTCCTTTGGCCCCCAGACCACCTTCTGGGGGCGGCCCCAGGATCACCCCAGTTTACAGACGAGCAGACGGAGGGCCCCAGACTGTCAGGTCCCAGCCTGAGTCCCAGAAGTGAGTAAGCGCTCCTGTCCGACTCAGCACCGGCCCTGAGCCTAACCGCGCCCCCCAGCACGCGGCCCCGCCGCTCTCACACCCCCGCACCGGGGAGCCCGCAGCCCCGCCTACCTGATGGCCGAGGTGGCAAACACCTGCCCTTTGGAGCCCACGCAGAGGACGACCATGGAGGCCACGACCACGATGAGGTCTGGAGGGGACAGCGCCACCGTCACCAGCCTGGCAGCTGGACACCGGCAAGGAGCCTGGCGGTCAGGCGGGACAGGGCCCAACAGTGGGGACACGGGGGCACCTCAACGGAGAGACCAGGCCCTCCGTCCCAGGCACGTGCAGAGGCCCCCCGCGCCTACCTCCCCAGCCCTGTCTCGCGGGCCGCTGAGGGCAGCGGAAGCCCAGGTTGTGTTGAGCTTGACCAGACCCCCTGCCCTGTGAGCAGCCTCTTGGGACAGAGGACCTGGGCGCTGAGGCTGGCTCCTGTGTGGGGGACCTGGGAGGTCACCCCACTGGCCTTGGGATCCTGCCCTGTCACAGGCGGAGGAGGGACTCTGCCTGGTGGTGTTCGTGATGGGGGTCCACCTGCCAGATTCTGGGGGAGGGGCTCAGCTCTTGCCAGGAAACCTCGGGGTGAAGCTTCCAGGGGGGGCGGGCGTGACTCACCGATGATGGAAATGGGCTTCCGGGCAAAGCGCAGCCGGCCCCAGATGCCCACGTACTTGCTGCGGCAGCCGGCTGACCAGAGGCGGACCACGTACTCCGTCCCAAAGAACACGACCAGGACGATCTCCTGCGGGGACAGAGGGACGTGAGCTCACCTCAGGCCCCTCCCCCCTGCACCCCTCCCCCTCCCCCGTGAGCCCACTGAGAGCAGGCGGCCTGGGCCCCCGTCTGCTGCATCGCCCACCTGGACAGGCCCAGGTCCACCACCGCATTCAGTACCACAGAAAAAAGATCAGACACTATGACCAAGTGGGATTTATACCTGAATGCAAGGACAGTTCAGCACATAAAAATCAACCAGTGTAATACATGACATTAACAGAGCGGAGGGAAAAAAATCGCATGGTCTCCTGATCGCAACGGATGCAGAAAGAGCATTTGACAAGATTCAGCACCCTTTCGTGATAAAAACAGTAAACAAACTAGGAATAGAGGGAAACTATCTCCATGTAATAAAGGCCATATATGAAAACCCCGCAGCGAACGTCGTATCAACGGAGAAAGGCTGGAAGCTTCTCCTCTAGGATCAGGACCGAGACAAGGATGCCCACTCTCACCACGTCTATTCAACAGAGTACTGAAGTCCCAGCCAGAGCAATCAGGCAAGAAAGAGAAATAAAAGGCTTCCAAATTGGAAAGGAAGAAGTAAAATTATCTCTGTTCACAGACGATATGATCTTATGTGTAGAAAACCCTAAAGATTCCATGCAAAAACCCTGTTAGATCTAATAAATGAGTTCAACAAAGTAGGATACAAAGTTGATCACGAAAATCAGTTGCATTGGGCTTCCCTGGTGGCGCAGTGGTTGAGAGTCCGCCTGCCAATGCAGAGGAGACGGGTTCGAGGCCTGGTGTGGGAAGATCCCACATGCCGCGGAGCAACTGGGCCCGTGAGCCACAACTACTGAGCCTGCGCGTCTGGAGCCTGTGCTCCGCAACGGGAGAGGCCACGGCAGTGAGAGGCCCGCGCACTGCGATGAAGAGTGGCCCCCGCTCGCCACAAGTAGAGAAAGCCCTCGCACAGAAACGAAGACCCAACACAGCCACAAATAAATAAATTAATTAATTTAACAAAATCAGTTGCATTTCTATACACAAACCATGAACAATCTGGAAAAGAAATTATAAAACAATTCCATTTACACTAGCACCAAAAAGAATAAAGTACTT
The DNA here is from genome assembly GCF_011762595.2 of Tursiops truncatus. NCBI lineage: Eukaryota > Metazoa > Chordata > Mammalia > Artiodactyla > Delphinidae > Tursiops > Tursiops truncatus. The sequence goes on from NC_047041.1 coordinate 106,557,734, forward strand.
ATGAATTAACTAAGGAGGTGGGACACTTGTACAATGAAAATTAAACAATACTGTTTAAAGAAATCAAAGACGACCAATAGATGGAAACACAACCCACGTTCACGGATTGGAAGACTTAATACCGTCAAGACGTCAGTGCCACTCAAAGGGATCTGTAGACTCAATGCAATCCCTCTCAAAACCCCGATGACAATTTTTGCAGAAACAGAAAAAGCCCTCAGATTCACACGAAATCTCAAGGGCCCCTGGATAGCCAAAACAAGATGTGGTCCATCCACACGACGGAATGTTCCTCAGCCTTAGAAAGGAGGGAAGTGCTGGCACAGGCTACAGCGTGGATGGACCTGAGGACGTCGTCAGCTCACTTCCAGCTGGTGCCCTGCCCTGTCCCCACCCCGTCCCAACCCAGGGAACCCAGCCCTGTCTGGGGACTCCCGCTCCCATGCCCGGCCTTGCCTTCCCCCACCATGGGGCCCACCGGGAGGGGGTAACCGGACACTGGCTCCCGAATGCCCACAACTAGGATGGAATCCTCATACCATCCAGCTTGTGTGTGGGGCAAGCTCGGGGGATGATGGGAGAAAACGTGGGACATTTCCCGCTTTGCTTTTGCAAGAAAGTTCTTGGTTTGCAACGTCAGGTTCTTCAGGGTCGGGGTATGTACGGTCGGGGGCACGTGGGGGATGGTGGAGAGTGAGGGATGGGGGACGCTCGCAGGCTCTGTGGCCTCAGAGGGTCGTGCTGGCGCCACCTCTGTCCTCAGCTGGAGGGTGGCTGAGCCCACCGGGGAAGGGGCCGTGTTTACCTGCCCACCACCCTCTCCCTGGCCCTGGAGCATGCCCGCCTTGGTTGGCCCTGGACACGGATCTGAGGGAGTGAATGAATGAATGAACGAACGAACGACCGATCAGACCAACGAGCGACCGAGGGCTCCCTGGTACCAGGGCTTCGTCTCGGGCGTGTGTTTCCCGAGATTCTGGCCCAGCCGGTCCTAAGTGGGTGTAAGGAGGAGATGACAGACAGGAGGCCCTAGCAATGAACGACGGCGTAGGGGGGGAGCGGCTGAAGGGTCCGGCTTCCAGTGTTTGGCCATCTCGACAAGGGCCGCAGAGCCACCACCTCTGGGTCCCCAAAGCTGAGACACCAGTGCTGGCATCTTCAGAGAGGAGGGGTCACCGGACTGCTGATGGCCCTGAGGGGGCGGACAGAGTCCCCCAAAGAGCAGTCCTCAGGGCCTCCATCCCAGCTCTGCAAATCCAGACACCGCCGGGCTGATGAGTCACTTAGCAGGTTTGTTCTTATTTCGATGCGTTATTTTTTTACTTAAATACCTTCTCCAGCCGCGTCCTAAGCATATTCGAAGCGATAGAAATCTTACAAACATCAGGTAAGAGCTTACTGCACTTCAGTCTTGCAACAGACCTTCTGATAAATAAGTAACTCCCAGGGCTGGCTGTTGACGCTGCGTGTCTCCCCCTCCCCCCAGATTATCCTGGCCTCGAGCTCAGAGCTCCCCCTGCCCTCTTGGGGCTGGCGGGCTGGGGCTGGGGGACTCTCCCCCTGGACGGGTGAGAGGTAGGACTAACTTAAAACAACGCTAAGCCCCAAGTCCCATTTGAGCCTGGAATGCAGCTCGAGGCCGGGATGGACATGCCACCAGTCCACCACCGGCATGCTGGGCGGGAGAGAGCCCGGACCGGGGCGGGGGGAGCACACGTTTGCTCCAAGATCAAATGATCCCCACACCGTCAGCCTCGAGCGCTGGGCAGGGTGGCACTTGGGGCCAAGGCCGGGACCTCCAGGGCGTCGCCGTGGCCCAGCCATCACCATCTTTTGGAGCCACCTGTCCACTGACCTGGGTGCCGGGAGGGCGGACAGGCTGGCCTGAAGTTCTGGACCTGCATGGACTCTGGAATTCTTTCACCAGAGGGGCCTGGGCCACCCTGGGCTGGGGGCTGCTCTGGGGGCTTTGACTGGGCTGGACTGTCCATCTGTGGAGGCCAGTAGGCTAGGGCCTGCCGGAGGGCTGACCCCCCAAGTCTTCCTGTGGGGCTGCCCCTGACTCAGGGGACAGCACCCCCAGTCCAAAGCAGGCTCACGGAATGGCAGGGCTGCTTCCTCTTAGCTCCGGGGAAAGGGGGACCAGCCTCCAGCCTCAGTGACCCAGACCCAGAGGATGACCCCCCGAACCCCTACCCCCGGCCACCCTCCCTGCCCTGGGTTTTCTCCAGCCGGCAGGGGCAGGCCTGCAGCTCGGTTGTCTCTGCAGACCAGGCCCTGAGCAAGCCCCGGAGGGGAACACAGAGGCCTCAAGCTCCCCCCAGAGCCTGCCCACCTCAGCCCCTGCCTCCACACCCCAGCTCAAGCCACCGCCCTGGCCCCACGGCCCACGCTAAGGGTCAGGGCTTGCCCCGGCCCACCCGAGAGCCTATCGCCGGCCCAAGGCACGCGCCCCTCCCCGCCTGGGCCCGAGTGCTCGGCCTGGGGCCCTGTCCTTCCAGCTCCTCCCCCCCCCCGCCCCCCAGGTCCCCACACCCCCCTCGGTCCCGCTCAGGCCCCCCCCATCACACCTGACCCCTCCACTGATAAGAGTCAGCCCAGAGGCCCCTGTCCACGAGCCCACATGGTGTCTGCATGCCCGCATGTGAGCAGGGGTCAAGGATACTGGCCGGAGCACGGCCCTGAGCTCTGCCCCACAGATATGGGGAGAAGGGGCCGTCCTCGTGTCAGGGACCTCCGCTAAGACCGCAGTCACCAGAGGGACGAAGGGCCCCCTCCCACCTGGCCACTGTCCCTCAGACAAAGCAAGGTCGCCTCCCAGCTGCACTTGGCCTCATGGACCAGGGACCTGTGAGCCGGCCAGGCGCCAACACCAGGGCACAGGCCCGAGAATCCCCCGCCTGTGGGAAGCAGACCAGGCACTCAGACGTCAGGGCTCCAGGCAGCCACGAGCCCCGCACCTGGCGGCCGTGCCCCTCCTTCTGTGAGTTTCAGAGCAGCGGGTCCTGGGCTCCCCATGTGTCTCACAAGCAGCGGGGTTTGGGGTGGCTCTTGGCAGTATTATTTGTAATGTTTAGAATTATTTTAAAAAACAAAGTTCCTAAGAAACAACTCAATTAAAAAATGGGTATGAAACTCGAATAGGCATTTCTCTAGAGAAGACATACAGACGGTCAAGAAGCACATGAAAAGCTGCTCAACACCACTGGCCGTCGGGAAACGCAAATCGAAACCACAGCGAGACACCGCCTCACACCCATCAGGACGGCTACTATCAGGGAAGCGAGATAAGTGCTGGCGCGGATGCAGAGAAACTGGAGCCTTGCGAACGGTGGGCGGGAATGTAAAATGGTGCGGCCGCTGTGGAACAGTGTGGAGGGTCCTCGAAAACTTAAAAATAGAATCACATGTGATCCAGCAACTCCACTTCTGGGTATAGCCTCAAAAAAAAAAAAAAGAAAAGAAAAGAAAGCAGGATCTCAAAGGTATTTGCACACCCGTGTTCACAGCAGCACTATTTACAACAGCCGAAAGGTGGAAGCAACCCAAGTGTCCGTCGAATGAACAGATACACAAACCGAGGTCCGTCCACACGACGGAATATTACTCAGCCTTACAGGGAAGGCAATTCTCACACAGGCTGTGATGTGGGCGAACCTTGGGGACACTACACTCAGTGAGAGAATTCAGACACAGAAGGACAAATCCTGTCTGATTCCACCCACATGAGGTCCCTGGAGGAGTCACGTCCATAGAGACAGAAAGTAGACGGTGGGGTCCCGGGGCTGGGAGAGGGGAGTGAGTGTGTAATGGGGACAGAGTCTCTGCTTGGAAAGACAGAAACTTCTGCAGGCAGATGGTGTGACGTTCCCTCAACAGCGTCAATGTACTTAATGCCGTCAAACTGTGCACTTAAAAGTGGTTAAGATGGTAACCTGTATGTTCTATGTATTTTACCACAATGTCAATAAAAAGAAAGCCCTTCGGTGGCTGCCGGGGGCCGGGGGAGTGAGGAATGGGGGTCACTGCTGACGGGTGCAAGGTTCCCTTTCGGGGGGACGACAAAGTTCTGAAACTAGACGGAGGTGGTGGTGGTACAACGTTGTTAATGCGTTAAATGCACTTGAAAATGGTGACCTGTGCGGCGAGTGTGTTTTTCCATGACACAAACGTCCCCTGCCCCCGGGCGCTCTGCGCTCAGGCCTCTGCCTGGACCTTGGGGCCGGCCCCGCGGGGCAGAAACCGCCGTCCTTGAGCCTCTGACTCTCAATTTTGTGGTCCATTGTTAGTTCACTGTTAAATGAGCAAACGGAGCACGGTGATTGCCTGCAAAGGTCACTCGGGTGCAGCCGCGTCCCCAGTGGAGGACAGTGCAGGAAGCGAAGCGCAAAGGCCAGGCCGCACTGGACACGGGCGGGCACTGGACCCCCGAGACAGTGCAGCGCCGGGCCGAGGGTCCCGGCTACCAACGGGACGCCCAGGGCCCGGCTCGCTCTGCACGAGGAGGCCCCGCCATCGGGCAGACGGACACGGGGACCCCCGAGCTCGACCAAGTTACAAGTAAGGGGAACAGCCCGCACCCGCCTTCAGTGTTTTGGGGTAACGGCAGTCAACAGCAGATCCGCAAATCCCGAGAGTCAAGATAAAGGCTCAGAAAAGCAGGTGCTTCTCTGGGTTTTCCAGCCCCGGTACGCAAAGGGGAAAGGGTGCGGATCCCTTGGGCGTTTCGTAATCCCCGTGGCACCACTTCCCACCCCCCCAGAAGGGTGAAGGTCCACGCGGCCGTCTTATCTATTGCTTCGTTTTTATCAGCTCGTGAGTCCTCATGCATCGGATGCGTTCTGAGGCTCAGCCCTGCCCGCACAGCCTGGCTCAGAAGCGCTGGCAACGGCCCGCGGAGCACGGCCCCGGGTGACAGAAAGCGAGCCGGCCCGGAGGCTAAGCCCCGCGCGTTGCCTGTGCGCAGAGCCTAGCTTCTCGGATGAAAGCGCCTGTTTTGTTGTATTTGCTGAACAATAAAGGAAACCTCACGGACCCTCATCGCTCTCCCCCTGGTGCTTAGATGATACTGCTCTGTTATCCTCATGATGAAAAATCAATTTTAAAGAGAGTTGGAAGGTTAACTGCCGGGAATTAAGCACTGAGATTTGTGGGGTGGAGGGGTGGGGGCCGACGGAAAGCAGAAATTGGGGTTGAGGACAAAAGGCACGGCACCCTCCCAGGCGGCCGTGTGGATGCCAGACGTGGGCAACTCGGAGATGGGGCCTGGGGGACCCACTGCAGGAGCTCCTGGTCCCTCGAAGGCTTCCAGGTGAGAAGGACGCCTGTGCTTTCTGGGGTAAACAGGATTTCACCAGACAGATGGGGGAGCCTGGAGGAGGGGTGGACTTGGGGGCCAGGCCACGCCACCCGTCAAGGCCAGGGGCGCAGGCCACCAGGGTGAGGTCTCTGGAAGAGGTGCGGGCCGCCTGGCCCCGGCCAGGTGTCCCCGGGGGGGGAGGGGGCTGGGGTCCCCAGCACAGAGCCCGGTTGGCGGGCTCCAGGGCCAGCTGTTCCACCTCCACGGGGGACCGATAAGCCCCAGAGGGGGCCGGCCTCGGCATTCCCGGGAAGGTCCGCTGGCCGGAGGGCGCGGAGCCGGCCTGCGTGCTGCTCAAAGGCTCTTTGTTCAGGGGCCTGCCTGAGGCCAGCTGCTCCCAGCCGCGCACCCAGGCGAGGGCCATGGGCCTCCTGGTGACATGTGCTGGGCACAGCTGGCCGCCCTGCCCCCACCGCGGAACACCAGCACCTCCACCCAGCCAGGGCTGCCCGGCCTGGGGCAGGCACAGGCTGTGGTCCTGCACGGGGCCGGGATTCTGCCCGCCCAGGACCCGCTGCGGGCTGACCCCCACACCCCTCCCCACCCAACTCCCCTGAGCCGTGGGGAGCCCCTGTGCTCGGCCGTGTTCCCCGGTCCCACGGCCTCCCTGGATGCACGGCCACCACCTTGCCCCTGGGCCCCTCTGCGCCCGGCCCGAGGTCCCAGCAGCCCGAGGTGGCCGTGACAGGGTCGGTGGGCCAGGCCCTGGGTCAGGCGCTGGGAGAAGGGAGGGGATGGCCCTGTGGCCCGAGGGGCATCCACGCTAGGACAGAAGGGCAGGCCGGCCCCCGAAAGCATCCACCCTCCCGCAGGACAGTGAGATCCAGGGCCACCAGACGCCCAGGGCTGGTGACCCGGGTCAGCCCCTCAAGCCCGCGGTGCCTCAGTGACCCCGTCTGTGAAACGCGGGTGCTGGCGGGACCCACCTCCTTGGGCTGTGGGGAGGAAGGATCTAGAAGACAGGGCTGTGTTGAGTGGGGAGGCCTAGGGGAGGGCCCAACCCAGACGGGTCTCACAGCACCGACGGCCCTCCTGACTGGCGCCCAGACCCCATCTGACAGATGCTGAACCGTTTGCTGCCTGTCCTGTCCTGAGCTGTGTCCCCCCTCCCCGACCAGGCAGCAGCGCTCAGCCCAGCCCAGGGGACCCCTCCCCATGCCACCTCGTCAGCTGTCTGTCCAAGGCCGGGCCTATCTTTACCCCAGAAGCCCAGCCCAGCCCCGAGCCCACAAGGCGCCCACCTGCTGCTCAAAGGGCCACGTGGCAACTCCATGTGGGGTTTCCTTCCTCCTTGATGGGCCTGCATCCCCTCCCCAGAGAGGGTCGGGTCCCCTGGGCTCCCCCTTGTACCGTCAACCCCAGCCTCACGGGAGCCACATCTGAACACTTCACGACGACTCCACAGGCTGAGTGGCCACTGGGCAGGGCCCACCTCCCACAGGGGCACCTCCTCCACCACGAGCTCCCTGGGAAACCCTCTTCCAGGGAGCAAGCAAAGCACAAGGACGCGCCTGGAGCAACCCCTTCCTGCAGCCAGCCGCTCAGGACCCCACTCCGTGGAGACCCAGGGTGCAGTGGGGGTCAGTCCAGGCCCCTCCAGCACCACCACCGCCCCCTTCGTCCTCTGTCCGAAGTTCTGCAAGTAACTGCAAACCCCAGCACCTGTCACTCCAGGCACAGCAAATGGGTCCGAGCCCCGAGGGAGTGGGTATGTGATGGGGGTTTCAGCAAGACGGGGGCCTTGGGGCACACCGTGCCCTGGCACGTTCTCGGGCCCGTTCTCGTGGGGGCCAGATCCTTCCCAGCATCGCAGGCTGTCGGGCTCAGGCTCTGGAAAGAGGCCGCCTGCCTGCAGCGGGGAGGAGAGCGGCGCGAGGTCATTTTAATTTCACGTGGACTGATGGTGCCAAGCCAACTAAAGTCACACGAGCTGCAGGTGGTTTACTGAGATGCCTCCAGCCCTGGGACCAGCGACACGGGGGTGCCCAAGCGCCGCCCGCTTCCTCCCCACCTGGGCGTCCCCAGGTCAGCGGGCGGACAAGGTTCGGCGCCCCGACACCTGGCTGGCACGGGAGAGTCAGATGCGGCCGAGAAGAGGGCCCCCGGGCGGTAGTCTGGGCAGATTCTGACAAAGCAAAGCCTGCTCGTCCCCCAACCCCAGGGTGCCTGGCAGACGGTGGGCACCCAGGAGGCATTTGGTAAAAAAAAAAAAAGAAAAATGCGTGTGTGTGTGTTTACACAAAATATAACCTACATATTTTACTGTATTATTATTTGCTTTCCACGAGTGAATTTCAACCCCCTGGGGAGATGCACTTGTGAAGACAACGAAGCCACTGGCAAGTGACGTGGGCAACAGCGTGGAAATGACAAATGTCCCGTCGGCGTTGGGCCCAGACGGGGGCCCGGGAAGCGCCCTCCTGCACGCAGAGGGGCTGCTTTCATCACTGAACGCGGCCTGCGTGCTCCCCACTGGCCTCCTCTCCCCGATGGCCACGGAGGGGAGCGCTGCTTAATCCCCAAATAGTCAAGCCTTTTCGGTGACCTTGTAACCATTTATTTCTAATTGTATTGGGCTTTGATGAGAAAATGTGAACAGCTAATTCTCAATTTTTCCAAGTGTGTTAGGTGTTTTTATGGCCACATAAAGTGACTGGTCTTTACAAGTGTTCCATGGGTGTAAACAGAACACTTCCGTGATTAGGATGCATAGCTCTAGTGCTGGTTTTGAAATGCGGGAAGAGGGCCTTCCACCGTGCGGCCCACCACCCCGGAATTAGGGCCTGTAGCCCCAGCTGACTCCAGGCGGGGCAGAGGGGAGCCGTCCCCATGGACCCTAAGCTCTTCGTGACGGTTGTTTGAAGGAGCCACATTTGGGGATGCCTGCTGCCTGGCTACAGGTAACAGGGACTTATTTGGGCTTACTGTTGGAATCTGAAATTGCTCACAATTGCAACGTGTAACCATCCGGGTCTCTACTGATATTTTCGTCTGCTAGAATCGGCCCGTGCTGAGAAAGATGCGCTAAAATTTCCCGTGAGCATCACCGTCAACCCCTGCATTTCCAATAGCGCTTGCTTTACGTATTTTGTTATGCTCTCTGATGCATAAAGTTTTCTCCGCTAGAAATGGTGCCTTGTCCAGGCCGGTCTCAGCACGGACCCTGATGCTTCCACCCTGCTTTTGTTTTTTCCTTTTGTGTGCACTTGCTGGGCATCACTTTGGCCACCCCTTCATTTTTCAGCTGTCATCACCGGTTTGCTTGACTGAATTCCTCTGAACAATGTATTTGTTAAAAATAAAAACCCTTCTGACAGTCTCTGCCTTTTAACAGAGGCATTCAAGCCATTCACATTTAGTGTAAAACTGGATATGTCTGGCTTCTTTCCACTTTACTGTCTGTTTGCTATTTCACTTGGTTTGTTTCTTTCATTCTCTTCATAGTCGTCAAGTTGATCAGTATATTACCCATTTCCTTTTTATTCAAGAATTTGGGAGTTTCACTGAACCCTTCCGTCCCATCACTGTGATCCTTCAGTTCCTTAACTCGTAACCACACTTGCTCTGGCCTAGGAACAGTTTCCACTGTAGAGCTTCCCCTACGGCTGTCTCCCCAGTGAGGCAGGAATTGGCGTGACTTTGTTCCTGTCAGTGGCTCTGTGGGTGAATAAAGCAACTCCAATGTTGCTTTTATAGACCCCATGAAACCCTGCAGCTTTTGCAAGAACGCTAACTTCACCTTGCAGTCAACTAGCATCCTGTGGTCGGACACAGACGGTGGGGACACGGCAGGGAGCAGGCGTGGCAGACGGGGTCTCTGGGACAGGACTGAGGACAAGTGATGACTTCATTATGGGACACCTGCATGCTGTGAGGATTCTGCTTTCCTTCCCCACAGCCACTCTGGCAACTGTCTGCTGTGACGATGAGAGATGGAGGACCCACCAGGCTTCAGAATCTCAACGACTCTGGAAACCAAATAAATTCGTTATTTGGTTTTTGCTTCCACATTTCAAGAGGCGAAACTCTCCACGTGCCTGCACTTAGGTATCTGGGAACGTCTTCCTCCCAAGCAGATAAAAAGAAGGAAACGACCCATCCTTCGCTTCCTTCCTTCATTTATTCATCCTGGTCTCAGCACAGTGACCCCCCCACCCCCCAGAACTGCTGGGCCAGCTTGCCATCTTCCCAACGCTGGGAACACCAGAGCCCGATCCTTTGTCCATCCAGCTGCACCTACTGTGTGCCAGGCGCTCTGTGTGGACCACGTCCTTGATGCACATCCACGGGCCTGCCGCTGAGAGCATCTGACATCTCCGTGAGCCACTCGGCACACTCCTGCTGGGCACCTGGATGCCCAGCCCATGCCCGAGGCCACCCTCCTCCTGGGGGCTCAGGGAAGAGCACAGAGGGCTGGGGCAGCAGCTGTGTCCACACAGCCTCCTTTCTGTCCTCAGCAGCCACCTATTTCCTGGGCCTTCACCTTTGCAACTCCTCCCCTGCCCCTCAGCCCCCTTCTCCCCTCAGTGCCACCTTCACAGGCGTCTGCCGGCCCATCCCCACCACCAGCTTCCTCTACCGCCCAGTCCTCTCATCATATTAGAAGCCCCCTGGTTTCCCCTCACGAGGTCACCGTTGTCACAGTGGGATGCAGGGCCGGAGCCCAGGAACCTCTCCCATCTCACTCTGGCTGAGTCCCGGGCTCTGAGCACAGCACCAAACCCAGGACCCGGGCTGGGCCGTTAGAACCACGGGCGACAACAGTCCCTGAGGGCTACTCGCCCCTCACGCCAACAGGGGCAGGTCAGAATGACCCCCAACCTCCCTCGCTCAACAAGTCTGCCCCACTCGGGCACCATTCGGGGTTGACGTGTGTCCCTCCCAAATTCGCAAGTTGAAGTCCTGACCCCTCAAAATGTGACCTTATGTGGAAACATGGTCATTGCAGATGTGATTAAGTTGAGGTTACTAGGATGGGCCCCTAATCCAATCCGACTGCTGTCCTTATAAACGGGGGACGTTAGGACACAGACACACACAGGAGAACCCCATGTGAACATGGGGAAGCAGAGGTCAGGGTGAGGCTTCCACTAGCCAAGGAATGTCCCTGGTCACCACCGAACCACCAGAGCTGGGGGAGAGGCCCCCTCCCAACCTCAGATACCAACCCCCCGCACCCTGATCATGAACTCCTGGCCTGAGGGGGCGGCACTGGTGCCGGGGGCTCCAGCCTGACCCCACGGCCGAGCCAAGGGTCCCTGGGGACGTCCAGGCCGTAGGCCCTGGAGCTTCGTCCTCCTGGGAAGGGGTCTCAGAACATCGGCCGCCCCTCTCCCACTCCGTGGAAAAACCCGTGATGCTGGCGGACAGCAGATGAGAAGCCAAGACCCCTGGGTGGGAAGAGCGGGTGTGGCGGGAGAGGCACCGGGGCTCCGAGCAGAGGAAAGGCAGGCGGGGGTTTCGGGGAGGCAGGTCCTGAGCCCCAGACAGGAGTGGCTGGCGGGGGCGGGAGGGAGGCCGCCGTGCCCGTGGCCGCACCGTCAGCTGCCCGGCAGCCAGCTCTACACGTGTTTACAGCAAATCCCCCACCTTCCCCAGGCGGGGAGCGCTGTTTCCGTCCACAGGGCAGCTACACGGGGTTGACTTTCAGCCCAGGAACCCCACTGCTGAGGGCTGTGAACCCCAAAGAAGCCCCGCCCCACCGATCTCTGCCTTGGCCACTCAGCTCGGGGAGGAGGACCATGGCGGGGGGGCTGGGGGGGGTGGGATTTTCTCTGCCGAGCTTCTCAAAGTGTGTTACTGAAGAATTGACCCAGAACTAGAAGCAGACCACAGCGGAGACTTGGGGGTGAAAACCCTTCCTCGGGATCCAGTCCAAGCGCAGCGCTGCGTGCACTGAGGCTGCTCCCCCCGTGTGTGTGCGAGAGCACGTGCATGTGCACGCGTGTGCATGTGCGCGGTGTGCGTGCGCCCGAGCCTGCCCGCGTGTGCGCTGCGCACGGGCCGTTCCTCTGTGTCCTGACAGCTGGGGACCTGCTCTGATGCTGCACGTCTAGAGATTTTAATGACAGGCGTGAATTTAAACAGGTTTTGTTTTTTCTTTCTTTCCTTTCAGGAATGTTTTAAGGGATTGAGAGGAGATTGTGCACGGATTTTGCTGTTTCAAGAGCTGATACGTGAGCAGCTTCAGACGACGTGTGTTGTTTTAGGGCCGAAGTTTACAAAGTAAGAGCGTGACACAAAGGCGGACGCGCCGGGCACTCGAGAGCTGGCTACTTGGATTTCGCTCCTCAGAGAAGGGGCTGCCTTCCCCGGGAACAGAACTGGAAGGAAACGGCGAAAGTCTGATCTTCAACCCCCCCTGTCCCCGTCCCCCGCCCCGACGGTGACCTGTTCCCAGAGAGCTGGGGCAGCCCGCAGCCGAGGGGATGGGGAGGGGGCTTGGGGCAGCTCTGGGCCAAAGATCACCAGCCCTCTGGTGTCCCCCCTCGGGACACCCAGGAGGGCCCCTGCATTCGGACAGCTGCGCGCGGATGCTACAAACCCCACGGTCCCTAGGCCGCCCGGGAGTGACACCCATCACAAGACGGTCTTGTCCCCAGTCTGGGCTCTGGGGCTCCGGCTCCTCGGGGACACAAACTATTGAAAGTTCCCTGAGAAGAAAAAGGGAACCCGAATAGCCCCGATCTAGGAACGACGTTGAATTCCTAACAGAAAATTTTCCCACTCACAAAACTCCGGGTCCAGATGGCTTCCCATGCTCTCCCAAACACCCACAGAGAAACACAGCAATTCTACACTAGCTCTGCCTAAAGCGAAAAGCAGGGACACTGCCCAACGCATCCTACAAGCCCAGTGGTACCCAACGCCGAGAGCAGTGATGTTACAAGCAAACCACAGACGCATCCCTCGTGAACACACAGGCAGAAACTCTATGCTAAGTTTTAGCAAATCAAACCCAGCAACGTATTCTTTTAAAATGCATCGTGACCAGGTGGGCTTTATGTTAAGAATTCAGGGTTGGCTTACGTTTGAAAACCTGTCAGTATAGGTCCCCATATTAAAAGTCAGAAAACACAGAGAATCATCTCGATAGATACAGGAAAAGCGTCTGACGAAATCCAACAGCCACGCTCGACACGTGCTCTATTCCCAGCAAACTAGGAAGAGAAGAACTTCCTCGGCAGATAAAGGGCACGTATAAAACCCCCAAACTACGATCACGCTTAAGGGGGAGAGACCACTTGTCTCCCCACAAGATCAGGAACCAGACAAGGACAACTGCTCTCTCCTCACGACCACATCTTGTCGTGGAGGTCCCAGCTGGGCCATCAGGCAAGAAAGAGAAATAAAAAAACAAGAGAGATTGAAAAGGGTCCCAGGCAGCACATCAGACAAGAACAAGAAATAAAAGGCACAGAGATTGAAAAGGAAAAAACAAAGCTGACTTTATTTGGGACACCAGGCTCATCTCCACAGAAAATCCTAAAGAATACCGTCCCCCCAAAAAGCTTCCAGAACTAATAAGGTTAGCAGAGCCACAGGATGCGAGGTTGACATCCTAGCAACAAACGATCCAAAAGTGAAACTGAGAAAACGATACCATCTCAGTAGCTTCAAAACCAAGAAAAACTCGGTACCAAGTCTCACAAATTACATGTGGGATCTGTGCCCTGACAACTAGAAAACACAGATAAGCGATATTTCAAACTATCTGAAGAGGCGCAGAGATCCCTCGTGTTCAGAAAACTCCGCTTTATTACGACGTGTCTGATACCTGAGTTCACCTAACGACTCACCGCAGGGCTAATCAAGATTCCAGCAGGATTCTGGGGGTAGAAATTAGCAAACCGATTCTAAGATGTAAACGCAAAGGACTAGAATTGCCAACATACTTTTGAAAATGAACGAAATTGAGGGATTAACACAGCCTGATTTCAAGGCTTACGATAAAAGCCACATGAATCGAGGCAGGGTGATGGTGGCAGAACAGATTAGAAAGTCTAGAAACAGAGCCACGCAGATGGTCGACTGATTTTCATCAAAGGTGTCAAACGAATTCGATGGAAACAAGGAGCTGGAGGAACTGAATAACCACATGCGCAAAAGAGTTCACCTCCGTCCATACCTGTCACTGTATATAAAATTAAACCCAAAATGGATCACAGATCTAAATATAAAACGTAAAACTATAAAATAGCCACAGAAAACAGAGGAGAAAACTCTCGGTAACCTTGGATCAGCAAATCGTTCTTAGAACACGAAAAGCATGAACCTCGGAGAGGGGGGGAAAAAAAACCCTGAAAAATTGGACTTCATCAAAATTAAAAACTTCTGTTCTTTTGAGAGATGCTGTTAAGGAAAAGCAAAGAGAAGCCACCGATGGGGAGAAAAGAGTTGCAAAACACAAACCCCGTCACTGAAATGTAATATCTAGACTTATATGTAAAATACACAAGCAACGCTTACAGCTCGCTAATACGACCAATGACCCAGTTACTCGGATGGGCAAACACGGAACAGACGCTGGGTCCAAAAAGACAGCAAGTGGGCACACAGGGAGATGCCCCACGTCATCGGTCACCAGGGAAATGAGCTTAAAGCCACGGAAGGGGCCACACACCTGTTAGAACGGCTAAGGCATACGATTCGGGCAGTATTAAGTGCTGATGGGAACACGGATGATGGCAACAGACTTAGATGGAAGGAAGGAAAAAAACAGAGCAAAGCGTGGAAAACAGTTTGCAGTTTCTTAGAAAGGTCAACGTGCATCTAGCCCGTGGTCCAGCATCCCAGGGATTTACCCCAGAGAAATGAAGACATATGACCACTCAGAAACCTGACGGCAGTAATCAGGGTGGCTTTAATCATAACAGCCGAAAACTGGAAACAGCTCAAATGTCCATCAGCCCGCGAACAGATAAACAAACTGGGGTACATTTTATCCTTTCCAATTAAAAGGAAACAAATTACTGAACGCAGGCCACAACATGGACGAAGCTCAAATGTGTTCTGCTCCGTGAAAGAAGCCAGACACAAAGGCTACAGAACTCGGGATGCCTTTCAAATGACGTCCTGGAAAAGGCAGGACCATGGGGACAGGAAAGATCTGTGATTACCAGGTGCTGGGGGCGCGGGGGCGCGGGGGCGGGGGGGAGGGCTGCCAAGGGCACAGAGGGACTTTCGGGGGGGGTGGGAATGTTCTAGGTCTTGATTGCGGTGGCGACTCTAAGACGGTGAAGGTTTGCCAGGACGCGCTGACCTGTCCACCTAAAGAGGAGAACTTGCAGCGAACGAAAATGAGACGGAATGAGAAAAATCGCCAAACCGACCTAAGAGACGGACGAAAACAGCAGATTGTTTTTAAAAAGACAAGTTCACGTATAAGGAGAGCGGCACTAAATCAAAGATCTGCTTCGGGGAGGCTTTTCTAAAACCACCCTGAGTGAGAAATTGGTCCCCCGTCTGCCCAGAGTAGACGCCTGACCCTCCCCAGGCCCGCCGAGCTCGCCCGGCCTCCTCCACCCCTGCTGACTGCAGCCCCCAGCCTCCAGGGCGTAAAACACTCCCCGCCAGCGGGACCCACGCTGCTGTCCCCCTGCTCGACCCCCGCCCCGGTGGTCTCCCCCTCCTCGCTGTCCTCCCAGGGGACGGGTGGTGTGCCGGCCCCCACATCCTGCTGACCCCCTTGGCGTCCGTCTCCCTCTCACGTCGAGGGCCCCCAAGGGCGGCTCACTCACGCCGAACTCGCGGTTCACATCAGGCCCCAGGCTGGCTCAGGAGACCCTCAGGAAATAGGTGCTCACGAAGCCTGAAGCCCAGAGGACATCCAAACCTCACCCCTGGGACCCCAACCCCATTCGCAACCCAGCTGCACTGAGCCCAGGGTCCCCCGCCGCCCACCCCAAGGCTGAGGGCTCCCTGGAAGACTCCTTCCGGAAGCTCCGGACCCCTCCCCCTCCCCCAGGAAGCCCTTAGACTCACGGCCACGCTCCATCCTCCCTTGGAGAACCCGGGCTCACGTGTTGGCTGGGTCCCTGCTGGGTGCCCACCTGGCACTCTGACCCTGGGAAGCGTGTCCCCGGCCCCGCACACACCCCGGGATGCTCTGCAGTCCTGGGCCCCCCAAGACCTCAGAGCACCCACACAGCTCCCCCGGCCCCCAGGGCGAGGGTGCCCCACCCGAGAGAGGGCCAGCCCGGCATCTCAGGCCCTCCCGCCCCTGCGAAGCCCCCAGCACCGTGACCCCCGCGTGACGTACGAGGGCAAAAGGGATGAGTGGAGGCTGGCCTCCCTGAGGAAGTGACATCTGGGCTCCAGCCTGAAGGACACGCACGAAGGCCGGACCCTGGGGAGTCCGCGTCGGGAGGTGGGGCTGGCGGGGCTGTGACCTCGCCTCAAGGGGCTCTGTGGGTCACGGGGGGCAGGAGGTGTCCCTTCACAGCGTGGGAAGCTTCCGGAGGTTATAAACAAGGCAGCACCGGATCTGACTGCTCCTTAAAGAGGTCTGTCCCAGCCGCCACGTCGCGGGTGCTGGGGAGGCCCGGCTGGGGGAGAGCGGTGGGCGGGCGGCCGGCAGGCTCTGGACAGGGGACGGGGGACAGCAGCGCTCAGACCTGGGATGGAGTAAAGGTCACGCCCAGATGGCAACGGGCCCAGGTCCTCACGGACACTCAGCCGCCCGGGGCCCAGCAACCCCAGGCCAGAGAGCCTGACCTCTATCCCATACCGGCCAAGCCCAGGCGGTCCCCAGGAGGACACGGGGCGCCCTCACTCCAGGGATGCTCAGAGCATGGCCCGGTTCATGGCCACGGAGTGTGGATGCTTCTGGAAAAGGAGAAATCACGAGAAGCCAGGACCAGAGAACCACAGGCAGGCTCTCGGGGGAGTCAGATGGGCACTCCCGCAGGCCAGGCGAGAGCCCGCAGGGTAGGGGGGCAGGGCACCCCTCGAACTGTGCGCGGAGACCCCAGGGAGGGGCACGCGCCCCTGGCCGGCTGCTCACACGCGGCCTGAGCCAGGGCCTCACACTTCGCGGCGGCCAAGCCTGCGCTGTCTGCTTTTGTAGGTGCTAGAGACGTAAAAAGAGCAGTGGCGGCCGCGCTCTGGGGGAGGGAGGAAGAAAGGTGGGCGCGCACGGGCGCTTCAGGGCAGCGAGCCCGCTCTGTACGACCCCGAAACACACGTCACCGCACATCTGTCAAAACCCACGGAGAGAACACCCCGGGCGGGACCCCTAATGTGAGCTGTGGACTTGAGTTAATAGTAGCCAATCAAGTCGGTTCATCGATTGTAACAAACGCCTGCAACACACGGTGTTCACGATGGGGCCACGTCGGGGGGTGGGGGTGGGGGTAAGTGGGAACCTTCTAAGCTTTGTGCTCCATTTTTCCATAAGCCTAAAAGTGCTTCGTAGAATTAATGAGTTTCATAGAATTCATTTTAAGAAAGCAGTTTGTTGGCACAAACTCCGCCTACCTGTGTCGTGCTGTCTCTGGCCGTGCACTCCATACCCACGGATCCGGGGGCGCGTGTGGCCGGGAGGCCGGCGATAGTTACCCTCGGGCTGCTACGGAACCGCTCACCGACCCGGGCCTGTCCCTCCTCAGGCCTGACCGCCTTCCTGTCCTGAGGGCAGTGAGTCCCCCAGCATCCTACTCACAAAGTGGCCCTGTGGTCTCCCGGCCACAACAAACTGTAGAGTGGAGACAGAGGCTCACGCCAGGTGGCTGGCGGACAGGGGGCCAAGGCCCTGGATCCGTGGCATGGAAGGGCCGAGCAGGCCTGGGGAGCTGGCCACGGGCTGCCACTCACGTCCGCTGCCCCCCAGGCGTCCCCAGGTCGCGGCCTACCTGCTGGAGGAGCACACAGACCACCTCTTCTTCCCACTGCAGGCACCTGGGGGCAGGAGAGCCCGCCCTCGGGCCGAGTGGACAGACAGGGGCTCCCGGGAGCAGCCCTGCTCAGCCAACAGGCACAGAGACCCCCAGAAACAGACCTGGCACAGCCAGGGCACCAGGCAGCACTGGGCTCCCACACGGCCCACCGCACGTCAGGCCCCGGCATCACCTGGCGGCGGCCTGGATGGAGGACAGGGCAGCGCCAGCCTGCCCCAAAGCCCCTTGCAGCCCCTCGGGGACCACCACCTCCACCGTGGCGCCGGCAGCTGAGACGCCCCCTTGCCCCAGGTGCGGGGGCTCTGGATACGGTTCGGGACCCAGGAGCTCACGACAGCATCCAAGACAACTGTCCAGTGGGTGAGGAATCAGGACACCAAAGAGGGTGAAACAGGGGAGGGGACCGCAGTGACAAGACGGCGGGCGGGGAGGAGACCCTACATGGCTTCCGGCCAGTTCTGGCTCCCCCCGGATCAGTTCAGGGCTAGGGGAGAGTGCAGGGTCCCTGTGTCTGCGTGGCGTCAGGGCCTGGCTGCAACACACACAGGCACGCACACGCCTGCACACACCCAAGCACACAGTGAATGTACAGACAAACGTGCACACACAGGCACGCACACGCCTGCACACAGCTGGCTTACTGTGATGCAGTAAGACAACCCCACCTCCCCACAGACCTATAAAACCTTCTGCAGAAATGCTTTCCCCAAGGGACTGGTCAACTCTGCGAATGTCTCGGTGGAATCCAGCCATTTGCAGACATGTTCCCGTGACCCCCGCAGGATATCAGGGTACCCCTCTGCACCCACAAGGCTGAGAAAGGCCATATGAACTGCTGCGGAAAGTTTTCATCTAAACAGACTTTTCTTTCTTTGCTCGATATGAGATTTTAAAAATAGACCGCAAGAATATAGCAGATAACGTGACAAGAAAAAGTTCCCACCCCATTTCCTGCTTTTTCGCCATTTTGCCACACTTGGTTCAGATTTTTTTTTTTTTTTTTTTTTTTTTTTGAGAAATAAAACCTGTCAGAATCAGTCAAAGCCTTCTCCTACCCTTCTCCCCAGAAGGAACCACATTTGGGGTACAAAGGACTCGCGCAATCAAAGTAAAATGATGCATCTGGTCAAGTCACCATCCATTGCCCCCCTGCTCCCTGCTGCTGCCCGCCTGCCCCTCCTCCACCAGTCAGAGGGCACCCCACGTAGAGCTCCAGCTCCCAAGAGGGAAAGCCCAAGTGCCCAGGGCAAGCCCCGAACCCTTCACACCAGGCAGACCCCCACACACACAAGAGCTAGGCACAGGCTCAGGGTCTGGATGGGAGCCGTCCCCTCTGCCGGGAGCACCCCTGCCCCCCAAAACGCATGCATGACTCAGTCCTTCACCTTCACTCAGAGACACCTGCTCAACGAGGCCACCAGTACCCCCACCTCCCACGTCACTCATCCTTTTCTTGCCCTGAGTATTCAGTTGTTGATCCTGGATTTGTGGGGTCTGAGACTTATAAAAGAGGAAAAAGGAATAAGCCCGTTTTTTGTGGTACAGGTGGGGGTTAAAGGAGAACGATAATAACCAACAAGCCAGCTACTAAAGGGGGAAGTCGAAAACAACGACTGGGGAAATTTTAAAAGGTATAGGAACAAAAGTAACTGTCAGAACAAAAGCGCAAGCCTTCCGAAATACCAGCATACTTTTAAAGAGCAAAGGATACACGTCTCACGGAGAAAACTGCCACAGCAACTATGGCAAAATACGTGTAATTGTAAAAGACTACGGCAGAGTGAAACCAAGAACACCAGTCATGTTAATACAAGCGAATAAGCGTAACTCATCCTTTAAAAGTATTTTAATTTGACTCGCAAATGAAGACAACTATATGCTTCACACAAGAAACACACTTTAAATATAAAGACACAAAGAGGTTAAAAGTCAAATAAGTTCACGGCTTCCCTGGTGGCGCAGCGGTTGAGAGTCCGCCTGCCGATGCAGGGGACACGGGTTCGTGCCCCGGTCCGGGAAGATCCCACGTGCCGCGGAGCGGCCGGGCCCGTGAGCCATGGCCGCTGAGCCTGCGCTCCACAATGGGAGAGGCCACAACGGTGAGAGGCCCGCGTACTACCAAAAAAAAAAAAAAGTAAAATAAGTTTAAAAGACAGACTGTGCTAACACGAACGAACAGAAAGCCGAACAATGCAGATTTCAGAGCAAAGGAAGTTACCAGGATGAAGCTAAGTTACCAGGGTCAATTCATCAAGGGGACACACCGTTCTAAACACTACAGCGCCCAATAACAAAGCGTCGAAATACACTGGCAAAAGCTCCTAGAAACGGAAGAATGAGAAGATGGATCCGCAATCATAGGTGGAGATTTTGATACCCACCCCTTCTCTCAACAATGGAGAGAACAAGGAGACAGAAAATCCAGCACGATACAGGAGCCCGCACAGCACTGCCGACCACGATGTCCTCATTGACGTTTACAGGACAGTCCTCCCAACAGCAACAGACTGCACACTCTTTTCAAGTGTGCACGGAACATCTACAAAGATAAATCTTAGGCTGGGTCATAAGACAAGTCTTCATAAATTTTTTTTTATGTCTTAATAAATTTTGAAAGAATCAAATCACGTTAGGTGTTTTCTCTTACCACAAATGAGTTAAAGTAGAAATCAATAACAGAAAGGTATCTTGAAAATCCCCAAATGTTTGGAAAGTAACACGCTTCTAACTAACCCATGAATCAAAGAAGAAATCAAAAATGAAATTGGAAAATATGCCAAATTGGAATGAAAATAACACAGTACATCAAAATCTGTGAGATGCAACTAAAGTGGTCTTTAGACTACCAAACACCTACATTAGAAGAGAGATCTTTAATCAACGACCTCAGCTTCTACCTTAAAAGCTAGAAAAAGGTGAGCACATTAAAACTAAGCAAACAGAAAGAAAACAATAAAAATCAGAGCAGAAACCAATGAAATAACAAAAAAGAAAAAAACATCCAATGAAACCCCAAGATAAAAGCTGGTTATTTCAGATCAGCAAAATCACTAAAACTCTAGCCAGACTGATCATAAAAAAAGGACCTAATTACCAATATAGAAATGAGAGAAGAGACAATCCTACAAATGTTAAAAAAATAATAATGAGATATTATGAACTTTGTGCCAATCAATTTACCGTCTTAGGTGAAATGAACAAATTCCTTCAAACACACAGAGTACCAAGGTCTACTCAAGAAAAAACAGATAACCTGAACATAAGTATTAACTGTGTTTAAAATCTAGTGAACAACCTTCTCACAAACAGAAGTTCAGGCCTAGATGGCTTTACTGATGAATTCCACCACACACATAGGTTAGAAATAAGACCACTTCTACCAAATTCTTCCCGCCACACGAAGAGAGAACACTTCCCAGAGCACTCTACCATGCCAGCATTACTCTGACACCAAAACCAAAAACGTTATAAGAAAACTACAGTCAATATCCCTCATGAACTTAGATGCAAAAGTTCTTAGTAAAATTTTAGCAAGTTCAACAATATCTACAAAGGGTAATAATACAACGTGACCAACTGGGGTTTATCCAGAAACACAAGCTTGATTTAACGTCTGAAAAATCAATCAATATAATTCACCATATTGAGACTAAAGGAGAAGAAAACATGATTATCTCAAGAGGTGTAGAAAAATCACCTGACAAATTCCAACATCCATTTATGTTAAAATAAACAACTCTTAGCATTAGTATTAGAAGGAGAATTCCTCAGTCTAATAAAGGACATCTACAGAAACCTAGTAACATCACACTTGACAGTGAGAAACTAAACGTACTTCTGGGAAGGACTGAGAAGAAGGCAAGGATGTTCACTCTTCCCATCTCTATTAAACATTGTACTGGAGGGGCTAGCCAGTGCAATCACGCAAGAAAAAAATAGGCGTCCAGATCGAAAAGGAAGAGGTAAAATTGTCTTTATTTGCAGACATGATGATCAATGTAAAAAAAAAAAAAATCAATGGAATCCACACAAAAAATCTACTAGAACTAAAAATTGAGTTACAGAGGTATCAATATAAAAGACATATAAATACCAAAATTAATTACAGCTCTAAACACCACTGACAATAGCATAAGAAAATACGAAAAACCTGGTATCTGACAAAAGAGGTACAAGGCCTTTCACTGAAAAGCACAAAACATCTCTGACAGAAATTAAAGATCTACATACATGGAGAGATGTACAATGTTCGTGGGTCAGAAGATCTGATATCGGTAAGAGATTGATTCTCCCCCAGTGCATCTTGAGGTTCAACGCAGTCCCAAGCAGAATCTCACCAGGCTTCTTTGTAAAAATTGACAAGCAGCTTCTAAAATTTATATGGAAGTACAAAGGACCTGGAATAGCCAACACAGCTTGAAAGAGAAGAGCAAAGGTGGATGATTTTCCTTATCTTAAGGCTTTTACAGAGCTGTAGTAATCGAGGCAATGTGGTATCGGCATAAAGACGGACTAAAAGGTCAATGCATCAGAAATGCATCGCCAAAAAGAGGCCCACGCTTTTACGGTAAATTGAGTTTTTAAAAGGGTGCCAAGGTGACTCCCTGGGTAAGGAATACTCTTTTCAGTGTACGGCACTGGAACAACTGGACACTCACATAAAAAAATTAAGAACTTCAAGTGAAATAACACCATTCGTAGCAACATGGATGGACCTAGAGATTATCATACTAAGTGAAGTAAGTCAGACAGAGAAAATATCATATGATATCGCTTATATATGGAATCTAAAATATGACACAAATGAACTTATCTACGAAACAGAAACAGACTCACAGACATAGAAACCAGACTTGTGGTTGCCATGGGGGAGGCGGGTGGGGGAGGGATGGATTGCAAACTTGGGATTAGCAGATGCAAACTATTATATATAGGATGGATAAACAACAAGGTCCTACTGTAGAGCACAGGGAACTCTATTCAATACCCTGGGATAAACCATAATGGAAAAAGAATATGAAAAAGAATGTATATATGTGTATAACTGAATTACTCTTCTGTACAGCAGAAATTAACACAACTTTGTAAATCAACTATACTTCAATAAAAATAAATTATAAAAATTAAGAACTTCAACCCACAATTTACATGGTAGACAAAAGGTAACTCACGGACCTAAATGTAAGCACTGAAACTAAAACCACCAGAAGAAAACCTTAGTAATCATGTGTTTGGTAAAGATTTCCTAAATATGACATTGAAAGCATGAAACACATAAAAAACGAAAAAGCAATGAATTTGACTTCATTAAAATTGAGATCTTTTAGTTTTTAAAAGACACTATTAAATAAAGGAAAAGGAAAGCCATAGACTGGGGCGGAAAATATTTGTAAAACATATACCCTTGTATCTAGAATATATAAAGAACTTTCACAACCCAGGAAATAAGACAAACAGATCCATTTTTAAATGAACCAAAGGTCTGAAAGACACTTCACCAAAGAAGTCACACAGAGGCCAATAAACCATGAAAAGATCCTCAACATCATTAGTCATTTGAAAATGAAAATTAAACCACAAGGAGACAGCACTCCCCCACCTTATCAGATTGACTAGAATGGAAGAGACCAACCCCATCGAGCGCAGGTGAGGACTGCAGGGACTGAAACTCTCACACGGCTGGCGGGACTTATAAGTGGTGTGACCACTTCGGAAAACAGTTTGCCAGTTCCTTAAGCGATTAAATAAACACCTACCATATATCCAGCCATCCTACCCCTAGGTATTTACCTAAGAAAAAAGAAATACAAGTCCTAACAACGAGGTCCGACCGTATAGCCCAGGGCGCTGTATTCAATACCCCGTGATAAACCATCATGGAAAAGAATACGAAAAAGAATGTCTATATACGTATAACTGAGCCACTTTGCTGTACAGCAGAAATTAACACAATGTAAGCCAACTACACTTCAATAAAATATATTTTTTAAAAAAGAGGAAATACAAGTCCTTACAAAGACTTGAACACAAATGGACACACAACAGCTCAAGACGGGAAACGACCCAAATGCCCGCCACCATGTGAATGGATAACAGACTGTGGTCCGTCCACACAGCAGAACACAAGTCAGCGACGAAAAGAATGGCCCCTGGACACACGCAACCACCTGGATGAACCTCAGAAGAACAACGTGCGGCACCGGACAGGAGCACGCACGCGTCTGTGATCCACTGACCAGAGGACCCTGGAAAGGACAGACCAGTCTCTGCTGACGGGCAGGGCGGTGGCTGCCTCCTGAGCGGGGAGGGGCGGCAGGAGGGATCCCAAGGCCCCGAGGACACCTCTGGGGGTAACGGTCTCATGGTGTCCGACTGTGCGCTTTAAGTATGGCCGTCTATCACACGTCGATTATACCACAATTGAAAGCTGGCTTTGGCTCACGTGAACAGAGTACGTAACCCAGACGCTACCACGTCTGTGCAGATCCGGCCATCGTGGCAAACCTGAGCCTGTCTGTCTGTCTGTCTGCTGCTCCCCCTTGCGTTTCAGGTGCAGAGGGCCCAGGTGCTGCTAACAGACTCCTAACTGAGGTCACTGGTTCCCAACTAAGGCGCCTTTGGTGGGCACTGACGGCCTTCCCATTTACTTCCCCAGCACCCCCACCCCAACCCTGCCAGGAGGAAGAGGCCACTTGTCCACCACCGTCCCTTTGGCCCTCAAGGCCCTCAGCTCTGGACTGAGAACCTGCACGCCGTCCGTGCCCAGACCACAGCCCCAGGCACGTGAGCTACCCACAGCGCCGGGGTTCTAGGCTGAGGTCCGGAGAGGGTCGGGAATGCGTGCGGCCCACCAGGCGGTCTCGGGGGGATCTGGACCACCGCCACCTGGAGTTTCTCTGGTGAGGCCTGGCCTGGGGGCCTGTGTGTGCGCATCCTGGCTCTGGGGCCTTGGAGAGCCACCGCCAACGGCAGGCCTACCCTGAAGCAGGAAGGGGGAGAAGCCTGGAGCCCGGGGCCTGCTGCCCCACTGCCCCCCGTTCTCAAGGTGGGGTGCAGAGGCCTCCAGCTGCCCGTTCACACAGTGACCAGTGACGGAGCTTATGACATGCTTGGCTCTCCAAACACTGGGGAGAAACCAGGAATTCCTACAAACTCCCCGGGACGAGAGAGCATCTTCCCAACGTCCCAGAGCTACTAAGTGGTCTAACAGATGTCCTCATTTAAAAGAAAATCACCTTGACCCTGAAATGAAGACAGAGCCCTTAAGCAAAAGGGGGACGCTTGGGGAAAGTTCAGGGGACCCCAACAGCAGGGGCTGAGCCCCGCTGCCCAGCACCCTGGAAACGGTGAGGTCACCAGGGCTCTGCGGTCACGTTCAGTCTTCTGCAGCTGGGTCCAGGGACCTCGCAGAGTCGGCAACGCTGAGAAATGAACACACACGGACCCAGCCCAATCCCCATCGCCGAGGACCGCGGCCCCCGTCTCCGACCCTCCTGGCCGGGCTCAGAGAACGGTCGGTCGGGGAGAAGACACAGGCCCAGCTCGAGAAACTGAAGATGAAATAAAGACGCTGCCCGCCCCCCCTCCCACCCAGGTCTCCCCACTGCACTGTGTTCCGAACGCACAAATTATCCTCAGCCCATCACGCTCGGAAACTGACCAGACCATCGCCCGCCAGGAAAGGGGGCAGGCTGCACCTCTCAGCACACACTTGACATTTTGTTCCCGTCCAGGCTTCCCGTGCTGACAGTTTCTGGATTAAATGTGCAAATGGAACGCGGCCCCGAGGGCGTCCCGCTCCCTGCCGGCGAAGCTCCAGCCGAGCGTGCCTGTGTGCACGTGTGCGCGCAGACACGTGGATGTGCCTGAGTGCACGCCACGTGAGCGCGTCCACACGTGCGTGTCTGGGCGTGCATGTGCATCCCCCTGTGCACGCCTGCCTCTCTGCCAGTGTCCGGCTGGACCAGGTATGTTTTTACCGACCAGATCCTTCAAGCTGGGAAATTGGCACCACCAGCTCGCAGCAGCCCCGGCTTGGGCGTCTGCTCCGCACGGGGAAATTCTCTCAGCCCAGGGTGGCTGGGTCCACCTGGAAACGCAAACGTGACACGCCTGCCCCGAGCTTTGGGCCGGGGGTGTCTGTCTCGCAGCCGCCAGCCAAGGGGAAGTGAAACTGTCAAGGCCTGAGGCCCGGACTCGCCTTCCGGGGCAGCCAGAGGCCCCGGCGGATCGGCGCCTGCAGACCCACGTGTGTGAGCAGGGGAGCGTGGCCCCCGATTCCCACGACCCTGCGGAGGCCTGAGGGGTTCCCTGGGCCCCCTCTGCGCTCACGGGCGTCATCAAGGCCTCCTGAGCCCAGCTGGGGCTGCCGCCCAGGGGCCCAGAAGGAGCTGACAGGCAGCCCACTGGGCACATGGGACTGGCCCCGGTCGGGGGCATCTCCTGCCCGGTCACAGGAGAGGGCTGCCAGCGGCCGCCCGCCCCAGGGGCCTCCACAGCTCCGCCTTCCACTCCCCCACCCGGTGCCTGACCCACACGTAGCTGGGAGGCGGAAAATGCGCAAAGAGCAGCCGCTCCCGCCCCCGACCCGGGCTCTGAGGTCCGTTTAGTGGGTCAGGGGTCGGGGGCGGGGGGGGGGGGCAAGGTGCACGGGCAGCGGCCCCCCGACCCGCAGGGCTGCCCCAGCCCCCGCCCCCCGCCCGGGAAGTCGCACAATGGCACACTTCAATGGGCGCACAGCCGGGGCCTCTGGTTCCCATTCTCCCTGACCTGGGGAAGCAGAGAACACGATTATAGCCCATCTGAATGCAGGCTCCTGGGGCGATCATTCTGGCACCTGCAAGCCCCCAGCCCCCGCCCGGGGGTGACAGCTGGCAGACCCCACCGCGCCGTGCACCCCACGGCCACGAGGCCCCGCCGGGCTCATCCCATTATCCCTGACGACTTCCCCAGGGCGGCCCCCACGTGGAGCGCCGGTGCCAGGCCCCCGCCCGCGCCCGGCGACACGGCTGCCTGTTCAGCCTGATCCCCGTTATGTTATGTCAGCTGTTACCCCGCGCTTAAAACAAGGCACTCCAGCTGGTCAGGGTCAGATGTAAAAACAAGCCCTGACAAAACCCGGCCCTCCAGCTACCCCAAGCCGGAGACCCCACTGAATGTGGCACTTAAAGACGCGCTTCTCTGCAGCCCCCGGGCAGAGCATAAAGGAAACACCTGTCCCGAGGACGGCACACTCTAATCCCGCCAAATCCCCAGTGGAGGGGCCCGCGGGCCGCAGCAGGCGCCCGCACCCCAACGTCCGACTTTGGTCCCGGACCCTCACGTTCTGGCGGGCGAGGCGGGACGGAAAACACGGAGCAGTCCCCCCATCTCCGCCCGGGCCAGACCCACACCGCGGGGGGGCAGAGCGCCGCGCGGGACCCTCCCCCCGGGGGGCGGCCGATGGGTGGCCTGGGTGCAGGTGAAGACCCCCTTCCTGGACGGTTGACGCCTTCCAGACCGGCAAGAGGGACGCCTGGCCCGAAAGGCCCTCCTGCCGACACGGGAGGCCAAGCTCCCCGTCTGACCAGACCCCGACGCCCCCGCTGGTCCCCAGCCCCCTGCACCCCAACCGGGGGCAGCTCCGACTGACTCTGGTTACCAGCCTGGAGCTGAGTCTCCACAACCTCGGAAAAGGGTGAAGAAAAGAGGGGGGTACAGTGGGGAGAGCTGCAGGATGAGACCACCCAGACACCTGGCCGCTTTGGAGAGAAAGCCTTGGAGACCACGCAAACACACGCACACACGCGGACACACAAATACGCACGCACACGCATCGCGGGTGCCAGGAGAGGCCGTGGGCTCCCCCGTCTCCTTCTGCCCGAGGGAGCGGAGGCCGGCCCAGCAGCCTCCACCAGCAGGATGGTCGTTCCTCCCTCCCGGGGCCCCTGGACCCAGAGGGACGGGCTTCCCCAAGGGGGGAGCCTAGGAGACGCTCCCAGAGCCCAGGGCGGACGGGGTGCCGGCCAGGGGCTCTCAGCAGGCTCCCGGCAAAGACACCCCGGAAGGCAGCTAAGACGCCGGCACCCACCTCACAGCACAGAGCTTTACAGCCTGAAAACAGGAAACACTGTAGAAACAAACAGACCCAGACCCGGTGGTTCACACAGCCGGGGGCGGGGGGAGCCCTGCAGGCCGGGCCCTGGCTGGTCTCGGGCCCCAGGGCCTCCACTTGACCTCGCAGAGTCTCCCCGGGACCCGAGAGCACCCGCCCCACCGCCCTGCTTTCCTTCGGGAGGAAACTCTGGGGGTCCGGGGGAAGTGATCTGGAGGAGGTGCCCTGCTTCTGGGGGGACCAGGGGCTGCAGGTGGACGTCCCCGTGCCCCCCTCGCCCCCGCCCCCTCCCTCAACCCCAGGTGGGGCCCTGTCCTCCCCTGCACAGCTCAGGACGTAAAACTGCCCGGCGGCCCCAGGGCGTGACCTGATTCAGGCCACTCGTGCGGGATCGGGTTACGTGTTTTTCGGGAAAGTTTCAAACACTTTGCAGTTTCCTCCACCTCCTGCCCAGGCCCCCCTCCCCTGGTTCTGAATCGACTTGATGGACAGGACAGTCCTGGCCCGGGACGGAGCGTGGGCTTCACAGAGGGCGCCTTTGTTAGCGAGCGCAAGTTGCCCTAGGACCTCTCCACCCACAGGGCCCGTGAGCCCGCGGAAGGTTCCGGTTACAGCCGAGGGTTCCCGTTTTCACGGCTCTCGCAGACCCCGCAAGAAGGAATGTCAGCTGTCCCCTCAGGAGCAGCTGCCCCCGGGCCAGGAACGCAGCCAGCCCTGGGGACGGGGACTCTGGCGGGCACAAACGATGGCCCCGGGGGTGGGGACAGCCCGAGCCACCACCCTGGGCCCCAGAGGGGGCCCCGCGAGCCTCGAGCCCTCGGCCTCTTCCTGCTCAGATGCCCTTGGGGCTGGGGGACCGTCCCCCTTATAAGGTAGGGACAGTGGCACTAGGCCCTGCAAGCCCAGGAGGGAGACCCCAAAGGGAGGGTCCAGGCCACTCCAGGCCGAGGAAGCCAAAAGCCCACAACCACACACACAATGAGGAAAAAAGGCCACAGGCGCTGGGACAAGCAATGACACTCGAGTGTGGATGGGGGCGGTGGCGGAGAAATGCCCTGGAGACACAAGAGGAAGTGAGGGGCCCGTCACAGGGAGCAGAGGCGCCGGGCCCCTGGCGTAGGGGGCTTTAGGGGGGGCTCAGGCCGATGTCCACAGAATCCCGGGGGTCGGGGTTCTCGCTCTCAGGGGTCCCCACCCAGTGGCAAAGGGGCTCTAGAGAATTAGCCGAGAGCCCTGAGGGCAGCAGCTTCCAATTCTGCTAGGCGGCCCTTAAGCTTCTGTTCACGGACTCACATGGGGACATCGGGGGTGACCCAGACCCGGGGGTGCAGGCGCTGCCTGGGTCTTGCCCACCCCACCTGGCACGGGGCGGACACAGCAGTCTGCCTCTCCCCAGACACGCACCGTCCAGGGTGGGGCCCTTCCTCACCTGCCCGAGGAGCAGCCCGGACCCCGACCCCCAGCTCGCCCCCTCCCCCGTCCCCGAGGCCAGTGTCCCTCTATCTCGTCTCCCTGGGTCGGCACCGGGCAGGGCCTCAGAGGCACGAGCGAGGGGGCCCCTGTGGCCTGGAGCCGCGGGCCGCTCCACACCCCCAGGCTGCACGGTCAGACCCCGGGACACTTCAGCCAGCTCCGCTGGGCAGAAATATCTGGAATGCAGACTGCGGTGCGGGGCTGTCCCTTAGCTTTCAGTGTTTCTGCCCCAAACCCAAGAGGCTCTGCTGTGCCCACGGAAAGTCGCTGCCCATGAGGCAGCCAAGACCCCCGCCCTATAGAGGGACAAGTGGGACACCTGAGCCAGGCCAAGGCCCAACCCTGGCCTGGTGGGACATGCGTGTCCACACGCACACACACGTGTGCTCGCAGAAGGGCACCGCCACCGCCTTCCGGCTCCCGGAGGCAGGGTGTCAGTCCCTCCCCACGCTTCGGCGCTGCCCCCCTCTTACACAGGGCCCACGGGGAGCGCCCTGGGGACGCAGACATGAAGCCCGTGTCCTGCCCCCGAGAATCCCTGCTATTTGCACACAGACCCTGGCATGTTAGTGGGTGCACGAGAAACACTTGCTGGCTGAACAAACGCAGGTGAGGACACCCCTACCAGGGTGCAGGGAAAGGGTGGACTACATTCTGAGGCAGAGCAACAGACAAGGCCCAGGCAGTGGGAACCACTCCTCACTGGGCAGCTCCTGTGTGCTGGGGACAGAGACCAAGGAGCTCAAGGCCCCGCAGTGGGGGAGATGACATCTTCCCAGAGCACTGGAGGACGAAGCCAGTGATGTCACTGGGCGAGCAGGAAGGCATCCCAGAAGCAAATGTACAGGAGCGGGGCTTTGTGGGATGTGTAGGAGTTCACCAAGCAGAGAGGAGACAGCTGGAGAAGAGCACTCCAAGGAGGAGCCGGCCTTGGAGAAAACAAGACCTTGGGGTTTCTTAATGAAAAATCTGGGCCACCCGCTGGTGCCCTGACATTGGGTAGGAGTGACTTAAGCTCTGTGAGTCTCATCCCCTCCGTGTGAGTGAAGGACAGAGCAGAGGGCGTGCACGCAGCAGGCTCCCCAGGGGGGCCGCTGGCCCTGACTTAGCGTGGTCGTCTTTACTGGCACGTGAAGGGTGTAGAGAGCAGAAGCTGGGAACACGCGGGCCTGCAGAGGCCCGAGCTGAGTGTGAGCTGGGGCCGCCGGGGGGCTGCGGGGGGGGTTCTGAGGACAGAGCCTAGACTGCGTTCCTGAGAAAAGTGAGGCCCGCAGAGGGGCCCAAGGGGGCCCAGAGAGTCCCATGGAGCCTGGTTTTGCATCTGGGAAACTGAGGCCCAGGGGACAGGAGAGTCTCGCTCCATGCTGGGGGAGCCGGAGCCCCGGGGTGGGTGATCCAGCGGCGGGAGGGCTGGGTCACCGCCGAGGGGCCTGGGCCGGGGAGGAAGCCGCAGCAATGACCTCATCCCCTAGGCCTCCGGGCCGCGGCTCACGGGGTTTTTAACCGCAGCATCGCAGGACAATTCCCTGGTATGTTCCCCACCAGAAGGCATGGAATACGCGGTGTCTGTGTTGTGCTTTTGAGTGCCTCTCTCTTTGTGTGGGATTTGAAAAAGGAAGGAAAAAAAAAACAAAAAAAAAAACCCCTCGATTTCAGAGACAAAAACCAGCCCCTCACCTGGGCCCAGCCTGGGTCTCTTATTCCAGAGAGCGGGGAGGGGAGTGTTTCTGCCACAGCAGCAGGACAGGGGGAGACACAGAAGAGCCACCCAGACCCAGAACTCGTCCACAGGCGCGCGTGCGCACAGAAACACGGGCACAGAGCACACACGCACGGACCCACGCACACACACGTGCGTGCACACGGCGATGTGCACGAGCAGACACACACGCACACCGCACGCCTACATGCACAGACACACGTGCACACAGGCAGGCACACACACGTACGCGCACACACACACACACACCCAGGGCTTCCTGTGAATTCAGGAACCATGTTGGGAGCCGGCCCTGCAGCCCTGGCAGTGGCCCTTTTCCCCGGGAAACCACAAACAAGGCTCAGATCTCAAACGGTCCCATTCACGGCCCCGGGACAGACCCTGCAGCAGAGATGAGATTCCACCCAAAATGGCTTTTTCAGGCCCCCCAAATCTCCCTGGTTCAGCAGAACGCTTAATCCCTCGGAGGCCGCCCTGGGGCTCCCTCACACAGAGCTGAGATAACAGCTCTCTGGCCCCATAAAAGCGAGCGCATGAAAAGAAAGGAAGAAATATGGGCTCTCTGGGAAAACACAGCTTTGAATGACTTTTTCTCCACCATTTAAGCATCGTGCTGCTCTCGGAATCCTGTGTGGAGCCCACGCTCGGCCCCTCCTGGGCTCCCGGCTGCGGTCTGGCTCCGCTCGGAGCTCTGGGCCGGGGCCAGCGGTGCCCGCGATCCGCGGACAACAGCGCCACCTGGTGTCCCGCGGCCCCGCCCTGGGCCGCCTGCAAACACCCGCCCCCGCGGCCCCCTCCCCAAACCCGGTCTCCCTCCGCCTGGGGGCTACCCCCGTCCCCACCCCGCAGGCTGCCACCTCCACCGAGAGCTCTGGGGCGCTGCGCCTGCCCGGCCCACCTGAGGCTGCCCGCTGCAGGAGGGTCCCTGCCCGTCCCCACGACCCCCCAGCACCCGCTTACCTCCTCCTTCCCCTCTCAGGGCAGCTCCTCCTCCAGGAAGCCCTCAGCATCCCCGCAGACAACCCCCCCACCCCCCTCCCCGAGTCCCTCTTCACCTCTTACCTCCTTCCCGTCCCCACCCCGGACATAACTCACATCTACCCCGGAGGCTGGGCCCGGGGCGGCCTCATTCCTCCCAGTATCCCAGACGCCCCACACCCGCCATGGCCATGACTCCAGTGGCAGCTGGATACGGCCAGCTTAAACCCACCGCAAAGGATCTGTCTCCACAGGCCAGTGAGTTAGGAAACCCCTGGAAACCTTGCAAGGCCATCAAAAGGTTAGGTCTGAGGCCATGCTGCTCAAGCCCTCCGTTCTGCAGGTGGGGAAACCGAGGCCCAGGACTGCACACAGCTTGCGGTGCCCCCCGGGGCCGCTCTGGGCACGTGGGTCGAAGGAGGGGTATCCAAACCCCGGAAGCACCGCTCTGGGCCTGCGGAGGGGTCGTAGCCCCTGGGGCCCTGCCTTCAGGGGTGGGGAACAGAGCAAGGAGACAGACCCTGTGACTCCCCCCTCCCTCCCGCAGACCCCTGTCACACCCAGACCGCTGGGGCAGGAGCGGGGTGTGCCGCAGGAGGGACGGGGACCGCGCAGAAGGCGGTTAGGGAGGGGGTACTGAAGCAGTGACGGCCAAGTCGAGGCCTGACGGGAGGAGAAGCCGGTCCTGTGACATGCCGAGCGGAGCACGTGCAAGGGCCCCGAGGCGGCCGGGAGTGTCCAAGGGTCAGCAAACAGTGCATCAGAGCGGAGGGGAGCAGCGGGGGGGGGGGGGGGGGGACAGACATGCGGGCGGTGCCGGGCGAGCAGCACTTGGGGGCCTGAGAGGCCCAGCCGATCCTGAAAGCCACCGGGAGCTTCTAGAACGATCGGAGTTTTGTTCTGGGGAGTCGCCCCCGCAACCAATGGCTGCTGTGTGGAGAGGACTCCCGGGGGGACGCGAGGGTGGCAGCGCGCAAGGTGCTGATGTGAGAGAACGGGGGTGGACGAGGGAGGCGGCACAGAGTCTCTCCCCTCAAAGGGGTGGGACGGGAGATGCGACCAGAGCGGGGGGCCCTCTGCTTGGAGCAGGGGAGCTCCGGGATGACCGCTGGCACACGCATCCCGGGCCCCAGAGAGCGAGGGGTTAGGACCGCACCCCCAGCTTGGGCCGAGCCCCCATCTTCAGCAGGGGAACGGTGCCCGCACTGCAGAGAACGGCCACCAGGTGGCACGCGGGCCTCACAAATGCCGGGACTGAGGGTGGAGGTCGGTGCTCAGCAGGGAGCGGGCGGGCGGGGGCTGCCGGGCAGGGGCCTGCCGGGACTTGGGGGCCGGGACAGCACCATGAAACCTGCGAGGAGACCTGTCTGAACGTGAGAGCACTGACTGGGGAGGGAGGTGCTCCCGGCCAGGCCAAGGGGAGAGTGGAGGCCGGACCAGGGGAGGCCCGAGGCCGCCAGGGTCTGCCCCCACCCCCAGGGCGGTCCTGGGGTGACCCCCCCACCAAGGGTCTGGTTTCAGTGGCGATTCCCGGGCCGAGAGTCTATGCGGGCTTCACCCGGCCCATCCCAGCTGCACCCAGAGGCCCTGCATGAGATGCCCAAGGATTTGGCACCTGGACTCAGGACCCTCGGGGCTGATGCAGGGCCCGGGGCGGCAGGGTGCACACAGGGGCGGTCCCTGGGATGCTTTACATCTAAAAACCTAAGAGTAAACCTCCCAGCAGAGGAGGAACTGACCCCAGTCACTCAGGGGGCCTTATGGGCTGAACTGTGTCCCCCGCAAATCCCTATGCGGAAGCCCTAACCCCCAAGTCCTCAGGATGTGACTGTATTTGGAGCTGGGCCTTCAAAGAGGTGAGGAAGGTAAAATGAGGTCACTAGGGTGACCCTAACCCCACAGGACTGGGGTCCTTATGAGAAGAGGAGGTCAGGACACAGACACACACAGAGGGACGACCCCGTGAGGACGCAGGGAGGAGACGGCCGTCTACACGCCGCCGAGGAGAGAGGCCTCAGGAGGACCAGCCCTGCCCACACCTGGGTCTGGGATTCCAGCCTCCAGGACCAGGAGATAATACATCCTGTCGTTTAAGCCGCCCGGGCTGTGGACTTAGTTATGGCCCCAGGAGACCTACAGGGGGCGGGCGGCCAACCAGGCCCCTGGGCCCAGCACCACCAGCACTTACATTTGGTAGAACGGCAGCCTTGGAATCTGGGCCCAGCCCGGCAAGGTCTTCCTGGCCCCTTCCAGCCACTGCCTCTTGAACCTCAGTTACCTTGGCCGCGAGGAGACCCCGGAGCAACTCGCAGAGCAGATGTGCTTTGTGCGGTCTGGGCAGGGGCTCAAATCACCCTGTGATAACCCAAAACGCCAGAGACACCCCCCAACTTTCTCCACTCTCT
Source organism: Tursiops truncatus (assembly GCF_011762595.2). Lineage (NCBI taxonomy): Eukaryota > Metazoa > Chordata > Mammalia > Artiodactyla > Delphinidae > Tursiops > Tursiops truncatus. The sequence continues at coordinate 106,591,659 of NC_047041.1, forward strand.
CCCTGCCCCCCACAGCTCCTCCCCTGCAGTCTGGGAGGTGGGAAGGAGGCCGGCCAGAGGGAAGGACAGTCCCCAGCCTGGGAAGCAGACACACGGCCGGCCAGGGCACCTGGGATGCTCACAGCAGAGAGAAGCACCTCCGGCTCACCCAGAGGGAGATGACCCCTGGCCTGCCCCAGGGCCTGCCCAGAGCAGGGGTTTGGGGACATCTCTCTGCAGGCCAAGAGTAACCGTCATACTGCCCGAGGGCACTTCTGCAAGGAGCTGCGGCCTCTGGGGCCTTGGCACGGACCTGTTTGGCACCCGGGTTACCTCCATAGGCCCTCAGGACCAGGCGAGCGGGGGGGCTCCATGACCCCAGAAGGCCCTCCGTCTTGCTGGGATGGCGGCCGTCCTACTTTTCAAACAAGTCCCTACCTTTATATGAGAAAGTATAACCCAACAGGACAGTAGAAACAAAATGCCGGGACAGTTATCCCGGGAAAGCACGGACATCCGCCGACACCTCCACAGAGGCAGGAAAGACACCCGAAAGTCAACACCATCACTTTAGAATCATGTCCTCTCGTTGGACTTGAAGGACTGCCCCCCCCACCTCTCTGCCCGGGAGGGCACATTCCTTCAGAGGAAGCACAGGGAGCCCCCTCACCCCTGGCCCGGTAAGCGGAGTGACTGACAGATGCCAGTCTCCACACCTGAACAGCACGCTAGACCAAACCAGGCAGCGGAATTCCAAAGTCAGAAAACTCTAAAGGACCAGAGGAGAAACTCCCGCACACAATAACAAAACAGAGGCCGTCACAGGCTGTACAAGCGACAGGAGCAAAGGCTTTTCCAAGACACCAAAATAGCCTCCAGGAAACGTAATGGAAGAGAAGCTCCCATCTGAGACGGCAACTAACAACCACCATTATCATATTAAACATAATAACAACGACGGTCTATTACATTAAAAATAATAACAACAACGGTCTAAAAGCCACATCACGAAACCATAAAAGCCTCCTGGGTAGAACAGACACAGCTTGACCATGGACAGAAAGACCCCACCCCAGAGAGATGTCGGTCTCCCCAGATGCATTCATCAAACACCATCGGATTTTTTCTGGGAGGCAGACAAGCTGATTGTGAAGGTCACTGGGGAGAACAAACAAACAGGAAAGAATTGCCCCTGAAAGAGAAGAGCCGGGCACGGATATTAACCACTTGTTAAAACAGATTTGAGTGCAGACATCAGCAAACCAGCGTGGCTGTGGGAGAGAGGCACGGACAAGCAGCCGTGGACAGAACAGGGAGATCCCAGAGCAGAGCCGCTGGCATCTGGACATCTGGTTCACAACAAAAATGGCTCCTCAAACTGGGGAGCAAAGACACACTTTGGAGTAAGTGGTGCTGGGAGGGGGCAGACGAGAGGGACAGAGCGAGAGCGAATCTGACCTTCACGCCGGGATGTGCCCACTGCCGTCAACAGCTTAAAACCACACGACTAACCCGGACGAGTGCTTGAGGCAGCTGTGGCTGTTTCTCTATACCCTGAGAGGGGGAAACTCCTGTGACCCCAAATCCAGAAACATCAAAGGGAAAGTGGAGCCGACGGCATGCAAATAAAACAGGCACGGCCTCAAGGCCACGTTACGAGGACTTGGGGACCCAAGCTTGCAGCCATCAGTTGGCCAGGGCTGGAGGCAACCTGGCCAGAGGCTGGGGCAGGGGCTGAGACACCTGCAGGGTCCGAGTACCAGCCAGACCCGGGGCCACGGCGCAGGCCGAGCAGACCACAACCCCGGCTCCTTGTGCCCGCGTCCTCCTGTCCTTCCTTCCTGGCCCAGCTCAGAAGCCCCCTCCTCCAGGAAGCTCTCCCAGACCACCAGGCCCCGGGGTCCTCCCATTCTTTGGCCTTCTCAGCCCGACGGCCACATCCTGGCAGGTGAGGGTGCCAGGGTAGGGCGTCCCCACACCTCTAGTCCCCCAGTATCAGGGCGAGCCTGTAGAGCCAGCCAGCAGGGGGGCTCCGGCAGAGGGGTGTTTTGTGGGTGGGAGAGGCCAGGAGCAGCTGGCTTCACCCCCTGGTCCACACGCCTGGAGGATGAGAGCGCAGGGCCCCTCACGCAGCTACGTACCATCCAGAAGAGGGTCCCCGTGGCCAGGGCGACATACTGCTCGATGGTGGACAGCACGCTGAAGATGAGGCAGACCAGAACAATGAGGAAGCTGCGGGACAGGAGGACACGCAGTCAGCGCCCGCGCCAGGATGCCCCCCCCTCCCCGCTCAGACGCGGCCCAGGCCCGGGGAGCAGGCCCTGCCCTCCCCGGGTCTGAGGGTTCCAAGGGCCGCCAACCCTGACCGCCGACCGTCAACAGTGCACCAAGTGTGGCACAGCCAAAGGCACGTGACGTCACCCGGCCTCGAAGGGATGAGCTCTGACCCAGGCTACGGTGGGATGGGCCTTGGGACCCCAAGCCGGGAACCAGCCCCTGCCCACCACCTGTCTCTAAGGTGTCCAGGACGGAAATCCACAGAGCAGAGAGCAGCCTGGTGACCTCCGGGGCCAGAGGGGCCTCCTTCGGGGGAGGGGAACGTCCTGCACCTGCACGTAGGGGTGGTGGCCGCAGGGCTCTGTGGCCGTCCGGACAACCAGGGCAGCGCGCCCAACACCAGCTCAGGGGCTGCAGCACAGGCGCCAGGAGCGGGCGTCTCCTGCAGCCGCTAACGGGGCGCCACCAGAGCCTGGGCTCCCAGGCGGGAGGCTGCTCTGACGCCTGCCTCCCCCTCCCCATCCCGGGGGTGGGGGTGTGGGGAGGCCAGAGGTGGAGCCCACGAGCTGAACAAAGGGAAGGCGGCAGCCCCTGCCCCCGGGGCCAGCCCCCAGGCTCAGCCCCTCCCACCCCATCCCTGCACAGCCGGGCTGCTCTGACCACACCCGAACCAGTAAGGCTTCCTGAAGGCAGACCCTCGGGCCCTTCCCTCCACGTCCCTGGATGAGACCAGGCCGAGCCCCCAGCCCTCCTCCTGCCTGGGAAGAGGACGACTCTAGCGGGAGCTCCAAGCACTCTCTCCAGGTGGGTCCTCGCGTGGCCCCGGGGCTGCAGATGTGGAGACAGCTCTCTGGGCCCACGCCACGGAGCCCTGGCCCTCTCCCCACCGAGATCCTGCTGTCTGCAGTTGCTTTCACCCCCCATCCCCACACGCCTGGCCTGTGCCCACTAGGAAGCCCACTGCATCCCCCCACTGCCCCACTCCTCCCCACTCCAGCCCACCTTCCCTCCCGGCCCCTCAGAGTCCGCTGAGAACAGGCTGCCCGACACAGACCACACCCCACATTTCCTGGAGGAGACAGGACCCGGGCCGCCCAGATGCTCCTCCCTGCCTGGGGAGCCCCCCCCAAGACCCGGCTGCTCTCCCGCAGCTCTCGGGGTTCCCTCTAACAGCTCTCGTCTCCACCTCTCTCCTGGTGCCTCACACAGGCTGGGTCAGCTGGACCCACAGAGCCGGGTCCCAGCCACCCCTCTGCACCCTGCCCCTTCGTCAGCCTTGTCTCTTGTCCTGACCACAGTGCTTGCCTCCACCCTGGGCCCCAGAGTCCACCCTGCCCGGCCACTGACTGAGCCCTCAACATCACCCCCACATGACACCACAGTGACCCTGACCCCAGCTCCTTCCCAGCATGCCCCGCCCCCCACCTGCCTCGGGGCCTTTGCACCTGCCAGTGCCCCGCCTGCAAGCTCCGCACCCTCACCCGCAAACGGGACCCAAGGCTCACCCCCACGTGCCTCCACCTGTGTCCTTCATGCTCACATATCACCGCCGGGCCTGGGGCCTGTTTGTCCCCTTCTGCGCCGTCCACCCCCAAGACCACGAGCCCCCAGAGGAGGGCTGTGGGGTGCCACCCCCGCCACACCCCACGCCAGGGACGGGGTCTGGCGCACAGCAGGTACTCAGCCCGCACCTGCTCAGGTGCACCTCCATCGAGTCCCAGCTCCCTCCTCCGTCCCTCCCACGCTGGCCCTTCCTCTGCGCCCCGCCCTCCTCTCTTCGGGGTACAGCCTGGCTCACACCAGCCCCCGCCAGGACGCTGGACCCGAAGCACAGTCTGAACGCAGCCCCGAGTCCCACAGCGGCTCCCAGCAGGACCCCGGGAGCCGCAGCCCTCGTTTGGCCTGGGGCCTCCCGGGATGGGAGACGCCAGCGCCCCAGGGCCCAAGGCCGCCACACCCGGTGCCACCCCCAGGACCCTGCATGCCCACCACCCACTCTGCCCGACTGCAGACTCGCCTGCCAGCTCAGAAGGGCGTCCAGGCCCGCCCAGCCCCCAGGGAAGCCGTTTAACAGATGTAGCCGTGCCTCCCTGCTGGGACCTGAGGGCATCCCTTGTGTGGTGACTGAGACCCTGGGCCCCCACCTCAGGAAGCTTTCGATCTCAGGGGGACACAAGCGAACCCTGGCTGGCAGAGCGAGTGCCTGGCTGGCCCGACTGTCCCTCAGGCACAGAGCTCACTTGCCCCCGGCCCACACCCCGAAGCCCCGTGAGTCCCAGGGCCTCGCTGCCCGGCTCGGCCGAGAGAAACCAGGGCAGGTGAGGTCCCCAAGGAGGGAGGTGCCCACCCCACCCCACCCCTGCCCCCAGGCCCCCTGGGTGTGGAGGCAGCCGCACAAAGAAGCCACACTGCCTACAACGCGGTCCAGGCTGCTTCCGGGCCTCAGTTCCCCCATCGACACAGCCGGAGCCACGGCCCGCGGCCACTGCCTCTCAGGCCAGTGGACATCGGGCAGGGACTCAGGGGTCAGTCCTGTGGCTGCCCAAGGCTGGGCCCAGTGTCCCACCTCGTGCCCTCTCCTCCTGAGAAGATGGGCAGAACCCGCCCGCCCACGGCCCGTGGGGGTACTTCAACCACTCTCCGTCGGGCCACAGGAAGCCGTCCGGGGACAGATGCCACAGATGCTACGTACAGGGAAACAGGGGCTCGGGCTCCACGCTTCCCAAGGGTGAATGAACCTCGCGTGGTCAAACCACGGAGGTCACGAGGCCAAGGCCCGGGGGTGGGGGCGGGGAGCACGACACACGTGGTCTCATCTCTCTCTGACCACCCCCGCCCCGAGGGACATTTGCGATGACACCCAGGGTCTGCCAGGTGATCCAGGACAATCCCCCAGATCCAGATCCTTCTCTTAGCCACACCTGCGAAGCCCCCTTTTCCACACACACTCACACTCAGATCCAAAGGTCAGGACACCAACATCAGGGCTGACCCGCAGTCCCCACGTCAATAAAACCGGCCTCAGCTCTGAGTCACGTGCCCTGTGCCCCGCACCACTGTCCCCAAGCCTGCGGCGACCCGCAGCCAGGAAGGTGAGGGCCGGCCCGGGCCAGGCCTGGACCCAGGTCTTTGGGCCCCACTGCCCAGCGCTCGCCAGCCTCCACGGCCAGGATGTGCTCGAAAAGTCCTGAATTCCCTGCCGTCTCCTGTCTCCCAAGGCAGACGAAGCAGACGGAGCCCAAAGCGGCGCATCGTGGTGGGCGCTGCATGTGCTGCCAGGCGGCGGCTTGGCCATGCTCTGGGCCTAGGAGGCCGCCGTCACCCGGCTACAAGGCCTGTCCCTGTATGACTCTTGCTGCCAGGGTGGCAACCGGCCGTTCGCTGTCGCTGTTAGGATGACCCCGGACAGAAAGCAGAGCGAGGGCGTGTTAGAACCGCGTGCCAGGCCGGGGCACAGAGACCCCGGGCGAGGCCTGGGGAGCGTCCTGAATGGGCTGCAGGTACCACGGCTGCCGGGAGACCTCTTGTACTCGCTGCCCTGTGTCTGGCTGTGCTCAGGGGGCCGGGGGAAGGGTGACTGAGCCTTGCCAAAGAGGAAGGTTCTGGCCAGAGCAGCCCTGCCTGGGGCTGTGGACAGGCCGGCATGGAGGGTGACAGCAGGGCGGGTGCCCTCACCCCGAGCTCCGCTCAGAGGTGCACAGAGACCCCCCGCTCTGTGCGCCCAGAGGCTGAGGCTCTGGGTCAGAGCGCGGGGCCCCTGCCCGGGAGCTCCTCCCCGGGGACCCGGCTGGAGACGGCTTTCCCTCGAGATCAGGGGTTTGGCGTTCACGATCTCTCCACACTTTGCTAGTCTCAGCCTTGCTGCATTCTGAAGGCTAAACAGCTCTTCAACTATTCGCACACGTCGTGCTAGTTTCAGAAAGAATCCCTTAACAAAGGCGATTCTTGTCCCCTCCAACCTGTCCTGCGTGGGGCCCGGAGCCTCAGCGATGCCAAGATAGGGTCCCTGCCCTTCGGGGGCCCGCAGCAGCCTGAGGCGCCTGACACCCCCCTCCCGCCTCTGCGGGGCTGGCCACCACCTGTCCATTCCAGCTCACCTCCCAAGGCCCCAAAACCAGGCAGCCACAGACCCCAGGAGCTGGGAGACAGAGGTCCAGGGAAAGAAGGAAACCACCCTGTTCTTTGGATGGGGCGTGGGGAGCAGGGCTGCGGGGGAGAAGAAGCCCCTTCGGCCCCCAGTGCTGCTAGATCCAACTTCCCAGGAGGGCATGTGCGTGCCCGAGGGAGGTGGCTACAGCCAGGGGGAGGCAGCTCCGGCCCGAGGACAATGGCCTGCTTGTGCCCTGACGGCTGACCCGCCCCGGGCACTGCGGCCGCCAGCCCCCGCCCCGAGGGACGTCCGGAACGTTATCGGACATCATTTCAGGATCTGTGGCAGCAGGTGCCCTGGAAACACTGAAGAATGCAGGAGCCGTGCCAGGGCCGCGGGCCGCAGCTCAGCGGGAGGGCGCTCCAGGCGCAGGAGGCGGGCTGTAGACTGCACCCCCTTCAACCCCCGCAATGGGCTGGGACCCCCAGTACCTGGGACTGGCGGGCTCACCCAGGCCGGCGCCCCGCAGAGGCAGGGCGTGGGCCGGACCCTCGGGGAACCTACGTGAGTCTAACCGTGACGGTCTCTCCAGCCCACAGGGAAGCCTCTTTCAACACCGGGATGTTTCCCAGTGACGTTGAAAACGTGAACAAGCACACACTTCACGTGCAAAGGGCCTGTGGCCTGTTCAGAGCGCCCTCAGAACCCAGACGTGAAAGACCTCAGCCTTCGGGCTCCCCGGGCTCTGAGCTGAGATTCCGGGACACTGAAATGCGGCGCTGGGACGAATCAGAGAACGGAAGATGTGCCGTTACCTGTGTGCTCAAATTATTCAATGTATAAAAATTACGTACTTTGAAAAGCTCTGTCGGTCCAGCACGATTCTGCCCCTACGAGGTGCCTTTGAGAGTCATCAAATCCACAGACACAGAAAATAGGATGCTGGGGGCCAGGGGCTGGGGAAGGGGATGGGAAGTGCGTGTTTGATGGGGACAGAGTGTGTCAGTTTGGGAAGATGAAGTTCTGGGGATGAACGGAGTGACGGCTGCACAGCAATGTAACTGCGCTTAGTGCCACTGAGCTGTGCGCTTAGAAATGGTTACAGGGTAAATTTTGTTACATGTATCTTAACACAATTTTTTTTAAGTTTAAAAAAAAAAAGGAAACTAAGTAAATGACTTCTATACACAAGCCCTGGATGGCTGTCGGTGTTTGACAAAGGCTATAAATGAGGCTGAGCGAGGTTCAAAAACCCGCCCACTCTGCCTGGACCTTCGGGCGATAACAGACAGAGGGCTTGTCCAGTGGCCTAAAGCTCCCGGCCGAACTCCGAACGCGTGATTTAACAGATTAGCTGCTGACGTTCAAACCCCAGCCGTATGGGAGGGGCTCCTCTTTGTACAAAAGTCACCCTGAAAGATAATAAACACCTCCGAACAAACAGAGGACAGGTAGCCCCGCTCGGGCCCCAGGGCTGGTGAGCCAGCGCCTGGACGTATCCCCCGTGGCACTGGACCCCCAGGGGGGAGGCAACCTCTGGTCCCACCAGGGCTGTCCCCGGGGTTGGGGGCAACACTGCCCAACAGGATGCCAAGACCCCGCGCCCCGCTGGTCCAGCCCACGCGCAGCACTGCTCTGGGTGGGGCTGGGCCGGGCACGTGGCAGCTCACACCTCAGGCCCAGGTGCTGGGTGCTACGCACAAGCTCCCCACCACACCCCGTGTAGAAGGTGTCGTATCACCTCCCACAAGGAGACCAAGGCCACAGCGAGGCGGGTCCCGGTTCCAGGCTGTGGGGCTGCCCCTCCCGCCCACTCTGTCCAGCCCTGAGAGGGCCCTGGATTGTACAGCAAGAAGCAAGGGGACCCCAAGGCTCTGGGACAGCAGGTACACGCCCAGGGCCACAGGGCCAGTGAGCCCAGGCCGGCCAGCCCTGGGGCCCCCTGCCCAGCTCCAACTTCAAGGCAAGGACTGAGCCTCCCCCTTGGGCAGGGGACCCCATTGCCAAGGGCCAGGGTTCTCCAAGAGGGAACGCCACATCCAAGCCTGAACCACAGGGTGCGGGGGCGCTGTCCTGGGCAGGCGGGGGGTGGTGGGGAATGGCGGGACTGGACCTCTTCCAGCTTCTGGGGGCCCCAGGCATCCTGGGCTCGTGGCCGCATCCCTCAGTCTCTGCTCCATCGTCATGGGGCCACCTCCTCCATGTCTGTTTCTTCTGTGTGTCTCTTATGAGGATGCCTGTCACTGGATTTGGGCCCCCTTCCCCCCGGGTATCCAGGATCATCCCCCCCTCTCAAGACCCTTAACTTATCACCCTTGCCAAGACGCTTTTTCTACGTAAGGTCACGTTCGCAAGTTCCAGGGGGCCTGACATCTTTGGGGGCCGTCATTCAGCCTCTATGACATATAGAGCGTTTTAATATACCAATAAACTGCTTAGGGTGATGGTATCTATTAGTGAATCTTCAGTGAGTTTTCAAAAATCAGCATCAGGTATCTGGTAAAACACATGTTAGTGTCACGATTTTTAAAACAGTCCAAGATAGGTTTAGAGTTTCCTGCTCACCTTGTCACTATGTCTGCAAAGACCCTCTTTCCAAATAAGGTCACAGGCTCCAGGGATTAGGACGCAGCCATGTCCCTCCGAGGTCACCACTCGGCACTGCACCATCCAAACGACATCACGCCACGGAGCGAAAGGAGCCGGAGTGGCAGTCGACCCGGCCCAGGTGAGGCTCAGCGCCCCAGGGACCCCCGCACTTCTCACCCAGGACCACAGCAGCCCCCGCACCCCGTCTCCCCACCTCGTGCCCGGCAGGGTCCAGGCCAGGCCTCCTGACCAGGGCTTCCAGGGGTCGCCCCCCACCCAGCCTCCCCCCGACCAACTCTGAACCTTCCACGGGGCTTGTTCAGAGGCACCGAGTCTCGTTCTTTTATGAGGTTCACTCGGGCGATGTGAGACCCGTAGCTAGACGGAGGCCTTCCACAGCCTTGTGGGGTTTCAGCTGACACTTCTTCTGAAAGTGAACTGGGCTAGGGACCCCGGAGACACAGGACCTCACACCTTGTGCTCCGGCTGGGCCCTCACGTTGTGCCTGTGCACACAGCACCTCCCTAAAGGCCAGGCCTCCACTGCCTGGGGGCCACCACCACCGGGGGGCCACCAGGACTGCACCGGAATCTTCAGCCCACACCCCACTGGTCTCCCTGCCCCAGTCTTTCAACGTCCACTGGGCGGCTGGGGCAATCCTGGGAAAATGCAAATCCCACCAGCCCCTCCCAAGCTAAAGATTCTCCAATGAACTCTGAACTCCAAACCCACTTTCCTGGGCTTCCCCGCAGGGGGCCGGCCTTCTGATGCCACCGCTGGGCCCTGTGGGCCCTGCCCCACTCTCATCAGACCACTGACCACCTGCTGCCCACTCTTGCCCCAATAGAGCAAAGGCTCCCCAGGCAGAGGCCCATCTGCCGATGTTCCACTTTGAAGGCCCCGTATGGGGCTTGGTACATGAGTGTTTGTTGAATGACTCACTGACTTAATGAATGTTTTAGGTTGAACTCAGGAGCTCAGTGGAAAGAATTCTCAGTGCCACCTCCTCCATGTAGGCCTCCAGGGTCTATCAAACAGTGAGATCCTTTCATGCCCTTCTTTTCCTCCTCGCCCTGCCCTGCCACATCCCCCCCCCACGGTCCCAGCCAAGCCCCTACAGGGCTTCCAATGGGCCAGGACACCAGGCAGCTCTCCACGTACGCCCCCCCTCCACCAGACTGCATGCCAATAGTGCCAGGCAGAAAGGAGCCTCCCGGGGGCGAGGGTGGGCTCTGACGTGAGCTGGGAGCAGGCACGGCCACCCCCACTGCCAGGAGTGCACCATGACGCACTGGGTGAGGGCTCTGAGGGCCGTGGTCCAGCTGCCCGAAGTCGGCCCCAGAGGCAGCAGGGATAGGCTGCCCCAGGAGAAGACCAACTCCAGGCTAGTTGGGGGAGACCACGGGGGGACACTGCACCCGTCCGGACCACCCACGCCGCCGGCCCCTCCCACGCCTGCAAGGCACTGCTCTCGCAGCCACTCTGCTCAGCGTCTGCGGGGAGGCCACCGGCCGGGCAGAGACCGCCAGGGTTCAGCCCGCACCCTCTCCTTGGGGCCTCTCCCCGAAACTCAGGACGACGCAGGTGAGGGGACAGCTTGGGCACAGGGACGGGGTCCTGCTCCCCCGGGAAGGCGTGTGACGTTTCCGCCGAGAGCAGCGCACCATAAGGACAGGGGGTCTACCACCCTCGCTCACCCGACGGCCGCGCTCAGGGACCCCGACCTCCCCGCGCAGACACAAACACGTTCCATCCTGGAGGCCCCGGGGAGCCCCCCGGCCGAAGGCGCTTCAGGCCCATCTCGGCCGGTCCCCAGAAGCCCCGCTGCACCCCACCCCGAGGTGGCAGCGGCGCCCCCCGCACTGGCCATGCATTCCGCTTCGACAGCCCTGCAGGGCGGGCAGTGGGGTGGCCCGGGTCCAGCCGAGCTCCGGGGCCCCACAGGCCACCGCCCTGCCCAGCGGCCTGGCTGCTGTCAGAGGACGCGGGTGGTGGCCGCTCTCGCGTCTCATCCCGGCGCCCGGCGTCCGCTCACGTTCTACGTCCACCTCAGCACAGGGCCCTCGCGTTTCCGGGGGGGCAACCCCTTCTGCTGAGGGCCACGCCAGCGGGGGGCAGCTGGGGGCGCAGGCGAGCACAGGCCCTGGCTGAGGGCTCAACCACATCGCCCTACGCGGTCAGTTCAAAGCCTTTTCAGGGCACTAGAGGGGCGGCTGCGGGGGTCTGGGGGAGGGGGTGCCGTGTGTACACGCATGTGCGATGCCACAGGCGCCTGTTACACCATCAGAAACACGACAGCCACATCCGAGCACCAGGCTGCGGGCGACTGAACTGGGAACGTCCAGCCCCAGACAGCAGGGGCAGCCACCCCCAGATCTGGGACCCCATCCTCCTTCCCCTGAGGAGCCCCGGCGGGTCCAGGCCTCGGAGGGCCTCCCGTCCACTTGGTCCTCGCGAGAACCGGCCCAGAGAACAGGCCCAGAGGCGGGCCTGTCCCTCATCGGAGGAGAAAGAGAGCACGTGACTGCCCAGAGCCAGGGGTGCACACAGCGGTGGGGAAAGGGACTCCAGGGCCGCCCTGGAGTGCAGTGCAGGCTCCTCCCACCAGGCTGTTCCTCCCGCCTTCAGGAAGACACGGTCCACCCGAGTGGCAGGGCCTGTCCTCCCACCGACCATCCCTGAGGGGCTGCCCCAGCCCAGCGGTGGGAGGACAGGCCCCAGGCGGGCTTGGCTAGGAGGGCTGGGGGATGCCCCGGCCCTCGGGGTCCCAGCACTGGACGGCAGGCCCACCTGAGGCAGGGCCGCCTGGCAGAGGACGAGCCCATCCAGGGCCCAGGGCTGGGGGGTGGCTCTGACCCGCACAGTGTCGCCTACGCTAAGCCTGGCTGCCCGGCCCGGCCCGGCCACGATAAGAACCCCCTCGGAGGGTATATTTAGAAGGTGCCAGAGAACGAACTGAAGTGACCCCACGGAAGGGGCCTTATCTGTCCCAGGACACTGTCGCCTTCCCTGTGAAAGAGGCCCGTTCTGGGTGGGGGCAGGAGTCCAGCAGGCCCTCCCAGAGGGCAGCGCGGGCAGCTGGACGTACCTGTGCCCACTGGCTCTACCCAGACACGGCCTGCGTCTCGGGGACATCCTCGGCCTGGGCGCGGCCGGGCCCTGCAGGCCTCTCCTGGGACGGGACAGGATGGGATGGGGCAGCCTCCCCTCTGGGGTGAGACAGGGCAACAGGTAGTGGAGGACTTGGGTACCAGCGGAGGTGGGAGGGGTCTGGTGGGTTTCCTGCCCAGGGTCCAGATCCCTGCCCTCCTTCAAACAGGGCAACTCTGGAGACTCGAGGCCACAGCAGGGCTCCCGGGACACCTCAACCCAGGTCCTAGGAGGAGCAAGGTGGCCAGCAGCCGGGCAACGCCACCCCATCATGCCCGAGGGGATGGGCGTCTCGGGCTCATCCCTGCTGGAAAAGTCCCTCCTCCTGTCTAGCCTAAGTCTTTCTTGCTGCAGTTTGGCTTGATCTGCAGCTGAAGGAAACCTCCCAACTCCACGGTGGAGGCTTTGGCCTGACTCAAGGGGTCCCTGGAAACTGAGCAGCTGTGTGACCTGAGCCTTGGTTTCCCCACTGGGAAGTGGGGACGCATTGAGGGTGCCAAGAGCCTGCCTCTGCCCCACTAGGGAGACAGAAGCAGCCCCAGAGTCTGGACCTCAGGGACTCAGCAGCATGCCACCCAGCTCTACGACTGGGCTAAGAACCACCAGTGAGAGCCTGCAGGAGAGGGACGCCTCCGCAGCTGCTACTGAGGGGCCTGGGCGCCGGCCACCTCTCATCAGGGAGCCGAGGCAGGTGTGGGGTGGACCCTGACGCACACACTCCACAGGCCCAGGGACATCAGAGGCCTGAAGTGGGCAGGTGGGGGCTTCCAGCTGGGCACCCCTTTCTCTCCCAACCCCTCCTCTCTCTCCCACTCCCGTTGGAAGGGGCAAGCAGGGAGGGCTTCTCAGAGGCGGGGGCCTGACCCAAGCAGAGGGAACAGCATGTGCAAAGCCCAGAGGAGAGGAGAGAACACGGCCACGTGGACCCTGCAGAGAATTCAGGGAGGAGGCGGCACAGACAGGCAGGGAAGCAGCAGCCGCTGACTCGGAGCGATGCAGGAGGTCCCCTACGTCCGCGGTCTCTTCCAACGCAGATACCAGTGTCTGTGGAGTCCAGAACTCGGCAGGGAAACCTCAGTCTCGGGAGAGGTCTCCATGCCGGGGGAGAGGGTTCCCAGATCCTCAGGGCTCCCTGACTCCGAGGGGAGGGTGGGGGGACATGTGCCCCTCACTGCCGATTCCTATCTGCCCCACCGTAGAGGGACCTCACCTCCCACCTGGGCCTTGACGTCTGGGAACCTTTCTGGGCCGGGGTCTCCCACCTGACACTCGGACACCAGAGGCGGCCAAGAAGGGTATGCTTTAGACGTGGTGAAGACCTATAGGCAGCAGACTGAGCGACCCTGGTCTCCTTCCCTGATGCAGGGCCTTTTCCATCAGGGGAAGGCCCCAGGAGCAGACACTGGGGCTTCCCCAAAGAGAAGAAGGGATTCTGCTTCAAGACTCCAGCACAGACCCTGCCTGAGTGTCCAGCCATCGACCTGCCCTTGGATTTGGAGTTTGCCAGCTCCCAACATCAATGCCTTAAAATAAGGAACCTCGGGCTTCCCTGGTGGCACAGTGGTTGAGAATCTGCCGGGGACACGGGTTCGAGCCCTGGTCTGCGAGGATCCCACATGCCGCGGAGCAACTGGGCCCGTGAGCCCCAACTACTGAGCCTGCGCCTCTGAAGCCTGTGCTCCGCCACAAGAGAGGCCGCGATAGTGAGAGGCCCGCGCACCGTGATGAAGAGTGGCCCCCGCTCGCCACAACTAGAGAAAGCCCTCGCACAGAAACGAAGACCCAACACAGCAAAAAATCAATTAAAAATAAAAATAAAAAAAATAAGGAATCTCTGTGTGTGTGTGTGTGTGTGTGTGTGTGTGTGTGTGTGGTTACACACACATGATTCTGTTTCTTGGAGAACCCCCATTAATAGGATGAGTTACGTATTAAGATGCCCATTTCCCAGGTGGGGAAATGGAGGCTCAGAAATGCCAAGAACTCCTCTCAAATCCAGCTCGTTCTGGTCCTGCCTGATTGTAAACACCTAGGATTTCCCCAGAAAAGAAGAAAGGCCAGTGCAGGGGTGGGCAGCCTGGGAGGGCTGTCCCTCCCAGGGACATGTGCCCTGTGCCCACCCGGCCTGGGCTCTGTCCCGCACTGAAAGCACTCAGCACGGGGTTTGGGTGAGAAGCCCAGCCACCCCTGCTCTTCCGCAGAGGAAGAAACTGAGGCCATAGAGGGTGGGCCGGCCCAGACCACACGACAAGGTCACCTCATGGGGAACAGCTCAGGGCTCCTCGTGGTAAAGCCTGTGGCAGCCTCAGCTGGTCCACCACACAGCCTCTGGGGGGCCCGTGTGCCGGGGACAGGCCCACTCACTGTCCAGAGTGGCTTCGCCCTCAAGTCAGCCCCGGCAGCCCCTCAGGGCACCCCCCACCCCCGTAAGGTCTGCCCTCAGGGCCAAGACCACCACCCAGACCCACAGAGGCAGGTTCGCTGGCCAAAACGAGACATTCCTCCTCCTTCCCTAGCCCCGGACCCAACAGTTTGGAGGTGGGTGAGAAGGTGAGAAGCCAGAAAGCCCACGTGGGCAGCCCCAGCCCGAGGCAGAACCCACCCGACCCCCACCCTGCGTCCAGCCCGACCTGCAAAGGCTGCCCACCCAGGAGACAGGGTCCCCCCGGCTGACTTCAGCTCACCCACACCCAAACCCAGCCCCCAGGGCAGCTGCAGGTGTGGCCCCATGGGGGGCTCGGGGTCCCCGACCCCCCTCCCAGCCCCCGGGCCCCTAAGCCCAGAAGGTCAGTGCCTGGGGGAGGTGGAGAGAAAGCAGGTCCGCACGCCGGGCACCGCTGGCTCCGTGCAGGGCCCGAGCGCTGGCACAAGGCCCAGGCCAGAGGTACCGCCCGCCCCAGAGCCGACCTGTGCTGTGAGGCCAAGAAGCGGCTGCCCTGTCTCCCTGCAGCCCATGGGCCAAGGTTCCCTGGACGTAGATGCCAGCTTCTCGGGACCTCCGGGCAGCCCAGACCGGTAAGGGGTCCAGCTTCAAGCTCTCTCCGGGGGCGATCCGGGCCATGCCTCCTTCCCCAAGGAACACCCTCCTCCCCCAAGGCCCCCGAACTGGGATGCAGCGGCCCCAGGGGCCTGTCCACCCGCAGAGCAAGAAAGCATCGCTCTCCTCTCCCCGTCACCCCGGGCCAGGAGAACCCTCTGCTGACAAAACCAGAACTCTGAGACGGGGACAGCCGTGGGCAGAGGGGCTGCCAGCGCACACAGTCCCGGGCAGGCCTCCCGAATGGGGCCCTTCACCCCGGCCTCTGTGGCCAGCTTTGCTGTCGATGGGAAGGTCTTGGGATCGGGGCCTGGGCCTCTGCCAGCCTCTGCTACAGTCCTGAGGCGTCCCAGCGAAGAGGGGCAGGACAGGAGAGGGCGGCCCCAGGCGGACCCCAGCGTGGCCAGGCCTCAGGCCTAAGGCGGCGGCAGCCCCACTCCGGGCCACAAGAGGGGCTACACACCAGCTCTTGCTACGGAGCATCCCCAGGAGGCGGGGGATCTGGGGGAGCTGGGATGCGGTGGGGTGCGGGTGAGGCAAGGACGTCAGGAGCGGCGGCCCATCGTGGGGACACCACTTCTCCGACGCTGACCCCCAAATCCAGCCCCAACCTCTCTCTGCCGTGCTGCTGACACCCCCCGAGGGGCCAAGCAGGCTGCACCCACACCTAGCCACTGCCACCTGCCTGCCCAGCACCTGCACACCAGGCCCGGGCATGGTCAGTCCCCAGGGACCCTAGGGTCCCCTGACCAGCGGCCACTGCTGCGAGCCAACCGGGAAGCCCCGGCCCGGCCCACTGCCACGACACCACCCCGGGAGCCGCAAGCTTGCTGTTCAGACAGCTCCGACCTGTGGAAAGGCCACCCCCACTCACCCCTGCCCTCGGCTCGGCCGTCAGGAGCTGTACCGGTGACCCGTGGTGGCAGCAGCGGGGCAGGGCTTGGACAGGCCAAGGCAGGGTTGGGGCAGCGGAGGATGGTAAGCCCTGAGCCGGGGCCTGGAGCCTCCCAGCCAGGCTCGGACGGCATCCCCAGACGCAGCCTCCAGGAACCCGGGGACCAAGCACGTTGGCCCTCGGCATGGGCGGAGGCTGGCAGGGCAGGCGGCCCCGTGGCCGACTCCCAGGCTGCCGCCAACGCTTTGAGCTGCCCCCAGATGTGCCCGCTGGGCCCCAGGAGCAGGGGCCCGACGCCGGCCCTGCTGGGGGCGTGTGGACACGGTGAGGGGGCTGGGCCACCGTCGTAGGTGTGACCGAGGGAGGGTGCCCGGCACGTGGCAGGTGCCTGACACTGGGCCACCCATCGCCGTCCTGGGACACGACGCAGATCTTGCCCACACAAGCTGTGGCTTCTGAAGGGCCTGCCCCTCCGGAAAACAGCCTGTTTCCTCTTTCTCCAGCAGGCCTGAGACCGACACCCCCACTTCCTCCGTGCTTCCTCCTTACCCCGCGTCCGCGCCCCACTCTGATCTGTGAACACACGCTCCGGGCTCTGACACATGCCTGAGGAAGGGGCCCTGGTGGACGTGGCCCGGGCCCCTAAGCGGTCGAGGTGCCCCCTGCCCCCTTGCAGCCACGCCCGCCCTCCTGCATCCAGGTTCCCGGGCTGGACTTCCACCCAGGCCGCCTGGAACCAGGCCCAGCCTGCACCAAAGCCGGGAGCCGCTCTAGGGCGTGGAGGGGGGAAGCAGCTAGTTGTGCGGCAGGGCCTGCGGGGTCCCTGGCGCTCCTCCATCACCGCCTCCCGTGGATTACTCAACGCCGGATGCAATGAGCGGGTTTATTTTGGCCTCAGCATCCTCGATCCCGGATGGCAGCCTGGCCTCTGCTGCAGAGGGAGGTCGGAGCCTCCACCCAGCATGGCCGGCCGAGGTGGGGGGGGGCGGGGGTTCAAAGATGCGCTTTGTCACCCACCACGGGGGAAGGGTTCCCAGGCCGAGGAGCGACCGGGACTCGGCTAAACCAGGTCCCCACCGATCCGGAGGCCAGCCAAGAAGGTCCTGGGCCCGGGAAGGCCACGCAGGCCTGGAGGAGGTTTAGAAACGAGAACACGTTGCTGCCACGCGGCACCCCAGCGAGCCCTCCTGTGGGGCCCCAGGTGCTCGGGATAAAAGCACACTTCTCACCCGGCCTGCCTGCGAGGCCCGGGGGTCCAGCCCTCGCCCACCCCCAGATGGGGCGAAAGCACCGGCTCTGTGCCCGGCACCTTGGTGGGCTCCAGGGACGAGGCAGACACGGGGAAAAAGAGATAAGAAACCAGAAACCAAAGAACAAAATAACAGACAGTGACAGCTGCCCCTGGGAAACAGAGAGGGGCTGTCACAGTGAGTGACGGGAGGGAGGCCGCTCCAGGCAGTGACACGGAGGTGAGGGCTAAGGACGGATATTCCAGGCCGAGGCGAGTGCAAAGGCCCTGAGGCAGGGTGGGCAGGCTTGAGGCCAGGGTGGCAGGAGCAGGGTGAAGGGCCAGGAACGGCACCAGCTAGGAGGTCAGAGGAAGGCCATGCCCAGGAGCACCTTGTGGGCACAGGAGAGGCATCTAGGCCTGCCAGGCCTCCCAGCACCAGCAGACACAGGCTCTGGGCTGGGATCTGAGCGCCTGGCCTGGGCCCCAGACACCCCGAGTGGGAGGAAGGGCAGGGACATCAGAGGCGCTCTCCTTTCACTCACCCTAACCGGGGGGGCCGGAGCCTCCGAACACCAGGACACCGGAGTTAGGCTGCGTCCCGATGGAAAGGGGACATCAGCAGTGAGTCCGTCCCAGCCCTCGCTCATCACACCCCAGAGCATGACCCCACACGGCTGCCCCACGCCAGCCCCATGGGCACCCTGCCCACACCTGCCGGCGCCCGCGACCCGGGTAGCGGCCAGTGAGCCCCTGCCCCGAGAGCCCCTCTTTTCTTTCTCGGTCTGGCCCCAACCCACAGAGGCCCTGACCAAGGAGGGAACAAAGCAAAGGAAAGGGAGAACCAGCCCAGGACATGCTGCGCAGACATGGGGACCGGAAATGCCAACACCAGGCCGACACCTCTGCACGGCCGTCTGGGAGCCGCCCGAGGACCCGGCCCACAGCTGCCGCTTCCTGCCGGCCGCCCAGAATAGCTGGTACATCCTCCGAGCAGTCCACCCGGACCCCCAACCCCAGCCCACCCTGCCTGTGACTGAGACCCCTCCCCAGGACACTGAGCGCCCCCCCACGCAGCATGGACCAGCCTTCCGGAAGTCGGTCATTCATGACAGCAAAGAGGCCCTGCAGGTCCTGGGCGGGGGACAGTGTTCGCCAGGCAAGGGGGTCCCGGGAGCAGAGATGCAGAACTTGGAGACGGAGGGGGGAAGCGATGATTGACACCGAGGGAAAAGGCTCTGGGATCCCACCAGCCCTCCCTAAAGCTTGAAGCCACCTCCTCGTGAAACAGTACCATACGATATTAAGAACTGAAATTCTCTGTCTCATGAAATAGCAGATAAAACCCTTTAGATAGATGCTTTGCCTCCCAATCTGCATTGCCCACTGCACTTGTCATACAAACACAGCCCTTCCCCAGTGTGGGGCAGGTGTTACAGTGATTTGGAAACTTCTACTTCACCATGAGCAACCCCTCCTCCAGGAAGCCTTCCTGGATTGCTCGGCCAAGCCCCCCTACACAGACCACACACGCTTTCCCGGTGTTGAGCACCTCCCTCTACAGACCTCGTCCCGGCTGAAGCTTTGCCTTTTTGGTGCGTATGAGTCTGCAGCTGAAAGTCCACTAGGGCGGCTCTGGCATGATGCCTGGGTATATGGGCACACTGGTGTGGAGGAAGCATGAATTAAACAGCGTTAGTGCCGTGCAGCCCTGTGTGAGCCCAAAAGACACCTTTCTTCTTAAAAATCTTAACTTGACAGCCCCTCCCCGCCATCCCTCAGGCCAGGGAGCTTCTATCATACAAGCCAGTGGTCACTGCAGTCACTGAAGATCCCCTGGGGGTCCCAGGGGTGGCAGGGGCAGAGGAAGAGCTCAGAAGGGCTGTGTCGCAAGGTCGCCGGCTCCCCCCACAGAAGAGCTGTGTCACCCACATCTTCCATGCTCCGCAAAGCCCACCACCAACATCCTGAGGCTTGTCCTCGGGCCCTAGGGGAGCCCCCCACCCCTGTGGGCGTCACCAGCCCCACCTGACACCCGGGACGCTTGTGTCAGGTCCCTCAACCATCCTGATGCTTCTGGCAAGGATGCGGCATTAGGGTGGCTCCCAGCGGTGCAGCCAGGCGTCCAGGCCCCCACAAAGGCCGGTTCTGAGACCCTTCAGGACCACCGGACACTTCACTCCGACCCCCTGAACCCCCTCCCCTTGGCGCCAGGACACCCGCCCTCAGCCTCCCGCTGGGTTGTCCCCTGCGGCGCCCCCCTCCTCTTCCCCTCACCATCTCACTCACTCCTGGGAGAGCCCAGGCCCCTGCTCTCATTTCGCCCATACACCGATGGCCCCCAGACCTGTGACCCCAGCCCGGGCTCTCCCCTGAGCTCCCACTGGCTTCACGACGCCTCGCCGGGCAAACCCCTGCAACGTGACGCGTCCCACACCAGGCTGCTCATCCCCGCCGACCCCAGCACCCTCCCACCTCAGAAGCTACGTTGCCTGGGTGCTGAGACAAACGCCTTAGGGTCCTGCCCCCTCTTTCGTGCCTGCATACCCCCCACCCACTCCACCCTCAAACCCTCTCACCCACAGGCCCCCTCACTTCTCACCCTCCCTGCAGCGCCCCTGGGGCAAGCCTCCTCAACCCACGGCCCCTCCCAGCAGCGGCCTCCGGCCTCCCTGCCCCCAGTCCCATCCCACTCTGAGGTCAGAGGGCGCTGGTGAGCAGTCTGGACCTCTAAGGAAGGGGCCCGGGGCAGCCAGCAGGAAAGAGAGGGCCTTAGATCACACACACACAAGTAGATCCCACGTGGACACAAAAAGCGGAGCCCCAAACTTCTAGAAGGAAACACGATCGATTCCTCCTTCACCTCGGGGTAGGGAAAGGTTCTCAATCACGACTCACAGCCCAGAGGCAACAGAATATAAGACTGATAAATTTGATTACATCAACACAGAAATTGTTTTCGTAACAAAAAGTACCATAAATACAGTCAAAAGACAAATGACCAGCTCAGAGAAAACGTTCACAACAGAAACCCCAGACAAAGAACTAACATTCCTTGAATATAAGGGACTTAAAATTTGAGGGACCAAGGGACAAAAACTCAATAGAATAATGTGGGAAAGACACGAATGGACAAGTGAAAAATACACGTATGCATGCACGTACACGTGACCTTCAGACATGGGAAAGGTGCCCGAACGCACAGTTACAGAAATGCTGTCAGGCTGGCAAAAGATGAACTAGGGTGGCGACACAGTTGGACATGCTGCAAGGGAAGCAGCTCACTCACACATCGCCGGGGGTGCACGTGGCAACAGCCTTCTGGAAGGAAATCTGGTCCTGCCTAACAAAATCACATACTCATCCTTCAACCCAGCACTTCCATTTCTAGGAATCTACCCTAAAGACACACCTCCGACAATACGAAAACGCAAATAGACAAGGCTATTCGCTGCAACATCGTTTGTAATTGCAAAATACTGGAAATCATCTAAATGCTCATAAATAAATAAACGACGGGGCATCCACACAGCGAAGTACCAGGCAGCTGTGAAACAAAGTGGAACGTCTTGATGAGCTGATGTGGAGTGAATTCCAGGATGTACAGGTAGGTGAGAAAAGCAATCGCGAAAGAGCACCTATAGCCTTTTCAACAAATGGTCCTGGGAAAACTGGATCTCCACATGCAAAAGAATGAAGTTGGACCCTTAACTTTATACCATATACAAAAATTAACTCACAACGGATTAAAGACCTATACATAAGACCTAAAACTGTAAGTAAAACTCCTAGAAGATACGGGGGGAAGCTTCATGGCATTGGATTTGGCAATGATGTTTTTAGCTAGGACACCAAAAGTACAGGAACAAAAGAAAAGACAGATCATTTGGACTTCATGAAAATTAAAATTTATACACAGCAAAGGACACAATCGACAAAGTGAAAACACAACCCATAGAATGGGAGAGAGTATTTACAGATCCTGTGTCCAGAACATGTAAAGAGCTACAGCTCAACGACATCATCAAAAGCCCAATTAAACAGGCAAAACCCAGCTACAGGCAGACCTTCTTTCACTGTACTTTGCTTTATGCTTTGCAGATATTATGGGATTTTTAACGACTGAAGGATTGTGGAAAGCCTGTGTCAAGTGAGTCTATAAGCGCCTTTTTTTTCAACAGCATTTGCTCACTTTGTGTCACATTTTGGTAATTCTTGCAATGTTTCAAACCCTCCCCCAGCAAAAAGATTACGACTTGCTAAAGGTTCCGATGATGGTTAGCATTTTTTAGCAATAAAGTGTTTTTTATTTAAGGTATGCACATTTCTATACATAATGCTATCGCACACTTAACAGGCTACAGTATAGTGTAATCATAATTTTTATATGCACTGGGAAACGAAAAAATTCACGTTACTCACTTTACTGGGATATTTGCTTTATTGTCGTGGTCTAGAACTGAGCCTGCAGCATCTCTGAGGTCTGCCTGCATATATATTCTGCCTCACTTCAGCTTCAAGGATGACAGATAGCCTCAAAGTGAAGGAATGGAAAAAGATACTCCACTCAAATGGAAACCAAAAGAGAGCAAGGGTAGCTATTCTTATACCAGACAAAACAGACTTTAAGCCAAAGACTGTAACGAGAAACAAAGGAGATCATTATATAATGCTAAAGGGCCAATTCATTAAGAAGATATAATATTTATAAATATTTATGTACCCAACATAGGAGCACCTAAATATATTAAGCAAATACTAACAGATCTGAAGGAAGAAACAGACAGCAACACAATAGCGGTAAGGAATCCCATACCTTACTTTTAATAATGACTAGATCATCCAGACAGAAAGCCAATGAGGAAACACTGGAATTAAATCACACGTTACACCAGATGAACCTGACAGACATATACATAACATTCCCTCCCACAGCAGCAGAATACACACTCTTCTTAAGGGCACATGGGACATTCTTCAGGATAGATCACATGATAGGTCACAAAACTAGTCTTAACAAATTTAAGAAGACTGAAATCATATCAAGCATCTTTTCCAACAATAATGGTATGAAACTAGATATCAGTTACAAGAATAAAAATGGAAAATTCACAAATATGTGGATATTAAACAACACATTACTTAACCATCATTGGGTCAAAAAAGAAATCAAAAGAGAAATTTAGGCTTCCCTGGTGGCACAGTGGTTGAGAGTCCGCCTGCCGATGCAGGGGACACGGGTTCGTGCCCTGGTCCGGGAAGATCCCACATGCCATGGAGCGGCTGGGCCTGTAAGCCATGGCCACTGAGCCTGCGTGTCCGGAGCCTGTGCTCCGCAACGGGAGAGGCCACAACAGTGAGAGGCCCGCGTACCGCAAAAAAAAGAGAAATTTAAAAAATCTTGAAACAAAAGAAAATGGTAACACAACATACCAAACGCAGTTCTAAGGGGAAAGAGGATAGTGATAAACATCTACATTAAGAAAAAAGAAAAATCTCAGATAAACAACCTAACTGTAACCTCAAAGAACTACAAAAAAAAAGAACAAATGAAGGCTAAAGTTAGCAGAAGGAAGGAAATAACAAAGATCACAGTGGAAATAAATGAAATAGACACACTTTTAGCTAGACTCACCAAGAAAAAGAAAGGACTCAAATAGGGACTTCCCTGGTGACACAGTGGTTATGAATCCAACTGCCAATGCTGGGGACATGGGTTCAATCCCCGGTCCAGGAAGATCCCACCTGCTTCAGAGCAACTGAGCCCATGCACCACAACTACTTACCCTGCACTCTAGAGCCCACAAGCCACAACTACTGAAGCCTGTGTGCCTAGAGCCCATGCTCCACAACAAGAGAAGCCACTGCAATGAGAAGCCCACGCACCGCAACAAAGACCTAATGCAACCAAAAATTAATTAATTAATTTTTTAAAAAGAGGGCTGTACTAACAGTTTCCTTTAAAAAAAAAAAAGGAGAAAGGACTCAAATAAATAAAATAATAAATGAAAGATAAGACATTACAACGAGTAACACAGAAATATAAAGGATCATAAGAGCCTACTATGAACAACTATATGCCAACAAATTGGACTGCCTAGAAGAAATGGATAAATACCTAGAAACATACACCGTGCCAAGACTGAGTCATGAAGAAATAGAAAATCCGAGCAGACCACTTACTAGTAAGGAGATTGAATCAGTAATCAAAAACCTCCCAGTGCAGAAAAGTCCAGGACCAGATGGCTTCACTGGTGAATTCTACCAAACACTCAAAGAAGAATTAGCACCAATCCTTCTCAAACTCTTCCAAAAAACAGATGAAGAGAGCACACTTAAAAACTCATTTTAGAAGTCATCATTACCCGGATACCAAAGCTAGACAAGGACACTACAAGAAAAGAAAATTACAGGCCAAAATCCCTGATGAGCACAGATGCAAAAATCCTCAACAAAATACTAACAAACAAAAGTGAACAATACAGTAAAGGTGTCATACTCCAAGATCAAGTGGGATTTATTCCAGGGATGCAAGGATGGTTCAATATCTACAAATCAATCAATGTGATATACCACATTAACAACATGAAGTATAAGTATTATGATCATCTGGTAGATGCAGAGAAAGAGCATGAAAAAATTCATATCCTTTCATGATAAAAACTCTCAACAAACTGGGTATAGAGGAAACATACCCCAACATAATAAAGACCATACGTGACATGCACACAGCTAACATCATACTCAGTGATGCAAAGCTGAAAGCATCTCCTCTAAGATCAGGAACAAGACAAGGATGCCCACTCTCACCAATTCCATTCAACATAGTACTGGAAGTCCTAGCCAGAGCAATTAGGCAACGAAAAGGGGAAAAAAAGGCATCCAAATTGGAAAGAAGTAAAATTGTCCCTATTTGCAGATGACATTATATTATATACAGAAAACCCTAAAGACCCCACCAAAAACTGTTGAATAAACAAATTCAGTAAAGTTGCAGGATATAAAATTAATTTAAAAAAATCATTTGTGTTACTGTATACCAACAACAAGCTATCAGAAATTAAGAAAACAACCCCATTTACAAAAGAATAAAATACTTAGGAGTAAATTTAACCAAGGAGATAAAAGATCTGTACACTGAAAACTATTAAGACGTTGAGGAAAAAAATTAAAGAAGACACAAATAAATGGAAAGATATTTTATGCTCATGGATCGGAAGAATTAATATTGTTAAAATTTCCATACCATCAAAGCAATCTACAGATTTAATGCAGTCCCTACCAAAATTCCAATGGCATTTTCCCCAGAAACAGAACAATCCTAAAATTCTTATGGAACCACAAAAGACCCCAAAGAGCTAAAGCAATCTTGATAAAGAACAACAAAGCTGGAGGCATCTCACTTCCTGATTTCAAACGATATTACAAAGCTACATTAATCAAAGCAGTATGGTATGGGCATTAAAAGACACATAGACCAATGGAACAGAATAGAGAGCCCAGATATAAACCCATGCATATACGATCGATTAATTCACTACAAAGGAGCCAAGAATATGTAATTGGAAAAGAACAGTCTCTTCAATAAATGGTGTTGGAAAGCAGGACAGCCACATGCAAAATAATGAAACTTGACCACTATCTAACACCATACACAAAAATCAACTCAAAATGGATTGGTGACTTGAACATTAAGACCTGAAACTGTAAAATTCCTCAAAGAAAACATATGAGGCAAACTCCTTGACACTGGTCTTGGCAACAATTTTTTTGACTTGATAACAAAAGCAAAGGCAACAAAAACAAACAAGTGGGACCACATCAAGCAAAAACCTTCTTTACAGCAAAGGAAACTGTCAACAAAATGAAAAGGCAATCTAGGAAATGAGAGAAAATATTTGCAAATCACATATCCAATAAGGGGTTAATATCTAAAATATACAAGGAACTCATACAACTCAACAGCAAAAAATAACCTAATTTAAAAATTGGCAAAGGACCTGAATAGACATTTTTCCAAAGAAGGCATACTAATGGCCAAGAAGTATAAGAAAAGATGCTAAACATCACTAATCATCAGGGAAATGCAAATCAAAACCACAGTGAGATGTCACCTCACTCCTGTCAGAACGGCCATCAACAAAAAGACAAGAGATAACAAGTGTTGGTGAGGATTTGGAGGAAAGGGAGCCCTTGTTCACTGTTGATGGGAGTGTAAATTGGTGCAGCCACTATGGAAAACTCTATGGAGGGTCCTCAAGAAATTAAGAATGGAACTACTGTATGATCCAGCAATCCTACTTCTAGGTATATATCCAAAGGAAATGAACTCACTATCTCAAAGAGATATTTGTATGTTCACAGCAGGATTCTTCACAATTGCCAAGGTATAGAAACAATCTAAGTGTCCCTCAAAAGACGAATAAAGAAAGAAAATGTGACATGGTATATTTACACACACACACACACAAACACACACTGGAATATTATTCAGCCTTAAAAAGTAAAGAAATTCTACCACTTGCAACAATTGGTGAACTTGAAGAACATTCTGGTGAGTGAAATAAGACAGAGAAAGCCAAACACTGTATGAATTCACTTATATGTGGAATCTGGAAGGGAGGGAAGGAGGGAAAGAAGGAAGGGAGGGAGGAAGGGAGGGAGGGATGGAGGGAGGGGGGAGGGAGGGAGGGAAAGAAGGAAGGGAGGGAGGAAGGGAGGGAGGGATGGAGGGAGGGGGGCGGGGGGGCGGGAGGGGGGGGATGGGGGGGAGGGAAGGGGGGGGGGTGGGCGGGCGGGAGAGGGGAGGGAGGGAGGGAAGGGAAGGAGGGGAGGGAAGGGGGAAGGGAGGGAGGGAGGGAGAGGGGAGGGAGGGAGGGAAGGGAAGGAGGGGAGGGAAGGGGGAAGGGAGGGAGGGAGGGAGAGGGGAGGGAGGGAGGGGAGGGAAGGATGGGAGGGAAGGAGGGGAAGGAGGGAAGGGAGGGAGGGAGGGAGGGAGGGAGGGAAGGTAGGGAGGGAAGGAAGGGTGGAAGGGAGAGAGGGAAGGATGGGAGGGAGGGAGGGAGCGGAAATCATAGAAACAAGAGGGTAGAAAAGTTGTTGCCGGGGGCTGAGGGTAGGGCAATAGGGAGAGGTTGGTAAAAGGGTACAAACTTTCAGTTATCAAATGAATAAGGTCGGAGGAGCTGAAGTATAACAGCGATTATAGTTGAGAGCACTGTATTGTGTAATTGAAATTTGCTAACAGAGTAGAACATAAATGTTCTCACCAAAAAAAAAACAAAAGTAAACATGGGAGGTGATGGATGCGTCGATTAAATCCATGGAGGGAATCCTCTCACAATGTATAAATATATCAAATCATCACGCTGTACACTTTAAACATAGTATAATTTTATTTTGTCAATTATACCTCAGTAAAGCTGGAAAAAACGTGGGCAAAGGAATAAACCTTTCTCTAAAGAAGACATACAATGGCCAACAAGCACATGAAAAGATGTTCAACATCACTAACCTTTAGGGAACTGCAATCAAAACCACAATGAGGGCTTCCCTGGTGGCGCAGTGGCTGAGAGTCCGCCTGCCGATGCAGGGGACGCGGGTTCGTGCCCCGGTCTGGGAAGATCCCACATGCCGCGGAGAGGCTGGGCCCGTGAGCCATGGCCACTGAGCCTGTGCGTCCGGAGCCTGTGCTCCGCAACGGGAGAGGCCACAACAGTGAGAGGCCCGCGTACCGCAAAAAAAAAAAAAAAAAAAAAACCAAACAGAATGAGATACCACTTCACACCCATTACAATGGCTACCATCCAAAAAACAGCAGAAAATAACAAGCGTTAATGAGGATGCGGAGAAATTGGAACCGTGTGCTCTGTCGGTGGGAGCGTCAAATGGAGCAGTAACTGTGGAACAGTACGGCGAGCCCTCAGAAACATCAGAAATAAAATCACCACACGACCCAGCCATTCTCCTTCCGGTTCTATATCCAAAGGAACTGAAAGCAGGGACTTGAAGAGATATTTATACACTCATGTTCGTAGCATCATTATTCCACAAAGGTGATGGCAACCCGAGTGTCCACTGACGGACGAAGGGATAAACAAAGTGTGGTCCATCCATAGAATGGAATATTCTCCATCCTTAAAAAGGAAGGAAGTTCTGATACACGCTGCAACACGAATGAACCTCGAGGACAGTACACTGAGTGAAGCAGGCCAGACGCAACAGGACGAATCCTACAGGATTCCACTCACAGGAGGTTCGTAGAGACAGAAAGTAGGATGGCGGGGGCCAGGGGCTGGGGGAGGGGGAGGGGAGTATTTAATGGGGACAGAGTGTCAGTTGGGGAAGAAGAAGTTCTGAAGATGGATGGTGGTGACGGTTGTACGACAGTGTGGACATGCTTCATGCCGCTGAGCTGTACGCTTAAAAACGGTTAAGATGGTCAATTTCACGTTACATGTGTTTTACCATTATCATTGTAAATTATATAAATTTCCACTAATTTACCAAAATTAAAAAGTTTACAAAAAGGAGTGTTTATAGTACACTTTCCTTCCTGTAAAAAAGGAAAGTGAAAAAAGAAAAAAAAAAAAAAAAAGGAAAGTGATAAAGAAAATACACATGTAATTGCAAGAGAACCCACAAGAAGGATGAACCAGGGACTGAAGAGACGGATTATCTACAGGGGTGGGTGGGAAAGGAGAGACAGGAGGGGGAGGGGAGCGGGCCCGCAGGGGTGCTACGGGGCAGCTGCGCCCCTCTGAGGACGCTGCGTCCTACTGCTCCGACGCTTCCAGCCACCGCAGTGTTTCACATCCCCTCCCCGTGTCCCCCAAATACACAGGCAGTAAAACTGATCGGGATGTGGGGGCACTCAGAATGGAATGTCACCCTAATCAATGAATTTCACTGTACTACGTGGACAACAGGACCACGTGGCCAGGGAAGAAAGGAAGTGTCCTGAGTAACCGTGGGCTACAGCAACGGGACAGAACCCCGTGCATCAAAGACAAGAAAACACTGCGCACACGCTGCGCTCCAGGGGCGAGTCTGTTTCTCCCGGGCGTGTGACGCCAAGCCTCCATCGGTACACACGGTATGTACGTGCGGCCACTCCACGTACACACTAGGGCCGAACAGACAAGTAAACAGCGAGGGCAGGCCATCAAGAGAGACATTGCAATAAAGATGGTGAGAGGCTAGACGGGGCCCCGTGGGGCTGCACCAGAACCGGAGACATCAGGGCGAACCCGTATTTGTATTAAAGTCCATACACACAGGTAGCCAGGTAGAGAGATGATGACGGACGCGTGCGTCCATACGGGCTGGTGCTCACACACGTGTTCCCTCCATCCGGCAGCTGAGGTGCCCACACGGCTGGCAGGAGAACAGCCAGCACCGAGGGTTTGATTTCTAAATACCATTTGCCAATAAAAGGACCCAGGGCTTGCTGGGGGAAGAGACTGATTTCAGAGCCGGGGAACGAACATGCAAGCCAAGGCTGGAGCATCTCGGGAAGCCGGGAAGGGATGCAGTGCTCGAAGGAAGTGGAGGAAGGCTGGAAAGGGCACAGACGCTGACCTGAATGACCCCCGAGACCAAAGTCAGGACACCTGGAGCCATAAATTCAATAACGAAAGGACTGGGTCACAAGCCATAATAAAATCAGTATCCACAGGACCACACCGAGGTAAATACATCATTGAATAGATCAACGGAGGAAAAGGGACAGCTCCTCCTAAGGAAACTCCAGCTACTAAACGGAGACAGAATGCAGGAAGAGAAAGTCCCCGCCGAACCACCACCACCCATGGACGCTAAAGCCAGCGGGCAACACTTAGGAGGAAAAGGTATGTGCACTGTGTCAAAGTGTCTCCCTTGAGATACTTATTAATGACAAAGCGGGAAACGGTTCACTTGCAGCAGAGAATCCCCGAAAGACAGGCCTCCTCTGCCCAAGGGATCAAGGTCAAAATCACCAGAAATAAGACGCCCTGCACCCTGATACGAGGCACTTCGCAGGACCCAGCACGGTTCCCGGGTGTTCTTGCCAAAAAGGCATAATCTTGATCTAATCATGAGACACAGCAGGAGAACCCAACTCAAGGGGCATTCCACACAACAGCTGACCAGCACTCGTCCTAAAGGTCCAGGTCGTGAAAGTCAGGGAGACGTCGAGGGGCTGCCAGGGCAGGAGGAGACAAAGGGGACAAGTGGATGCAGGGTGGGGGTCCCGGGACGGAGGAAGGACATAGGTGGCAAAACCAGTGGGATTCAAATAAGGTGTGTGGTTTAGGGGTTAAAACGCACCGACGTCAACCTCCTGGTTTTGATAAATGCATCTGGCTATGAAGATGTTACTGTGAAGGGGAAGCTGGGTGAGAGGTCCAGAGCTTTCTGTACCGTTTTGGGACTTCAATTTCAAAAAAAAAAAAAAAAAAGTACATAATTTAAGAGAGGACAGATCTCATTGCCCCTCCCTCAAGCCCCCATCACTCTCAGAGGTCCACCCTTGTGACCGGGCCACCTTCCGCCCTCACCCTCACCCCCCATCACCCCCACTACTCCACCCGCCCATCACCCTCACACGGGCCAAGCACATCCCTACCACAGGGTCTCTGCACGTGCCACGTGCTCCGACCAGATGCTCTTCGTGGGCACAGCCCACATCCTTCACATTTCTGCTCAAACACCACCACCCCCACTACAGGGCACCCCATCACTGTCTCTGCCCCCTTCCCTGTTTCATGCCTTCTGGCTCTCACCGCCATCTGACACCCTAGAGGTTTGTTCACTCTCAAATGTAATCTCCTAGAGGACAGAGCTCCCATCCCTTTAATTTATGGTCTCCCAGGGACCCAGAAGACAACCTCCCGCATCCCAGGTGCACAGCGGGCAGCTGAGCGAGCGTACGGCTGAAATACAAAGAGGCCGACGCACATGAAAGCATCCCCCTCACTACAAACGAGATGCTATTTTTGCCTCATCAAAATGGCAAAGTGTTTTTATGATTATACCCAGCTGTGGAGAGGGTGTGACATAACAACATGTGCAGCATTTCAGTGGGAGGTTAAATGAGGAAAACCTTCCTGGGAGGCCGTCTGGCTGAAGGTGTCAGAGACATAAACATGTGGGAACCCTCTGATCCTATCGGTCTCCTCCTGCACATGGTGGCCCAAGGAAATAACCTGGGATCTGGGAAAAAATGAATGTACAAGGATTTGCATCACAACATTATTTATAAATGAGAAGCAAATAGGAAATGAGACAGATGTCAGCAGCAGAGAGACAGTTAAACGCATGGTGTTCAGTAACGCAGTGGAAACACCAGGCTGACGTGACAGACCCTGGTGTGGGAGAAGAATGAACACGCGTCACACGTCAAATGAGAAAAACGTATGAATTAAACCTTTAGCATCATCTCGATTTGGCCGAATATTAACACGAACACACACTTGCAAACACACGTGGAGTAGCGGGCGCTCCCACCGAGCTGCGCTGACCGAGGTGTGCTCTACCGGACTCGCTCAATCCTCCAAAGCCATACAAGGCAGGGACTCTGGTCATCCGCACTTCTCAGGTGAAGGAACAGAGGTACAAAGAGGTGAAGCTAACAGCCGCAGTGCCCACGGGCTGCCGTCCAGCCGTGCACCCAGGGCTCGCCACAGAGTGTGTTCACACACACACACACACACACACACACACACACACACACACCCCTGACAAAAGGCTAGAAAGGAATCAGCAGTGGCACGTCTGGGTTGTGGTGCATTGAGTAATTTTAACTTGCTTCTTTAAAAATTTCCAAACGGTCTACGCTCCACATTTCGGAGTTTTATAATCAGAAAAACTAATCTTGTAAAAACATGTTGTGATGTTTGGCGAGGAGATAATCAGAAGCCTTTCCAGCCGCGAGTGAAGCGATCATGTGCTTCTGATTAGGATCCATGATGCAATACTGACTATCGGTACATTTCAGAAGAGCCAGCCGCCCACTCGCGCGGTCGGGACAGAAACCCAGCGTGGCTGTGGTCATCGTGGGGTACATTCTTCTTTATCTTCTTTCATCTCCAACTCAGGAACCGTTGCAAGAGTAGCACAAGGTCCTCCCGGGCACCCTTGGTTCCGAGTCCCCAGCCAGTCAGTCGGCCGCTTCCTGTGTTGCTGTCCTTACTCCCCGGCCGTCTCCCCTGCCCCCTAGGGTTTCCCGGGCCATCTGAGAGTAGGTTGGAGACATCGTGCCTGTTTTCCACTAAATACTTCCGTGTGTATTTCTCGGGAGCGAGGACTTTCTCCTCCACAACCACAGCACGGTTGTCAAACCCGGGAAACGTGACACCGTCACCTAATCCGGGGCTGTCCCAACTCCCACTTGCCCACCCCGTCCCCGCGGGATTCCCTCCTGAATCACAGATGCCAATGAGAGACCACATTTCTTTGTGCTCCTTTCGTCAGAACAGTTCTTTAGTCTTTCTTTGCATTTTTTTAACCTTGACATTTTTGAAGAGTACGGGCCAACTGCTTTGGAGCGTGTCCTTCAACTTGGGTTTATCTGGTGTTCCTTCACGATTAGATTCAGGTTGTGTCTTTGGCGAGGACACAGCTAACGGAGGACATCCGTTGCGGGCGTCTCGTGTGGGTCTGTCCCCTTCCTGGGGATGTTAGGTTTGCCCACTGGGGAAGATGGGGACCATAGGCTCTGTCCCTGGGAAGTTACATCTTCCCCAGTAACGAATCAGCACCGCAGAGGGTGCTGAGAGACGCTGTCACTCGCCTGCACCTGCGGTGACCACGCCTCACGCCACTCTCCCACCTGCCTGGCCAGCGTCCACCCTCGGGACACCTTCCCGTCCCGCCTTATTTACTCACATCCACACACAGGTGGGTCAGAATGGACGCTCTTACTTCACGAGTCAGATCCATTTTCCCCATTTTGTATGTGTGGTCATTTTTCTAACGTGCTCTTGGCTTTAGCTCGATGTTGTGCTGTTTCTGGCTTCCTACCGCCACTGGCGCACAGGGCTGGCCCGCACTTGCACGACGGCACTGCGCTTACAGGCGGAAGCGGGCAGCTGCCCCATTGAGCAGCTCACGAGGGTGGGCACCCTCTGCGGCCACGCACAGGCTCCCTCGACGGACCTGTGGGGGCGGGGGCCATCTGGCCAGAGGCCCTCCAGGAGGAAACTCATTGAAAAGTCACTTTTCAAAAAGCATTTTCTCTCTCATTATTCCTGATCCCACATCTGGAGAACTTCAAACATACAGAATGGAAACACTGTGCAGTGAACACCCCCCGAGGCGGCACCTAGACACCCCGGTGTCCTGATCACACACTTTCCCTCCATTCACCTCAACCTTCTGATGCGTTCAGAGCGAGTGGCACCCGCTTCCATGAATTTTCAAACTTACCCCGTACTTACTGAGATGTTCTACTTCTCACGAGCACAACTTTAATATCTTTTCCCAAACAGGCAACCATATCACAAAGTTTTTCAAATTTGTTAGAATTTTACAAGTCACTGTCAAATCTAAAACGTTTTCTAAATAGGTTACCAAAGAGCCTTCTCGTGTCTCACTTAAAATTATATACTTGCTGTTCTTCCTTGACTGGAATTATGAAAGGTGTGCCGGTTTTTATTCTTCAAGAACCAAGAATCAGTTCCTGAATAGGACAGTCAATCCAATTTTTTTGCTTCTTAATATGTTGTTTTCTCTTCTTATCTCTTATTTCCTCATTTCTTCTTTTCTTATTGGGAACTTTTTAACTTACATGCTTAGTTTACTTATTTATTCTTTTTCTAGAATGAAAGTACCTGTAGCTATGAATTTACCTCACAGTACAGACATGTACACACTGCTTTAATTTTAATATCTCAGGTAGTGATAGTGTTGCTGTTTTCATTTCTAAGGAGATTTTTTTAAACCTATTATTAATTAAACTTGTAGTTAGCCTTAAATTTATGTTGAAATCAAGGGAATCCAGTATAGTTTGTTGATTTTAGATTTACCGAGACTTTTGCAGTCTAGCGTACAATCACCTGTTGTGACTGTTCAGGAATATTGTAAAAGATGTATCTTTCGCTTGTAGGGTGCAGAGTTTGGTATATCTATCAATTTAACTGTATTAACAATTCAAATGATTTTTCATTTGACAGATCGGATGATTTTCTCCAGTCTGTCAAAGACTGGATGAACCGATTCAAGTTTCTGGTTATTTCTCTTTGCATCGTAAACAGCTTTTATTTTATTGCCCTTCATGAACGTTACTGATTCAGCGCTGACTGTATCTTTAGCAATTTAAAATTACCCTCTTTGGGGAATTCCCTGGCGGTCCAGTGGTTAGGACTCCACACTTTCACTGCTGAGGGTGCGGGTTTAGTCCCTGATCGGGGAACTAAGATTCCAAAAGCGGTGTGGTGCAGTCAAAACATAAAACAAATTAAATTAGAAAAATAAAATTACCCTCTCTGCCCTAATTCTTTACCCAAGATTAAGGATGCAACCTCTGCTCTCTCTAGGTGTCGTGCTGGAAAATTTTCAGCCATTCTTTTATTTTGATGGTGCTATATCTGATTTTATGATTTTTATAGGCAACATATATTTGAGTTTTTTTGTTTGTTAATCAGTTCTAAGGCAGAGGCTCTCAGTAAGGGGGCTCTCACCACTGTTTACATGCATGGAAAAGTCTGGCCTTCCGGGATGGGAGGGAGAAGCCAGCCTAAGGTAGGGTGGGGTACAGAACTGAGGGGTGGACTGGTTTCAGGTTTGTTGACTGGAAGGCAATGGGAAGCATGTGCGATGATGCTGAGAAGGAGCTGACAGAAAGCAGGGGCTGAGCCAGGAAGGAACCCCAAGGAGCACCCAGTCCTGCTGGGCGCAGAGGGAAGGAAGGATGCAGAACTGTGGGTGAGGGATTTCTGAAGTTTGGTGGCAAGAAAGAGAAGGGACATGGAAGGCAGGGCAATCGCAGTGAGAGGGGGAGGCCAGCAGGCTGGGGCTCAGCAGCGGGATGGCTGCTGCCCCATCTCAATGTGGGTCCCACCCCTCTCCCAGGCTCTTGGGGAGAAGGGGGAGGGGGAGGGGAGGAGAGAAATGCGAAGGAAGAAGGAGGTAGGGGAGGCAGAGAGGGAGGGAAGAGGAGGAGGGGGGAGAGGAGGGAAGGGGAGGGGAGGGGGAGGAGAGAGAGGGAGGGGGAGGAGAGAGAGGGAGGGGGAGAGGAGGGAAGGGGGAGAGGAGAGAAGGGGGAGAGGAGGGAAGGGGAGGGGAGGGGGAGGGGAGAGAGCGAGGGGGGAGAGGAGGGAAAGGGAGGGGAGGGGGAGGGGAGAGAGCGAGGGAAGGGGGAGGGGAGGGGGAGGGGAGGGGGGAGAGGAGGAAAGGGGGAGGGAGATGGAGGAGGGCCTCCCACCACCCTTCAGGAGAACAGCTCCTCCCGAGGGTCCAGCTCCGGAGCACATCTGTCCCTGATACTGCCCTGGGGGCTCCCATCAGTGTGGCTCTTTCTCATCACAGGTAGAAACTGGGGGCTGAGACTCCACTGCCATTTCAAACAGGGGCACAGGAGCAGGGTTTCACCTGACAGAAGCGGGGAGCACTCCAGGTGGAGGGAGGAACTTGGCCCCAGGAGGGCCTGGGCACCCAGTGTGATGGGGCTGAAGTGGGTGAGGAGCGGGGAACAGAAGGGACTTCATCCAGGGCCAGAGTGTGGAGGGTCGGGGGGACAGGCAGGACGGAGAGCTGGCGAGACCAGAAACCACGATCCGCTGCGGACGGCCCCCAGGTGAAGGCAGTGTTCCGAGGCCCCCGCCAGGGCACTGCTGCAGGCAAGGGGCCCGCGGGCAGCGCCAACCAGTGGTCACGTGACCCGGCCATCCCGCTCCTGGGTGTAGACTCCAAAGAATCAAAAACAGGTGTTCAAACAAACACTTGTCCGCACACATTCACTGCAGCGCTATTCACGAGAGCCCAAAGGTGGAAGCGACCCAAGTAGCCACTGAAGGATGAACGGATAAACACAACGTGGCCCGTCCACACGACGCAGCGTTATTCAGCTGAAAAGCAATGACGTCCTGTCCTCCAGAGTGAAGTAAGTCAGAAAGAGGAAAACAAACATCGTACGCTAAGGCACGTATGTGGAATCTAGAGGAACGGTACGGAGGAACCTATCGGCCGGGCAGGAATAGAGACGCAGACGTAGGAAACACACGTGTGGATGCAGAGGGGGAAGGGGGATGGGATGAACTGGGAGATTGGGATTGACATACATACACTGCCGTGTATAAAATAGACAGCTAGTGGGAACCTGCCATACGGCACAGGGAGCTCCGCTGTGTGCTCTGTGATGACCTAGATGGGCGGGATGGGGGGTGTGGTGGGAGGGAGGCCCAAGAGGGAGGGGATCTAGGTATACATATAGATGATTCAGTTTGTTGTACAGCAGAAGCTAACACAACACTGTAAAGCCATTATACCTCAATATAAATTAAAAAAAAAAGCAATGACCTTCTAACACAGGGCACAACATGGAGGAAGCCTGAAACATTACAGTAAAAGTCGGCCATTGAGGGCCACACATTATAGGATTCCATTTATATCAAACACCCAGAGCAGGCAACTCCACAGAGACAGAGGGCAGAGCGTGACTGCCCGAGGCTGGCGAGGGGGGGGAGGCCCTGGCCGTGGGTAAGGGGCTTCCTGTCCAGATGATAAAAGCATTCAGGCATCGGGAAGAGGCGGTGGCTGTACAACACTGTGAATGGACCAGATATCAGAGAGCTGGTCCCCTTCGGAACGGTTAAAATGATCAATTTCAGTTACGCGCATTTTCCCTCCAAACAAAGGGCCTATTCAGATGCAGACACACACACAGAGGGCTTCCTGAAGTCGAGCCCCTGGGCTCCATCTGGCGCTGCCCCGCACCTGCGGGGCATCCTGTGCCTCAGTTTCCCCGTCTGTAAACAAGGCGGATGCCGGGCTGTGGAGAGGTTCCAGCAGGAGAGGCCACATCAAGTGCCCAGATGCGCGGCCGGCACGTGTCCGGGGCCCACCCCCTGTAAGGCTGACCAACGCCATCTTGCCCTAGAACAGTCCATCCCAGCCCCGAACGCCCCCCACCTCGCACTTAACCCGAACCCCACGCGCTGCACGAGGCGCCCGCGAAGGCCCGCAAAGCAGCAGGCGTGGCCCGCACCGAGTCTCTCTGTCCCGGGAGCTCCAGCTCGCGTGGGATGTTCTGACACCGGGCCTTGGGTCAGGGCGGCAAAAGGGCCACAGCCGATGTGCAGAATCATCAACGTTTCCGACCGCAGGACGGCTGCCCGCCCGTCCCTGCAGGCACAACACACACGACCACTGGGCGGACGGGGCCTCAGGCGGCCCTGAGCACCTGCTGGCCGCTTTCTGTCCCCTGCCCACTGGAGCCCAGCTCGCCCAGTGTAGAGGAGCGGGCTTCCTCTGCCCCCCCTTCCCGCTCAGGGAGGCAGCGCCAGGCTCTAGACCATGGTGGGGAAAAGCCCTCGGCCAGCACAGCAACACCAGGTCACTCACACATGCTCATTCTGACCACAAGTCACCACCGACCGTCCGTCCCACCCCACGCACTGTGCCACGGCTGGGGACACAATGACAGACCCGGACAGACGCCGGCCCCGCCCTCCCGGCACAGACCCCTTCCCCGACCTGGGTCCCCAGGGAAGGGCCTGCACCCTCTCACCCCCAACCCGGCATCTCCAAGACCAGCTTTCCCAGCCGGGCAGGGACCACAGCACACCACCTGCCACCCCGGCCCCGGCCCCCGCTAATGCAGCCCCAGAGTGGGAACCCTCTCTGAGTCCCTGATGCCCGCCCCGGCCTCCCAAGCCAGCCAAGGCCCCCAGCCACTCTTATCCTCCAAGTCTGGGGGTTTATTGTTGGACAGATACGGGAGCAGCAAACAAAGGGCATAAAGGATAACAGAGCCTGGCCAGGCCCCAGCACGTCCCCTGCTCTCCCGTCCTAGGCCAGCCACTCCTCAGCCACCAGCAGAACCTTCTGTGGAGGTCTGATCTCACAGTGAGTCAATCCTGTGGCTAGGAGCCTCCTGGGGGGACAAAGTGGGAGGCGGGGGCCTGGGGTGGGAGGGACCCTGTGCCCCACTCTGCCTGGAAGGTGCTCGCCACCCAGGGGCCAAGGCTGGAGGGGGCACAGCACACCCCTCCCCCAAATGACACAGATGCCTTCGGTGTCAGCCCCTCCGCAGCCCACCCCTCACCGAGAGCCCCTCTCTTCATACCCATCCGGGACCCGTGGTATAAGGGGCCCTGAGGTCCAGTCTTGGGCCAGAGCTGTGAGCCCCCCGACCACCACCAGGAAAGCCAGGGTGCCCTCCCAACGCCCCTGCGGACGGCACGGAACCCAGCCACGCTCACAGTGCTACCGCGTCCACTCCTCAAACTAGGGGGCAGGGACAGCCCCCTGCACCCCGGGCAGGAAGGGGGCAAGTTTGCCTGGCAGGCAGGCGCCCGAGTCGCTGGTCCCACCCCCCGCCCTCATGCTCGCGTCGCGGGGGCCCCAGAAGCTCTCAGCTCGACTCCCTCCCCCAGCTGCTCTATCCCAGGCCCCAGGCCCCAGGCCCTAGCCCTCACCTTCCCTCTGTGTGCAGGCTCCTCACCCCGAGATGCACAGGCTGGCCTCAGGGGTGCTCCCGTCTCTTCCCGCTCTCCCATGCCAGCAAAGGACGCACCGCCCCTGCCTACGCTCCCACACTGTACGCACGCCCACACACATGCACACACGTGTCTACATATCCACGCACGTATACACACACCCACGCACGTGCCCACACACACACGAGGCTGAGATGCGCTGCCGTGCTCAGAACCCGGGTCCGGGACCATCAGGGCCACCGGGCCCTCCAAGTCCCACAACCCGCGAGTGTGGAGTGAGATGCGGGTTGCGGTACCTGCCTTTGGGCCCTGGCAGGTGGACAGGTGCAAGCCAAGCTTCCTGAATATTAGAGTCTCCGGCGTCAGGGACCAGTGCCGAGGACGCCCGGGGGTGAGCATGGCGGGGAGCAGAGGGAGGGCCCTTCACACGGCGCCCGGACGGCTGGGAGCCCACGTGCGGGAGGAAGCCTCCGTCACAGCTGAGGCCTGACGCAGAAATGAACTCAAAATGGACGCAGGCCTCAACGTAAAACTGACAACCACACAACTTCTAGAAGAAAACACAGAAGATCTCTGGGCCTCGGGTTAGGCAGAGATTTCTTAGACAAAGCACCGAAACAACAGTCCACAGAAGGACAAACGGGTGTATCATACACTTCACCGTAATTAAAAGCTCTTCCTCTCTGAAAGACACCAAGCCAGGGAGAATCTTTGCAGAGCACGCAGGTGATGAAGGACTGTGTCCAGAATATCACAAAGAACTCCCGGAATTCACCAGTCAGAAAACAGACAACCCAACCTTTCGCATCTCTCAAAAAGCAGCTTCTGAAGCAACGCAGCCAAAAATAAATTAAAAATAAACAAGTAAAAAGAAAAGTATGGGGGTGGGGGGTGGTAAAGAGTGAATCACGTAAGAGCTTGAAAGTAGAATATTTGTAATTATACCGTGGAGAAACTGACCAGTAGAAAAAGGGACCACAGAGAGTTTCAAAGTAAAGTAAAAGGTAAATAAATAAGGAAAAAAAAAAAAGCAGCTTCATTTGTCACAGCCCAAATCTGGAAACAACCCAAATGTCCACCGCCAGGCAGGTGGGTGAACAAACGGGCCCGGCCGTCGGGTGGGATGCTCCCCCACCATTAAGGGGTGAGACGCTGACACACGGCAGTCGGGATGGAGCTCAGAGGATGCTGAGTGAAGGAGCCGGGCGGAGCGCTGGCGGCTGGACCCCACTCTCAGCAAATCCCACCAACTGCAAACCCACCTGCCGAGACGGGAGGCAGATGGGTGGTGGCCTGGTGGCGGG
Source organism: Tursiops truncatus (assembly GCF_011762595.2). Taxonomy (NCBI): domain Eukaryota; kingdom Metazoa; phylum Chordata; class Mammalia; order Artiodactyla; family Delphinidae; genus Tursiops; species Tursiops truncatus. The sequence continues at coordinate 106,630,847 of NC_047041.1, forward strand.
GGGGGGGGGGGGGGGGGGGACAGGAAGGAGGGCTCACAAAGGGACACGAGGACGTTCTGGGCGGTGACGGATGTGCCCACACTGCTGACAGCGGTTTCACGGGCACCTGCACACGTCGAGGTTGCTCCAGCTGTGCGCTTCAGAGCAGCTGATCGATGTCGATTACATCTCAGTAAAGCTGCTCTGGAAGGAGCGGCTCTGAGGCGGGGCCCGCGGCACGCAACCCAGTGCGAGGCCGGCCTCCCACCCCCCGCTGCACCCTGACGTCATCTCAACGGCCTCTGCGAGGCCACTTCCTGACGTGGTGTCTGCCCTCCTCCGGGGCACCTTGGCTGACCCCATGGCCACACCACCTCCACTGCGGGAGCCGGGCCAGGCCAGGGGACTGTGTCCCGCCCGCACCCATCCAGGGACGAGGGGACGGGGCAGACGCAGTCAGCACCCGCCTCCCACCAGACCCGAGGGCGTCCACGGCTCAGCCTCACCCCAGGAGCCGCGGCGGGGGGCAAACTCACTGCCCACGACCCTGGGCCAGCCAAGCAGCCCTGCCCAGCTCTCCGGCCACAGCTTGGACCCTCTCGCCTCCTGCCGCCTCTGAGAGCCCCTCCCTCAGGCTCCAGCCCCACCCAGCCCCCTGCAGTGTGCACAGGGTCCCGCAGCCCGGGAAGACCCCTGGCCCAGGGAAGACCCCTGTTCAGTACCGGCACTGGGAGGGTGTGGGGTGGGCCCTCGGGGTGCACGAGCAGTGCAGGGACCGGGTGGGGGCAGCAGAGGCCTGGTACTATCACCCTGGCCTGCCCAGAGCGACCAGCAGGGACCCTCAGCCCCTCTGGGAGCCTGGGAGGCTGGCTGCAGAGGGCACAGGGGGGCCACAGCGTCTGGGCTGGTCAAGTGCAAAGGGTACGGCCAGGGCAGGAGGGACAGGGTGGCAGGGTGGGTCCACCGGGCCTCACTTGCCCACTGGGCACTCCCGGGGCACAGGCCAGTCCCCCAGGGGAGCGGCTGTGGGGCGAGGCCTCAGCTGAGTTGGGACCCAAATCACACAGCACTGCAGACCCAGAACCCCAAAGCGGGAGGGGGCTGGGGGCTGCAGGGAGGCCCGGGCTCAGGCCCAGGCCCAAGGCACACGCGGGGCCCCTAGAGGGCGGGCAGGGGCTGAAGACCGAGTCCTTCCCAGGGCCGGGCGGCTCGTGGGCCTCAGCGTGGATGCCGACCCCACCCCAACCGGCCGAGGACGTAGTGTCATCTCAGGATGTCCCGGGGTCTGGCTTGGATGTATGTCCCTAAATCCCGAGCGGGACACCACGCTGAGGGCGCGCAGCCCGTGGCCAGCTGTCCCCATGGGGCTGAGAGCCCCGGGGCGGCCCCGTCCCCTCCCAGCGCTGCTCTTCATCAGCACCGAGGGCCTCTCCCGGGTCTGCTCCCCGCACCAGAAGGCAAGGACCCCGTGGGACCAGGGGAACGGGCCCGCTGGCTCAGCTGACTGTGGACTGGGCCCACCCTTCAAGCAGACCACCACCCTCCCGCCACGACAGCACCGTGCACGCGGCAGGGCTGCACGCGGCGTCCACCTGCCCGGTGTCTCCAGGCCTGCCGTGTGCTGACCTTTTCAATCCTCCCGACACTTCCTCTGCGAGCAGGGGTTCTGAACCCGGCACTCTGCGCCCCAGGGACACGGGGCAAGCAGACCACCACCCTCCCGCCACGACAGCACCGTGCACGCGGCAGGGCTGCACGCGGCGTCCACCTGCCCGGCGTCTCCAGGCCTGCCGTGTGCTGACCTTTTCAATCCTCCCGACACTTCCTCTGCAAGCAGGGGTTCTGAACCCGGCACTCTGCCCCCCAGGGACACGGGGCAATGTTTGGAGATGCTCTAATTGTCACAGCTCGGGACGGACGCTACTGGCATCCAGTGGGTGCCGAGGTCAGGGATGCTGCTGACCCCCTGCAGAGCACAGGCTGCCCCTCCCCCCAGGGAACGATCCAGATAAAAATGTCAGGAGCGCTGGCGGTGGGGGGTGGGGCGGAGGAACCTGCTCTATAAACCGAAAGCTATCACAATCGCAGATCCAGATAAGACAGCTGAGGCCTTGCGAGGTTAAGCCGCCTGCACGCCAACCCCTCCCCGCCGGCTGCCCTAGAGGCAGGAACGCTTCCCCCCACCCCCCACCCCGCCCCACCCTCCCCCTCCAGGCAGCACCCGGCCACAGGCAGGGCCTGCCAGCAGTGAGCTCCCAAAGGGCTTTCCAGCCTCCGGGTCTGGGTCGTGTTCCCTGGGGCGAGGCTGACACCAGAGACCAAGCCCCGAGGCCAGGCAGACATCCACAGTGCCACCCTGACCAACACTCCAGGACAAGCCCAGGGGACGGCAACACTGCCAGCCCCTCACCCCTCTGAGGACAGAGGCCCCAGGACCGGAGAGGAGCCTGGTGCCCCCTTTCCTCCAGGACTCGCGTGCGGCAAGCCCCCACTGAGCTCCTGCAAAGTGGAAGGTGTGCCAGGGACAGGCCTGGGAGGGGGCCTCCTCACCGACACGCGGCCGTCCAGGCCGGCGCTCGGCCAAGGCGTCCCCTGGCCTTCGGAGGCCCCTTCTCCCACCGGGGCCTGGTGCCCCCCAGGGCCACAGTGTGTCTGCACCTCCCCCACAAGGAAGGTCACCGTCCGGCCTCACTGGCAACACGTCCCGAGCAGAGGCCTCACCAACTAGTTCCTGAGTCCCCTGGGGCAACCCGCGGTCTCAGCCTCAACCCAGGACTGGAGGGAGCGGTGCCCACACGTCCAGTCCCCACCCCGGGGAGGCAACGCTGGTGTGGTCACCCAGCTCCCTAGGAAGGACGGGGTCGTGTTACCAGCCAGGCAGGTGCTGCCAGGAACTGCCCAAATCCAGAACCAGCCGGGGAGGCTCAGCTCCCGCCAAGGCCCGTCAAGCCCAGGATGACCTTCCCGCTCCGGAAGCGCTGCTGGTGGGCAGACGGGCCGGCCCGTCCCGCGGGGGCTGCCCAGGCTCGGGGCCCGATGGCACACGCCCTGCCCCACAAAGCAAGCGTCGGGCTGCAGGGCCACCAGAAGCCACCCCTTCAAGCCCCCCACCCCAGAAGCTCCTGGCCGGGAGTGCCCCAGGAGCAGCGCGATGTGGGAGGCAGAGCACCAAGGCCAGCCGGCCCCGTCAGGCTGGGCCACACTGCGCACAGCGCCAGGCCCAGACACCCTGGGGACATCCAGGAAGGAGGACGCCCGCTCCGGCCACCAGCAGGCAAAGCGGCCCTAGCAGCCACGCGAACACCCAGCAGGCCCCCCTCCCCTCAGGGCAGGATCCCTGGGGTGGGCAGGACCGGGGTGAGCGGCCAGCACAGGCTGGGGGGTGCACAGAGCAACTCAGGAAGCAAGGGACAGTCCTGGGAAGGGGTCCGCCACCAGCCCTGCCCCCCACCAGTGATGTGACCCTGTGTCTGTCCCCTTTGGGCCTCCACCCACTTTGACAAGCTGCGGGGCCGTCAGGTGCCCCCGCCACGGTGGGTGTGACTCCCCCCAGCTCAGACCCCACGACTGGCCTGGCCATGGCGGAACCAGCGGTCTCAGGCCACGTGGCGGGGCAGAGGGCAGCCGGCCGCCGTCACAGGGAACCGCCCCAAGGGCTGCGGCTGCAGCGAGGGTCTCCCTCCTGGATGGGCAGCCAGGCTCCCGGGCTGGGCACGTGGGTCAGGCCACAGCGGCGCCGTGAGCCTGCTGTCCAGGCCCCAGGGATGCCCTTCCTTCCCCAGGCCCGAGGCCTCTGAAGGGACTTCCGCCCCGACGGCTGGTTCCTTTTGTCTCTGCGCAGGACCCCCCCGAGGTCTGCCCTCCACGTCACCCCAGACCTGGGCCGAGTGGGACCCCGACATGGGCCGTGCAATCATGATCCCGTGAGAGAAGCTGGGGTTCCCTACACGGCAGCCCTGCCCACCCTGGCAACTCCCACCCCCCTGTCTCCCCAAGGGCAGGACCTGGGAGCCAGGCCTGCCCCGGTCCGATGTGGAGGCAGTGCCAGACCCCGCCGGGCACGCGCCCCCGTGACTCCCCCCTGGTGCCACACGGAGCTCAAGCCACTGAGGATTCTCAGCCGCAAGAAGGACCAGGGGCCCCGGGACCCTCCTGGGGCCACACGGAGCTCAACCCACTGAGGATTCTCAGCCGCAGGAAGGACCAGGGGCCCCGGGACCCTCCTGGGGCCACACGGAGCTCAACCCACTGAGGATTCTCAGCCGCAAGAAGGACCAGGGGCCCCGGGACCCTCCTGGGGCATGCCTGCTGCTCATCTTAATAAAAACGACGCTTTATTATTTTCTTAAACGACCAGTATTTTCAAAGTAGAAAATTCAGGGAAGCAAAAGTTTAAAAATTGCAACCCAGAACCCACACCCGGCGCTGACCACCAGGAACCCCTCAGCGTCCACTTTCGACTGTCCCCCACCTGCATGGCCTTGCGTTTGGGCCCCGGTGAGCGCGCGGCCTGCCGCCTGCTGCCAGGGGGCACTGCCTTCCTGTCACACCCCGTCCAGGCTGTACTTGTCCCAAAGTGTCCCCCAGCGTCCTGACCCCGCTCTGCCTCGTGCCGTCCTTTCAACAGCGCTGCCTGCTGGAAAGACAGGGCCCTTTGTCCTGGGCCCCCTTTTGTTAAACCAAACCCCATGCCCAACGGGCAGCGCCCAGGGGGCTGGCTCCCACCTTCCCTGTGGTGAGTTTGCCGAGCAATTCCTGGGGAGGTGGTCCCGTGGGGATGGACCCCGGAGCGACTGGGCGCAGCCAGGGGCCCAGCCAGCTGCCGCGGGGCTGACGCCCTCCCGGGCAACCTCCTGGGGTCTCGGGAAGTGGGAGGCTGCTGCCCGGAGCCTCGAGTCTTCCCAACGTGCTCAGACCTCAGCCCCACGGTCTCCACCGTCCCTGAGCGAGCGAGTCACCCCATCACAGGGCACGGAGAGCCCGCCCCAGAGGCCCGCCTGCCTGAAGAGGCTGGAAAGGCCCACGGACACCCCGGGGCGGCGTGACTCGGAGGTGGCGGGCCGTCCGCCAGAGACCTTGATAAGAGCACGGAGGTGGGGCCTGTCCTGGGGACAAGGCCAGCCAGGCCCACAGAGCCCCCAGCCTCGCCCCTCCCCCTCGTGCCAAGGGCAGCCAGAACGTTCCAGCGCTGCCCGGGAGGCGCCCACACCCCCGCCAAGCTGCACGCGGGACCTTGGGCCCCGATCCAGGGGGCCAGCTGGGGAAGGACAGAAAGCGGCCTCCACCTCTGGGGGCTTCTCGCCCGCCCCATCTCCTGTTTTATCCTCAGCCCGGTGGGGTAGGGACGGGCCTCTCCAGGGACACAGGGGGTCACACGGTCACCCCAGGGCACACGTCAGGTCAGGGACAGGCCAGGAGTACAGCCATGTGTCGGGACTCCCCACTCTGATCACACGCAAACTGGGGCCTCCTGGAATCTGCCCTGATCCCCTCCCTCCCCACCCTCCCCCTCCCCCTCCCTCCTCCCCTCCCCCTCCCTCCTCCCCTCCCCCTCCCTCCTCCCCTCCCCCCCTCCCCCTCTCCCCCTCCCCCTCCCCCTCTCCCCTCCCCCCCACTCAGCAGCTCGAGGGTCTCAAACCAGGCTGGGACCCTTGCCCCTAGGACCCCACACGGCTGCTGGCCGCGCTCAGCAGAAACCAGGACTCCCGGCCTCCTGCCCGCCCCACCAGGTCCCTCACCACCATCCGGCCTCCCCGAGCTGTCTGATTCTCATTGGGGTCACCCTTACCCCTGGGGCACATGGGAGGCGAGCAGGAAGCACCCACAGGATGGCCACGTGCAGTGACGGCGGGGTCTCCAGGGGATGTGGTGGGGCGGGCCATGAGGGCTGCCACCCCAACCAGAGCCAACACTGCACACGGCTCCGTGTGCACAGCCTAGAAACTGAGGCCCTCCCTGGGAGCCCACGGGGCCGGCGCAAGGTCCACGACGAGACTAGACAGAGGGAGGAGAGGAACTGAGAGTGCAGCCCGGGCACTGGCCCCGCCGGCCAGCCATGCTCACGTCCACTTCACACACGGCAGCCGGGCAGCCCCAGGGACAGCATGGCGACCCACCCACACCCCCATTTACCCAGAATCCAGGCCACAGACGGTTCCCATGGCTTCCCAAACCAATGCCCACAGAGACGGCCTTTGGGTCTGGGAACCCCGGAAAGACGGCAGGGCTAGGTCTCCCCGCCGAGGACACTCTGTCACTTTCCAGGTCTTGGGCTTTGGCTAGGTTGACCCGACAGCCAGTCTACCCAACCACACTGGGGACAAGTGTGGCCAAAGCCACACCGCCTATAGACCATGTCCAGAACGCCCCTCTCAGGACAGCAGACGGCTGACCGGTACACCTGGTGAGTGCTGGGACCAGCGTGGAGCCATCCAGCCACCTGTCCCCCTGTCCATCCACCCACACAGCCATCCATCCATCATTCCCCCTGTCCATCCACCCCCCCCCGGGGGTACCTACTCCACACGGTGCCCTGCGCTGGCCCAGGGGTCCCAGACCCTCCCCTTATTCCACAGCAACCACAGGCCTCAAATTCCTGAGACTTGGGAAGCTTGGAGTCAGGGGCTGGGAAGCAGCATGGAGGAACGGGGCCTCCCTCCGGCAGCAGGGCTCCCGTCCACAGGAAGGGGCTCAGGGCCTCAGCCCAGCCAGTGGACAGGATGCCAAGGCCCCCAAACAAGAAACCAGAACGCCCCATGCCTGGGAGAGAGATGGCCCCCCCCAGCTGCAGAGGCAGGACCTCCTATCTCCTCCGTCCCCCATCTTATGGCCGAGGGGCCTCGGGGAGTCAGGGAGCTGGGTCTAACCGGGCTGCTCCACGGTCCCTGGGACCCCTGAAGTCCCTGTCCCTGCCTGGAAAGGGAAGGAACCACTCAGACCCTGTGGACGAAACATCAGGACGGCACAGCCACAGGCCAGCGACACTCGTGGCAAAAAGGCAGTGTCCCTGAACTAGGTGACTGGAAACAAGGCTTTTTCGATGTGTTTCATCACGACCTAAGGTCATGTCACAACCGATCCCTAAATGCTTCCTATGGACTCTTTCAATCTATATGTTCCCACACCCTCTTTTTTTTTTAATTTCTTGCTCATTTATTCACTGAAGAAATCAGGCCTCTTGTCCTGTAGGTCAGCGGTCCCCAAACTTTTTGCCACCAGGGACCGGTTTCATGGAAGACGATTTGTCCACGGACCTGGGGGTGGCAGGGTGGAGGTGTTTTCGGGATGACTCAAGCACGTTACGTTTATCGTGCACTTTAGTTCTATTATTATTACATTGTCATATATAATGAAACCACTATACAACTCACCATCATGCAGAGTCAGTGGGAGCCCTTTCACTGCCACTCACTGATAGGGTTTTGATATGAGTCTGCAAGTAACTGATTTATTATGGTCTCTGTGCAAAAAATTCCAGAGGCGCAGGGTGTCTGGCCATCTCTGCTTTGGAGACCTCAGCAGCCGTGAGACTCAAAGCCGAACCCACGACCCCAGCAGGAGGCCACGGCGACGCTTCAGCCCCAGAGTCGCCTGGTCAGGCATCAGCCGGGATCCCAGAGGCAGGACCTCACCGGCTGTGTGGTTTCCCTGAGGTGCAGCTGCATGTGGGGAAGCAGGACCCGGGCTGTGTCTTCTCCCTTTACTTGCTGGGGTTCAAAGTAACCAGCGGCCTCCCTACTACCCTCCAAAGGCGGCCACTGGTTTGGCCACAAATGGATGCAGGGTCCAGCCTGGGATTTAAGCTCCTCGTGAGGCCATCAGTCCACTGAGGACGGCCTTACTCTCCACTTATCGTGATGCAGCCCGTGGGCACATCCTTCAGCTGACTCCAAGTCCTCGAGACGTGGCCCCAGGGGCCTTGATGCCGCTCCTGTTTTCCCGTGCAGCGCGATGGTCCAGGCTCAGCTTGTATGTTTCCTGCCCCAGACCTGGATGCAGACGTTTCTCCGGGACCCCTGGTTTCCCTCCGGGGAAAGGGCACCTGGGGGCCACCACCTGGGGGCCAGGGATGCTCATAGCAACGAGCCAGCCCTTCTTTCTAGCCCTTTCATGTAAACAGAGAAGCGGTTTTTAAACAAAATCATCGTGAACACGTGCTGACGCTTGCTCACCACATGCAGGCTGAAGGGTTTCGCTTAGCATCACCTAAGTTGCATCGGCTCCGTCTGTGCTCAATATCCCAGCTCTCAGCGACACCAACAGAATTCCTCAGTAGCCTCACCCCACGATTCCCACGCGAGGGCCTTAGAATAATAAAACAAATACCATCACAACCGTGACACCAGGACTAAAAACAGCGCACACGCACACACCTAGCTCTACTCGTTCTGAACCCACCGGCAACAGGTCCCCCGAGATAAGGTCTTTCTGGGGATTATTCCACCCCAGTGCAGACTTAGGGTCATCTGTTTCATTTCGGTTTTGAAGGACTTTTTCTCGTTAAGATTTATTTAGGGATTTATGAGATCAGGAGTTGCTTTTATATTTAAAGTTACGGGAAGTATTTACAAGGTTCCAAAGTCAAATCTATAAAACTATCTCATCATCCTCAGAGACATTTGGGTTCTGTCATGTCCCCCTACCCAGAGGTAACTTTTTATAAGTTTCCGTTTATCCTTCTACTGCTTTTGTTTCTTAATATAAAGTAAGTATATTTATATTAGTGTACCCTTTTATTAAGGAGGATAAAAAAGGAGCAGCAGTTTGTTATACTTTTATCCACTGTGTGTGTGTGGTGGGGTTTTTTTTCCACGTCAAAATACTTCCTGGTAATCACTCCACAAAAGCACGTGAAGACTGCACTGTCCCTTTTCCACACCTGCACGATATTCTGCACGCAGCTGACCCAACCTGCTTCCTACAGGCTGGCATCTGAGTTCTCCATCTTGCGCTTTTCCAAAGAACGCCTTAACAATCAGCCTTGCGCAGGTGTACTCCCTTTTTTTTTTTTTTTTTTTTTTTTTTGCCAATCTCTTCAAGATAGGTCCCTGGAAGTGGGACTGCTGGGCCCGAGGGTACAGGCAGGCATAACCGTGCCAGACGTTGCCTCATCCTCCTCCCCACGGATTCTACCATGTTGCAGACCCTCCAGCAACACGACCGCTGCTGCCCCAGAGCCTCGGCGGCCGCCAGCCACATGTGTCTATAAAGGCTTCTGGATTTCTGCCAGCCTGGTGGGACCCCCAGCGAAGCCCGTGTCTGCGCGTCTCTGACGGCGAGTGGGTCGGCATCTTCTCACACGTTTAAGGGCTACCTCACCAGCCACTTTTCCTGTGAACAGTGCTCTGCTCACAGCTCTTGCTTGTCTTCTGTGGGGTCACTGGGTTTTTTCTTCTCTATTTTCGGAAACGCTTCCTATCTTAGAGCTATTAACCCGGCGCATGTGCCACAGTCTCTCCCCGGATTTCCACCGGTCTCTTTACTGCCCACCAGATGGTGGCATCACGCAAAAACCTCTTCTTTCTCATACAGCCTCTTCCTAAACGCACTGGCTTTGGAGTCACAGAGAAGCCTTCCCACCCTCTCGCCCTCGCACTGCAAAGGGTCCCCCGTGCCTCCCTGCGGTGCTTGAGTGGTTTTCCGACCACTTGGGGTCCATCCATCCCAGCGTGCGGTGCGAGGAGCGGGTCCAGCCTCACCTGCTCTTCCTGAAGCGTCACCTATTAGAAACCCCCCAACTTCTCCCCATTGGGTGAAGATGCTGCCTATATGTTGGCTAAACGTTCATTCGCAATTGCGTCTGTACGTGGATCTTTTATTCTGTCCTGTTGCTTGTCCACATGTCAGTGTCACGATGCTTTTAGTAGCCAACATGCTGAGCCGTCCCGGCCAAGAGCGCAGATGCGACTTTTGCGAGACACCAGCTGCGGATGTCTTGGGACAGAAACCCAGACCACGTGACCCACCAAGCTGACACGTTCCGAGCACGTGGTTCCAGGGCTGCGCAGGCACCACCCGAAGCTCTTCTGGGTGCCCCGGGGACCCCCAGCTGCTCCCTCTGCCGGGTGGGGCCCTCTGGGAGGCAGGGGCCTGTCCCTCTGGGTCAGGGCTCCTTCTGCGGGCCCCTCCCAGATGGAAGGGTTACGATTGGCCTGGCAGTGAAGGAGGCTGCCCCTGGCCCAGACCGGGGTGGGGTGAAGTGGGGGTCCCCGCGTGGCCGGGCATCTATCTCCACACGGAGGAGCGTTCCAGGGCTGAACGGACTCGGGGGCAGGGTGGGGACTCTCCGCTTTTTCTGACTTTCTCTAGATCTCCGCACGGCACTCCGCAGCAAACTCGGCAGGACGATGTGGAGGAACCGCCCAAGGGCGTGGTTTTCAGAGGAAGCAGAGAAGGGAGCCCACCCTTGAGAGACCCTGGGGGACGCCCACAGCCCCTGCTCCCCAGTGAACTGGCACCCGGTGGGCGGGGGCAGCCGGGAGGGCGCCCGAGGTGAGCGGCAGGCATGAGGCCAGAGTTTCGGGAAGTCTGAAGCGGGTGGCCGTCGGGCGCCTCATGGATGCGGCGGAGGGAGCCTCTGCGGAGGGGGGGTAAGGGCCAGCGGGCACACACCAGGCACGACGCCGGGAACATCAGCGTCGTAAGACATCCAGGCAGAAGCCGAGCAGCTTTCCGGGGGTGGCACGAGCCCAGTGGGGCCTGCTTCCCCACCCACAAGTCACTGAGCAGAGAAGGGGAGCGGGGAGCAGGCCCAGAGCCCGAGAGTGGGCGGGGCGGGCCCTGGCGTCCGCTGCCCCAGCCCCTGCAAGGCAGAACGGCACCTGCAGATGGGGGGGGGGCGGTTCGGAAAGTCCTGCTCTGACAGGTGGAGCCAACACCCCTGTGGAGCGCCTGGGACCACGGCTCGGTCTGCCCGCGCTGAGCCCGCCACGGGCAACGGCAGTGCCGCCTCCTTGGGCCACGCGTCCATCCTTCAGTGGGGACCGCGCTCTGCACGGAGGTTCAGGCACCTCCTCAGGACACACTCCCTTTGCAGGTTCTTCACCCGGGCAGTGAGGATCTGCACCCCCACCCCGGCCAGGGCTACTGTGAAGATGGAGAAGTTCTGGGGGAAAGGGCTCCGAAAAGCCCCCGCCCTCAAACACACAGGGGCCTGCAGCACTCTCCCATAGCCATGGGAGGGTCCCAGCGGCCTCTGCCCACCGCTTTCTGAGCTCACCCGCCGCCCAAGCTCAGGAATGTCACTGGATAAAAATACCCACAGACGATGTCATCAGGCCCAGCCTGCCTGTGGGGCTCGGAGCTGCCCGGCAGCAGGCTGACCGCCACGGCCCAGGCTCGGGGCAGGGGGTTGGGGGGGGCCCTGGGCTACCAAGGCCAGACACCAGGTGACCCTGTCCCGAGCGCCTATCCGTGCTAGGTACAGGCTGGCCCTGCCCACCCACTCGGACCCTCTAACGCCCAAGAGCGCTGAGACCAGCACACCCTAATACCCCACACAGCACCAGGGTGACTGAGCCACCATGGGGGCTCCAAGCACCAGGTCAAGGGGATGGCAAAGAAAGAAGGCATGGCTCTGCCTGGGGCAACATGGGAAGGCTTCCTGGAGGAGGAGATCTCCGAGCTGAGCCTCAGCCTGTGGGTCTGGCAGCAGGGCTTTAGGGAAGAGGCCTAAAGCAGCCAGATCAAAGGCCTCCAAAGGCTAGTCACTCACCCACAGGGTAGCAGCCCCAGGAGTGGAGAGCCAGTGCCCCAGCCATGCGGGCACGTCCAGGGACGCCCTCTCTGGGCTCACGTACTGCCCTCAGGAGGCAGCTTCCTCCTCCCCTCCCCTCCCCCGACGAATGGTGGCATCCACTCCTCACGTGGCCAAGCCACCCCAGGGTCAGCATTACAACCCCTACCCAGGGTGGGAGGGAGTCACGTGGACAAGACGCCATCAGGCCTACCCGGATTCTGGCCCCACCACCGGAAGCAGCCTGGAGCATGCCCAGCTGTGCGGCCATGGGCACGTCACCTCCCCTCTCTGGGCCTAGGATTTGCACACAGCACCGGCCCGTCCCTCTCCGTCTTCCACCAGGGCCTGGGGGAGAGCCAGGCTGCCCCTCTGCCCCAGTACCCTCACCCCAGCTGGTGCCCACGTGGGCTCAGAGAAGGGACCTGGGGTCACCTGGCCATCGCGAGGCCAAGTCCCATCACAGAAGCCACGTGTAAAAACGGCACATGGCGTCACAGGCGGTCACCCTGCCCAACAGCAGAGCTGGGGCCCCGCCCCTTGCCAACCATCACCCCGCCTTCCGTGAGATGTGGGGCTGTCCCGGCACTCGGGGAACCTCTGGAGGGAAAGTCAGGGCCCTCTCTGCCCTCCAGGAGGGAGTGCAGACAGTCACCCAACCTGCCCCGGGGACCCCGGGCCGCCTCCAAGCTCTGCCCCTTGCTCCAAGGTGCCTCCCCAGGGAGAGTGAAGCCGGCCCGCTGGACCCTCCGTCCAGGCCTGGATCCACAGAGTCCGAGGTGAAGGGTCCAGGTGACAAAGGTCCTCTTCATTCTTCCCCCCGCAGCGGAGCCCAGGCACCAAGCAGCACCCGCGAGCGTCCATGGCGTTTCCCAGCAGCAAGTGAACCCCTCGTCTGGCCTCAGGTTCGCGGCCCCCGTTCCTCCAGGCCCAGCACCTTCTCCCCGCACACTGGCGTCCTTGGACACCGTCTCCACCTCACAGGAGCCACACGTGACACCGTCCCAGCCCGTCCATCTCACCCGTGGGCAGGGCCTTGAGCCACGAGAAATGCCACGCGAGCTGAAAGCTGGTTTAGAACATCGGTCTGAGAAGGGCCTCAAAGTTTACCTGGGTCCATGGCCCAGACCAGGAGGCAGGGAGGGCTCAGCCCAGGGCCCCCCTCAGGAGCACCACCCCATTCCGCGCACGGCACCAGGCGCCGGTGAGAAACCAGGACGCAGGCTCCTAACCCGCCAGACACACCTGCCTTTTGGCAGCACCCCCAGGACACACTGGCCTGCAAAGCCCCGTTCACACCAGAAGAGCCAACCTGGGAACCGGCTTTTGCAGGAGGAGCCCGAGCCCCTGACACCTTCAGAAGCCAGGGCATCGGAATCGGACACCCCGGGCGGAGCCGGGACCCCCCGGGGGGCGCGGTGCTCCAGGCCGGCCTCAGCTGCTCCCGTGTCTGCCTCCCCGGGACAAAGCCCCCGCCCCAGCCCCACGAGACCCTGCTGCGGGAAGGTCCCAGGGCGTGGGGGCTGTGAGTGCAAATGGGCCCCTCCCACCCCTGCAGCCCTGGGTACCCCCACGGGTGCAAGCGGAGCCACGGGCACCGAACCCAAGGGGAGCCGGCGATTCAGAACCAGGCACGGGCGGGCATCCCCTCCCACCTGAGCAAGCCTGCCGGCAGGTGCCACACCCACCACGCCTGCCACAGAGGAGGGGATGCGGACTCGGGAGGCGGCCCCGCCACGGGGCGACGCTGGGGCACGAAGTCTGGACGCTGCCCAGGGCCGAGCTCCCACACAGCCTGGCTCACTCCGCATCCCGCGCCAGGCGGCCTCCAGGCCCCAGACCTCGGCGCTCACTGGCCCTGCCCACCCAGCCACTCGCTGGCCCCGCTCCCAGCCCCTGGACCATCCCTCCCCTCCCACCACCTCCCTTGGAGCCTCAAGGTCTCCCGGGACCCCCCTCCCCAGTTGGTGGCCCTGGCATAAGGGACACCTGTGGTCCCCCAACTAATGCCACACCACGATGAGGCGCTCAACACAGCGGGCTGGGTCTGGGGCGGTAGTGAGGGGTCTCTAGACAGCCGGGGAGACCAGAGGACCAGCCCCTGGAGAAGGTGACACAGGGAGAAGGTCCAGAAGGAATTCCCCCAGCTCCACTGGGAACTGGGGGCGTCTCAAAGGGGACGGTGGGGAGACCAGAGCCCGGCCCCCTCCGCCCTCCCTGACCAGCTCCCCTTCTGGGCGTGTCTGCCTGGGGTGGGACGGGCACCAGGGGCCAGGGTGGGGGGATGCGACCAGGGGACTGGCCTCCACTTTCAGAAAGGCGGGCGGGCTGGGCCCAGCAAACCGCCAGGGAACGCTGCCAGCGTCATCAATGATTAACACCCGCTTGAAGGTGCCGCCAGAGCCACCGCAAGGTCCTCGGGAGCCTGGGGAAGGCGGGGTGGCGGGAGGGCAGGGGCAGGACGCGCTCCGGGGCCCTCCCCCAAACCTCCCCACAGCCCCCCACAACCTCCAGGCCTCTCCCAACCAGCGGGGGTGCGCACGGAGGGGGCGAGGGGCACCTGTCCCCGCATGGGGAAACTGAGGCACGGGGGCTTCTGCCAGGCTGCATGGGTGGGAGCAGCTGGAAGAAGACAGGAGTCTGCATGTGTCACCCTGCAGCTCCCGAGAGGTCGGGGGGAAGAGGGAGAGAGAAGAGAGAGGGACAAGGAGGGAAGAGGGGGTTCCTCCGGGCTCCTGGGACTGGAAGCCCCCCACCTGGCAGGAGGGACGCGGAAGCTGGGGGCAGCCTCCACCCTGGCCTCTACAGACGGAGGCTGTGGAGGCCCAGCCCAGTGGCCAGGGCGGGCTGCTACGGGGTCCCCGGGCCCCTCTCCAATCCAGGCATCTCCCCAACCAGACAACCCCGGCCAAGGCCCATCAGCATGGAGGCCAGGCCTCCCTCGCCCTCAGCCAGAGTGGGGGCCGCCGCACGGTGGGGATGTGAAGAACCTCAGCTGAGGGCTGGGGGCCAGGGGCAGTGCCGGGCGGGGGGGGGCAGCCTCCCGCCCCCTGACCCCGGCAGACGGGGCAGGCGGCCGCGCACAGGAAGGGCCGCTCTCCTCTTGGCCAGAGCAGGGGTTCCCCGACCAGGAGGGGGACAGGATATCCTGGCCTGCTTCCCCAGCTGCGCCTGGGACAGTGTGCCCAGCCCTGCAGGGCCCGCAGGACAGCGGCTCCCACACCCACCCAGGCCCCAGCCCTTCAAGGCCGGGCTCATCCTTCCCAGGCCGGAAACCGAGCTCAGCCTGGGTCGTAACAATCAGCCCGCACGTTTCACCATCTGCCTCACCAAGGACAGAGCTCTCTCTCTGCTACCATCTCGGACGCTTCTCAGAACGACACCGGGGCCAGGGTGGGCACCGTCCACCCCTTTTCTCAGCGCTGCGGCCGGGCTCTGGTCACTCAGTCCCAGGTTGCCCCTGCACTCCCAGCTTGAGCCCAGGTCCCCTGGAGACACTGGCCAATTCAGAGAGCGTCTGGGGCCCTGCCAACCTCCTGGAGGTGAGGGGGCACCTTCCCGGGCCCCAGGGAAGCCACGTCCCCCGCCTAGCCAGGGTCCACCTGCAGACCCACCCTGCACAGAGGACTGCGGCACACCTCTTACAGACGGGGACGAGAGCGGGAAAAGACTGACCCAAGGTCACCAAGCCACCCTTGGAGGGCCCCCATTCCCAGCTCCGGCCCCCGAGGGGAAGCCACTCAGCTACTGTCCCCAGAAGCCACCCCTGCCCTACAGCTCCTCGGGAGGCTGGGCAAGGCAGACTCTGCTGAGCAACTTCCGAGAGCTAAACAATCAGAATCAGGAAGAAAACACAAGTGTAAGCAGAGACTTCCTCCGGGGAGCAGCAAGCCTTCTTCCTCCACCAGGCACGGCAGCGCCCGGGGGGCCTGGGCAACGCTCGGGCCCACCACCCCGGGACGCGAACCAGTGGGGTGTCTGCAGGCCTCTCGCCTTGGCAGCCCTAGGGGTGCGGAGGCACTGCTGCACTGCCTAGCGATCCTCTGCCCACAGCTTGGCACATAGGGTTCCAGGGCAGAGAGGCGGCTGGGCAGGGTCTGCTCCAGGACCGGCTGTGGGGTCCGTCCCGCCCCCGGCCACCTCCGGGAGCTTGGGGTCCAGCAGGTGAGGGCTGGGGGGCAGGCAGCCCGCGTGCACAGCAGCACCCACGAGCCAGCTGTTGGCCGGGCGCTCGAACAGCCTGAGTCAGACCAGGTCAGGATCCCTCAGGGTCAGCGCACGCAAACATCCCCCCAAACCCCAACACAAGGGCAAGGCCGCCCTCTCCCGCAGACCAGCCATGGCCACAGCTAAGCTCCCTCTGACACCTCGGCAGGCGGGGACTGGGGGGGGGGGGCGGTGGGAAGAGGCTTGAGGACACTGTCCCCACCACTTGCCCTCCTGCTCTGGAAGGACTGCCCCTCCGCAGGGAGGGCAGCAACCCTAGTGCCACCTGCGCTCAGAGGAGCCAGGGTGAGGAACTGAGGTCATGCCGCCCCACCTTGCCGCACCTGCTGAGACCGTGCTCCAAGCCAGCCCCTCTGCTCCCTGGGCTCCGGTGGTGGCTACCGGAGTGGGACAAAAGAGGGCCCTGGACACCCCCCAGCCAGGTCTCTCCCAGCCCCAGGCCCGCCAAGGGGGCAGGGACGAGCACCTGCCCCTACCAACGGGAAGCCAGAGGGAGGTCACCCGCGCAGCCCCAGAGCAGCCTCCGAGGTCAGCCCGGGGATGGCCAAGCCGAGGCTCCCGGGCCAGAGGCCGGCCCCACACCAAGAGCCCACTGGCCAGGCAGCAGGGAAGCAGGGCCGCGAGCGGTGGGGGAGGGCTCCACGTGGCCCCGTCCCAGCGCGCCCCGCCCTGCCCCACACAGGCACGCGCAGCGGCGGCTGGCAGCAGAGCCACCTGGGAAGCAGCGGGGGCAGGTGCTGCCGATAGGGCGCTGCTTTCGCCTGGCGCACAGCTTCCTCTGATCGACCAGTGGAATCAGAGGCCCGACCTCTCTCCTCCCCACCACCCTGTGTGTCCCCTCCAGGCTCCTCTGCTTCAACCCAGGGTTTCCAGAGCCTGGTTGGGTTCTTGCGGCGCCGTAGGCACTCCCCGCGGCCATGCTGACACCTCAGCCTACACCACAAGGCCTGCCACCCTGTGGGGCAACCCTGCTCCGCTTGCCCTGGAGACGCCCCACAGGGCCCGCCTGGACCGGGGAGGGTCTGAGATGTTGCTGCACCAGCGGGGGCACCGGGCCCTGCCCTCTCTTGCCTCCCTGCCCCTCCCGGGGAACTCTCTCCCCTGCCCCCGTTCTCCCGCGGAAGGATTAACACCTGGACCGTCCCGCCAGGGAGGAGCGGGCCTGCTTGGGCAGCGCACTCCTCCCAGCTGGCTCCCCCCACTCATGCCTGGGCAGCGCCGGCGGGGAGCTTCCCACCCCCACGGGGTCAGACCCACACGTCCCTGAACTTCAACAGACAAGCTCCCCGCTGCTTCTGTTTTTCCCATTAACCCCTTCCTTACCTCCCGGCTGATCTGAGTCGCAGCTCCGACCAGGTTCGGGCGGCAGCAGGTGGCACAGGGACAGCGCTCCCCCCACGCCCTCCCCGGCCCCGCGGAAAGCTCCCAGTCCCGCCGGCGGCGATACTCACACGGCAAAGTGGTAGACGAAGCACTTCCAGCCGGTGGGGCGCTCCAGGAAGTTGTAGACGCGGCCCTGGATGTGAGTGCGCGCGAGCAGCGGGCGGCGCGCGCTGTAGATGGAGACGCGCGGGTCGAGGCTCACCGGCGGCCGCGGGCCAAGGTCGGCGGCGGCGGGGGGCGCGGCGGGCGCGGTGGGGGACGCGGGCCCCGGGGCGCCTGGCGGAGCGATGGGCGCGTAGAGCGCGCCGCCCGCCGGGCCGCCCTCGGCCAGCTCCAGCGAGAAGGGGCACTTCTTGGCCAGGCCCGCGCTGCCCCGCCGGGCGCCCGGCAGGCGGCCCCCGCCCCAGCGCTTTCTCTCGGCCCTGGGAGGGGAGGTGGCCGCGGCCATGGCCAGGCAGGGCCCGCGGGGGCCGGCCGGGCGGCGGCACGAAGAGCTGCGGCGAAGTCGGCCGCCGGGGCGCAGTGTGGGCGGCCGCTGCTGCCAGCCGGGCCGCGGGTCCGCTGCCCGCCCCGCCAGGGCGTGGGGGGCGGGGCCGGGAGGGGGCGGTGGCCGCGGGCGGGTCCCGGGGGTTGGCGAGCCCCGCCCCGGGCCGGACGCCCCGCCCCCAACCAACGTCGGCGCACGGAGCGCGGTAGACTGAGCCCCGAGTGCGCTCACCTGCTTGGTCGGCCCCTCCCCCGTCGGCGCCCACCTGTTGGGTCCGCCCCTTTAGCCTTCACCTTCTCGGCCCCGCCCGCCCCATCTGCTCGGTCCGCCCCATTCTGCGCTCCTCGCTCCGCCCCGCCTACGCCCACGTGCTCGCCCTCCCCAAGCCCACCTGCTAGGCCTGCAAGAAGCCCCCAGCCAAGTCAGGAAGGAAGGCGCGGGGTCAGCAGGTGCAGGGACCACGAACTGCCCGGGCAGGAGGACGGGGTGGGGCGCAGACAGCCGCTTCACCCCCTCTGAGTTACTCAGAAGAGGGTGGGAGTGAAGGGGGAAGGCGGGGCACGTTAGGAGGATGGCGGTTAGCCCCGCGAACAATCCGAGCGCCCGAGCGAGCGCGCGTGCTGCGGGCAGAGAGTGTGGTCGGGTTGGTACCCATAGGGCCGTCGGACTCTGGAGGCCAGGCAGGGCCATCGGGGCCATCGTCGGTCAGGGCTGGCCCAATGGGGAGCCGTGTGCGTGGGGAGGATGAGGGGGTTCCTGGAGGCGATGCCTCGGGGGTCTGGAGAGGGGCGCGGCAGGAGGGGCTGCCTGGGCAGGTCAGGGGAGAGGCTTTGTCCTCCTTACCCTCTGGACAGGGCTGATGCTGTGTCCCGTAGGTTTCCCTGGGTAGGGGTGATGTAGAGGTGGGTGACAGGGTCAGAAGGACTGCACGGGTCCCCTACCCTGCACTGGCATTTGGGTCCCTGCACAACGACCTGACATCAGGGTGGAGAAAGGGTGTCGAGCAGAAAAAAAACTGGCCTCCCTCAGGACATTGCCCTGGGCAGGGGGATAACTGCCTGCCACCTCAGGGACCCATAACCTAGGAGACACGTCCCAGGTCTTGACTGAGCACCCTGGGCTGATCTATTTCACGTACTCCCTCATCAGAAAGTCAGCTCTTGTTGTTGGACCGAGTGCAGCTCGGCCCTTCACCCCTGACTCCCCACACCTCGGATGGTGCCTGTACGGAGCCGGCACAGTTGGTATATGCAGAAAGAATGAATGAAGTGGGTCCCAACCTGTGCCAGGCACTGTGGAGACTCAGGGCGGCTGAGACAATGGAACTTTGCTGGGAAGCGCATCACTTAGGATACAAATGGGCAGAAAGCCAGAAGAAGGTGGGGAGTCCGCCTCCGCAGGGCCTGGGGGACAGCCAGGGCACCTGCAGACATTCAGTCGATACTTTCTGAATGAAGGCGCGTGTGAATGAAGTGCCGGCACATCCACACCCCAGTGAGCAGGAGGAAGAAGAACTTTTAGTGGGCAGTGCCGACGCACAGCTGGAGCGTCAAAGAGAAGGAAGAAGAGCGTTGATCCATCTTGCACACAACACGCAAGAATAAATTTCGAGTGGATCAGAGGCTTCAGTGTAAACGCTAGAATGAAGCCATATAGGTTCTACAAGAAAGTATGGGTGAGTTTCTCAACAAACTCTAGGTAGAGAGAACGTCTCCAGCTGTGGCTGAAATCCAGAGACAATAGCTGAAATCAACAAAACAGACAAGTGACAAACTGGAACAAGAATTTGCACGGGCAAAGGATTAATAGCACTGGTGTATAAAGAACATCTAAAACTGAGAAGAAAATGATAGACGACCCTGCGGAGAAGCGGGCGAAAGGCATGAACAGCTCACGGGTCAAGGGATTCATGATCTTAACACTTAGGAAAAAACGCTCAACAAGAAAAATGCAAATTTGAAAGTACACTGAGAGACCATCGCTCACCTGTCTGATGGGCGAAAATCCAGACGTTGGACCGCAGTTTCCATGGGCAGGGCCGAGGGAAAGCAGGTGTTCTTGGCACATCGTCAGTGGGGAGGGGGTCCTGGTGGCATTAGGAAACGCACTCGTATCATTTAGCCTGGCTCGTTAGTTCCACTTCCAGGAACTGGCCCAAAGATACGTGGGGAATATAGAAGATAAGATACACATAAGGCTACTTGTTACGACATTATTTGTATTAGCAAAAGGCTAGAAACAGCCAGGACGGCCCTCAGTTAGCTGAACCGTGCTTTGGTACAGCTCACAATGTTATCAATATTATCACTAACACTCAGAGGACAAAAGGAACCCAAAGTCACATCATTAGTATTGATATCGGTATTGTTGCCTTGAAATGATACATCCGTGTAATATGTGTCGTGTATATATATCAAGTTAAATTCCTCAGGAACCTGGATTTTCAGGACAAGAGAAAAGAGATACAAATATAAAATCAAAGGGCGAATCAATCCTTAAATTTGAATTGGGAATATTAGCATAAACCCCTCAGCTGTTTTCGTAAAACAAGAATACTTTCTAGCTCTGTCTGCTGAAAACTTCTTGCATGCAAAAAGCAGTGTGGATTAGAACATACCAGATATCTTTATCCATTCATTCAAAATGACACTAAAAAGTCTCCACTGGCCCGTTGTCGGAGGCTAGGGCTCATTATTCTGAAAAGGAGTAAAATAAATTTAAAAAGGGCAGAGTCAAGCATTTGTCCTGCCTTCTCTGTACGCGCTGAACTGCAGGGTAACGAGAGGCCGCACGCACCGTAGGTATGGATTGAAGTGTCTCCGGAAGGATGATGTGACTTTGGGGAATTGCTTGGAAATAATCAGCAGGGAGGGGCAGCGGCTGGGGTGGAGATCAAACCAACCTGCCCTGAATTGGTCATTGTTGAGCCAGCTGGCGGATACAGTCTCGATACTGTGTGCTTTACTTTTGTGTAAGTCTCTGTATTTTAAAAATTATGATAAGCAGCCCCCCAGGCACCTGGGGGTTCAGGGGCTGAGCTGTGCGGGAGCCAGCCCTGGGGGTCCTGGCCCTGGCACAGGGACGCTGCCATGAATGGGAGGCCAGACAACAAGGGGTCGCTGCAAGTTCCCCGAAAGCTCAAAGGAGCTGGTGGGGGGCCTGGGGGAGGATGGGAGAGCTGGGTTGGGGGAGTGAAGCCAGGTGCAGTGAAGTGGGGCTGGGGCTCCTGTGAGGAAGGGCCCAGGATGAGGGCAGAGGGCTGGCGGGGGGTCGGGGGGGCAGGGCCAGCACACAGGAGTAGGAAGCACAAGCCGAAGGGCCTGCAGGGCCTCTGATCAAAGGTGGGAAGTGGGCCTGACCCAGTCACTGGCTCCCCGGCTGCCCTCCAGGCCCCCCCCCCGGAAAGCCCCCTCCCTCCCCAGGACCTGCCCCTCGGTCCTCGGGATGCTCCTGTCACACCCTGGGGTCCTGGACGCACAGGCAGATGGATCTACCTGGACGTGCGTGGACCGGGGGGCCGCCTTCCTGCTTTTCAGGCCCATGGACTGTCTCCGGGCCTCAGAATATTCTGGAAGCACCACACTCACCTTCCTTCAGCAGCACTTTGCCAAGACCCCTCGGCACCCCAGACCCATGCCAGGCCAGCCGTGGGAGAAGCCCGGAGGTCGTCATGAACACAGGGGGAAACTGAGGCTGGGGAGGGAGGGCTGTGCGGCCCCCAAGAGGTCAGGGTCCAGGCCAGGGCTACGCCTCCAGAGGCTTCCTGGCTGGCGGCCACCTCCAGCCCCACGGCTGAGTTGCCCACTCACCCATTCACTCCCCACGTCCCCCTGAGCACCCGCCACGTGCCGGGCACTGCTCCGCCCCGGCCGTAGAGCCATGTGCGCGAGGCCGGCCTTCTTGGGGCCCAGGGTCAGCAGCGGGATGAGTGAGATGAAGAAAGCTAGGGGACGAGGGCAGGGCAGGTGGCAGGGGGTGATCTGTGCTGCGGCAAGGCCCACCCTCCCAGGACTCTGCGTTTTAGCCAACTCCTCTTCCTCCCTCGCGGGCAGGGGCACTGAGGACCCCAAGCTCGGGCACCGCTCCAGGACAGAGGCCGAGGGGCATCCTCCAGCTCTGACTTGACTCCATCTGTGCCGCCGTGGGCTGTCGGAGGGTCGCTCCAGTTAGCCGGCACGGGGGACAAGTCACAGCCAGTCTCACGGGGCAGGACAGACTGAGCTGAGCCTGCCTCAGTGGGGCTCCAGCGCCACAGGATGTCCCAGGGCTGTCAGCGCCCGCCCTCCTCCCCCAGGTGCCGCGCTGGGGGCAGGCCAGGAAGGCTGAGGGCTGGCCATGCACGGGGCACAGCTCTGGGTGCGTGTGTGCGCGGTATGGCGTGTGGGCAGGTTGTGGAGGATACGGAGCACACGTGTATTGCGTATGTGTGTATGGCGGTACATGGTCCGTGTGTGTGTGTGCACACAAGCCTTGTTGTGACCACACAGGGAAAGGGGACACTCTGTTCCCGCTCCTAAGGGCAGCCCTAGAGCAATGGGACCCGGGGGCTGGCAGCAGCGCAGGGGCAGAATCAGGGGCAGGCAGCCGTCCCCCGGGGGCCACGCCTCCGCCCCAGCTGGCCGGCTCTGCGGGTCACTCGGCGGCTGGGCCCTGCCCGCAGAGCCTCGTCCCCTCACTCACCCCGCCCAGCCCAGGATCCAGGTCCGGCCGGCCCGGTCAGAGAGCGGGGCACTGCCCGCGTGTCTCCTTTGATCTGAGGTTAGGTCACCTGACAGCACGCAACCTGGTCTCATGCACCCTGTTCTCACAAGTTCCCAGACAGCCGCCAGGAAGGCCTTCTGGGTGCTCTCCGCGGCTCAATGCCTGTCCTCCACGCCAAGCAAAAGAGGAAAGTGTGGGGCCGCCGGTACTTGCTTTGTGCTGGGGCGGCGGGGTGGAGGTGCTCGGCGTCAGTGAAGGGCATCGTGGCCGGAGCTGCAAGCACCCCGAGGTCCCCTCCCACCGGCCCCTGAGCCTCCCCCTCCCCTTCCAAGGGGACGTCTTAGGGACCAGCCCGAGAATCCAAAGCCCAGTGACCAGGCCCCGGGGCAGCTGGCACCTGGTAGGGTCACCTTCACAGGAGCCCTGAGTAGCCGTAAGGCTGGGCAGAAAAATCAGGTTTGGGGTTTCGGGTCAGCTTCCAGCTGGCAGGGCCACCTTGTAGTAGCTTTGCTGGGAATTTGCCTCAGGGCTTGTGAAATTGACTTGAGTTTATTTCAGCCTGCCAGTCCAGCTGTTGCAAGGATGCACCCTCACCACCTGGGGCGCTCTTTGGTGAAATCACCCCGAAAATGTGCACTGATCCTTCAGTTTCCTGTGTGACCTGATGGGGTGAAGTCAGGGACCTCCGAGCCTCGTGGGACCCTTGGGGACACGTGCCTGGCCCACGTAGCCTGGGGAGTGAGGACCGGGGCCCGACATGCCCCGATTCTGATCACCGGGACTTGAGACCTCCCCACCGTCCCAGGGCACCTGCCCACCGCCCACTGCCCGCAGCTGACGCTTTGGGGGCAGCAGGCCGCCGTGCACTCCAGGAGCCCAGGCGGTGTCTGTGCTGGGTCATCTGATAAGCCAGTAAGCTTTTCCTTACTAGAGAGCTGCCTGGTGTCCCCGGCTGCTGGGAGAAGGGAGGTGGGAGACCTGGGCTTGATCCTGTGAGGCCGCGGCAGCCGTTTCCCAGCCAGGGCCCCTGTCCACCTTGCTGGTGCTGCCGACCTGGCTCTTCGGCCGATGGGGCTGGCCCTCTGGAGCTATGCTGTCCACCCCGCAGAACCAGAGCCCACGCAGGGCCTAAGCCAATAGTGGACTTGGAGGGCAGGTGAGCCGGTTGGGCCAGGGAGGGAGGGAGGCAGGGAGGCCGGGTGGAGGGCCAACAGCAAAGCAGGGGTGCGCGGAGGAGGAAGAGGCAGGAAGGATTCAGCCGACCTGCCGGTGTTTATGGGGTGCCCACTGAGTTCCCAGCCTTGCTCAGGGGAGGCCAGAGGAGCAGAAGGCCAGGCCCTGCCTTCAGGGGATGGTGAGCTTTTCTGTGAGACACACAGACCCGGGAGAAGCCGCACGAGGACCTCACGTGCCACGTGGTGGAGTGCTTCGCCCAGCCACCACCTCCTCCCCAGATAGCTGCCAGAGCCCGGGGTTGGGGGGGGTGAGAGCTGCCCTCCCCGTTGCGTGTGGGCCCCTGAGGGCTGAGGCTGACTCACTCACCTCTGAGTCCAGGCGCCCAGGAGAAGTTAACAAAGGGTGAGTGGGTGACTGGAGAGAGGCGTGGATGCATGGAGGGATGGATGGATGGATGGATGGGTGGAGGGATGGATGGATGGATGGAGGGATGGATGGGTGGAGGGATGGATGGACAATGGATGGATGGATGGATGGGTGGATGGATGTGTGGGTGGATGGAGGGAGGGAGGGAGGGATGGATGGATGGATGGATGGATGGATGGATGGATGGGTGGATGGGTGGGTGGATGGATGGATGGGTGGGTGGATGGAGGGATGGACGGACAGGTGAATGGATGGGTGGATGGATAGGGGTGGGTAAGTGAATGACGATGGGCAGATGAACCGCCTTTCCTTCAATTATTTGCACAGATGTCACCTTCCCAATGAGGTATCCCTTGACCATTTAAAAATAAAGTCCCCCAACCGTCCATCCATCGTCCATCCAGGTTCTTGCTGCTTTATGTTTCTCTACAACCATTTTAGTCATTTCTTTTTTAAAATTTGCTTCTTACTTGCTTCTTTGTTCATTGTCTGCATGTCACCTGACCCCCAGCACAGTCCTGGCGCCTACACGTTGCTCAGCAAATCTGTGTTGAATGACTGGACGAGCTGGCAGGTGACACGACGGTCGAGGGCAAGGCAGGTGGATGGTGCGCTTGGGAGGATGGGGTGGGGGTCCACAGAGGCCTGTGGTTTGAGCCTTAACTGACCCCCAGGGAGGGAGAATCAGTCTCTCGGGCTCCTCGGGGGGCAAGAAGAAGGGGACAGAGGGGCAGCTGAGGCCTGGTGGAGCTGTGGTCCCCCTGGCCCAATGCCCATGTGCTCCAGCTGCACCTGCAGGGCAAGAGCCTGTGCGTCCACAGACATGCACACACACACACACACACACACACACACACACGCGGGCGCGCGCGCGCGCGGGGTATCCTCACACTTACACACGCTGTGTACACGCACACGCACACACTGGTCCTTGCGTGGGACTCTTGCCGGGAGCTCTAAGGCCGGCTCTGTTCCAAGCGCTCTCCCTCCCACACAGGCCTTGCAAGGCAGTGGGATCACCGTCCCCGCTTCACATCAGGACCTGGACCCGCAGCTGTCCAGGGACACAGCGGGGGCCGCCCCTCACGCAGGCTGGGCCAGCAGCCTGCCCAGCGCTCCACAGTGGCACCTGCTCTTGGGGCTGAAGTGGACGGCTGCTCCTCGGTGACGGGTGGGACAGGAGGCTCTCCCGTATTTGTAGGTCTGCGTTTACCACCAGGCGCCGAGGGGAAGAGGGGAGTAGGCTGGGGGTGTCTCCTTCCTGGACTCCAAAAAACTCCGGGACAGGATGGTGGGAGGGAGAGGGCGTGAGCCTGGGCCCGTGACCATGCCCGAGTCTCGGCTCAGCCCAGGCTGGGCCTCTCCGGCCTCTCTCCCTGCATCTGTGACGGCAGCAGGGGGAGGATACTGGCCACGGCTGGGGGGTGAGGGCCCATGAGGCGCAGCTTCAGAGCTGTGGGCGTCCCCGTGGGAAGGAGGGCCTGCAGGTCCCCCGAGTCCCGTGAGGGGGGTGCTACAGAAACCTGGGCATGTGTGTGGTCAGCAAGGTGGGGGGCAAGTCTGGGCTACTCGGCGTGGACGACCCTTAGATGGGGTGAAGCACCGGGCTCTCAGCCTTCACCACGGACGCTCGGGGCACCCCAGAGGCGGCGGGCGGTGGCCCGTCCCGCGGAGCTCGCCCTGCACTCTCCCACCAGGAGTGGCCAGAGGTGGTGTTCCCCGCCCCCAGCACCAGGGCAGGGCGGTTCCTGTCCGAGGGCCTGAGTCTCGACCTCACGCAGACCCGAGGGAGGCACCGGGTCGGAGGAGGCCCCCAGGCCAGCAGGGAGACCCAGGGCCAGCCAGGCCCCTCTCTGAGTCGTGGCTCCTGTCCTGGGAGACAAAGACCAGAGGCGGCTCAGGAGGCCGAGTCTTCTTGCAAATTAAGCCCCACGAGGCACCCAGCCTGCACGGGGAGGGGCCGGGGGGCGGGGCCTCTGTCGGGGGCGGGGTGTATGCATATGTCCCTCCTTCCCAGGCCTCAGCCGGCGACAGAAGACGGTGGGCCCGGGGACAGAAGACGGTGGGCCCAGGGACAGAGGCCTGGGGGCTGGCGTGCGCTCTGCCAGGTGTGGCCTCTCCCCCAGAGCAAGTGTCGTCGTGTGAACTCAGTTCTGTCCCGAGTGGCTCCGGCCCTGGACCCAGTTGTAGGACAGGGGGTGGAGGCGGCTGGAAACGGAGCAGAAGGCAGAACTTGGGACATCCCCCCAACAACGGCAGCGGGTGCGGGGGGCCCCGGGCACCACCTCCCTTCAGTGGCGCCCCGCCCGAACACAGCCCACGCTGGCCGCAGTCACAAGGCTTCCCTGCATAGACGCACGTCCACACCCCGCATCCACTTGCTCACTGTGTGTCCACCCCGCATCCACTTGCTCACTGTTCTGGGCCCGGGAGGCTCAGTGGCCGGGAACCCCAGGCAGGAAGCAGACAGACAGCACACCAGTGAATGAAAGGTCCCTTCAGAGGGTCAGGCTCCCTGGAAAGTGATGCCGGGTAATGTGGAGAGAGAGACCCAGGGAGGCCCGTGAGCTGATGTGGCTGGGGGAGGGGGGGGACGAGGGGGACGGGGATGGGCAGAAGGGGAGGCTCTGAGGCTGGACGAGAGGGCAAGGGGGAGGCCAGACGGCTGGAGAGGTGGGCAATGGGCGGGGCAGGGCTGCGGGCTCGTGGTGGGGTGTTATTGTGGAGTAATAGGGAGCCACAGAGGGTTGTAGGCAGGGAAGGAGCACAGCCTGGTACTGGGCTGGGGGTGGCCGGAGAGGAGCGTCCAGGAGGCCGGGGTAGACGGCAGGCCTGGAACAGAGGATGGGAGGTGGCCAAGGACCGTGTGCCTCCTGCCCCCAGGCTCGGAGGCTCTGGGGAGATCCCCTCACTCTGCATATACCCCTGACGCTGGCAGGACCCACGGCGGGGCCAGGCCCCAGGCCAGCAGGGGGTGTGGACCCAGGCTGGTCTTTCAGTTGGGCTGGGGCTGGCCCTCGCCCAGGAACCCCAAGATTTACATCTCCCCCTCAGAATCTCGTCCACAGGGTCTCAGGCCCCGAGGGTTTGTGGGGTCCCTGCCCTGGAGCCCCACTTATCTGGAATCCAGTCTTTCCTGAGGGATCGTCAGGCGGCCCCTCTCCTCCCTGGGTGGGCTCCAGGCCCATCGATGGGACGTGCCCAGCCCAGGACGGAGCCCTCGTGTCCAGGGCAAAGCGGCCTCCACCGGCGGGGCCACCTGCACCAGCCTGCGGTCCTGGGGCGCCCCCTGGTGGCCAACGGGCCAGACCTGAGAGGCCACGGGGGGCCCCAGAGCACAGGGCCTGGACAGGGTCTCCCCGCCATTCCAGACCTCGCGGGATGAGGGGTCCCTGGGAGGGGGTCCTGGGGTCTCTGGGGAAGGGGCACACAGAAGTGTCGTCTGTTCTCATGTGTTACCCGCAAGCTCCCTGAAGCCGGGCTACTCAGATCCCCATTTTCTCAGAGAAACTGAGGCCCAGGGTTAAGGAGCCCAAAGGATTGGCAGGGTGTGAGCCGGGACTGTGGGGCTCCAGGGCCACCCCGTGCTGCCCTTGCTCGAAGGGACAGTGTCTGTGCGGAGCCTGCCGTGCTGACCACCCGACAGCTGGCCCAGCTGTGCCACCCTCCGGTACAGCGCACACGGGGCACCCGCGCCTCTCGGCTTTGTGGGCCCAGTCTCTGCCCACGCGTCCTCCACGGGACGGCTGGCCACACCCCCTGGAGGCGGCCATTCCCACCTGCTGCAGAGATCAACTGGGGGCCTTTGGGAGGCGGAGACACGGGTGTGGCACAGCCGGCCCCTCCCCTCCCCAGGCCCCGGAGGGAGGGAGGGGCGGCAGCCAACCCCACACAGGGCCACCTCTTGGCACCGGGAGACTGGTCACGCCCAAGGGGGTCATGGGACCCGGCAGGCCTGGGGAAGGCTGGCCCTCGCGCCCCGTGGCTTTGGCCGCAGCAGGCCTGTGGGCCGGGTGGGGCGGAGATCAGGGGCGCCCGGCGCAGGTCACGGCATTGGCTGCCCAGGTGCCGGGCATGGTGGCAGGGGGGAGGAAGGGCGGGCGCCAGGCTGTGGGCACCCCCACCCGCTCCTTGACCAGCAGCCGCGTGTCCGGGCCCGGGGAGAAAGCAAGCAGGTAGGCGCCCTGGCCACCAGCCCCCAGCAGGGAGCGGGAGTGGGGGCACCCTCGTCCCCGGCCACAGGCTGCCTCTCGTCTCCATCTCCTTCTCTGGAGCCTGGGGAGAGCCCGGCCTTCCAGACGATCCCTCTGCAGGCGAGGGGGGCTCAGGGTGGGTCTGAGCAGGGGGGTGGCCCCACGGCCCTGGGGGCCAGACTCAGGGAGCCAGGGCTCAGAGCCGGTGCCTGTCCCGCTGGGGGGCTTACAAGCGCGTGGGCAGCTGTGCCCCCTCTCTGCCCCATCCCCGAGCCGTGACCTCCGCTCCTGGCCCGGGAGACCCATGTCCTCACTGGGGGCCGGGGGCTGCCGTGCTGACCACCGCCCTGCTGAGTGTGGGCAGGCGGTGTGCCCCTGTGTGCCCTCTCCTCCCATCTCAGGGAGGAGCAGAGGGGCCGAGCAGGTGAGGGGCTTGCCCAGTGACACAGCCGGGAAGGGCCGGGTGGACTGGGACCCCCGGGGCCTGGCCACCCAGCTCTGCCTGCGCTGGGGCCGTTTCCCTGGTGGCCTCTGACCGGGGCGGCCGTCTGCCCCCCCGAGCGAGAGCCCCCAGTGCCCTTGCTGCTGGGGCTGAAGATCCTGCCTCTGTTCTCCCTGTTGGCCGTGGGGGGGCGGGATTCCAGCGGGGGGTGATGCAGGCCCCCCAACTGCCCAGACCCACACTCCCCCCCACCCCTTCTGGGACCAGGGCCGTCAAAGACCCGGACGGCTGTTCATACAAATGCACCCTTTGCATGTCCTTCACGCTTGGTGGCCCCATTTGCCTGGCGTCTGGCCCAGTGCCCCCCCCCAGCTCTCAGCACAGGACCCCAATGCCCCCTTGGCCCCCCGTGGCTGGGAAGCCAGGGGTTGGGCCCAGGCCTTCAGGGTGTGGGGTGAGGGGTGCAGGTCGTGGCCCCGGGGACGGTGAAGACCCCTGCCTTGCCAGTGAGGAAAGGGCGACGTGGGCTAGGGGTCGGGGAGCCCCATAGCACCCTCCCCCCCCGCCGCCCCCTCCAGGTCCCCCTCCCTGATGGAGCAAACCCGAGGCTCTCGGCCTATGAGCACAGCGGTGCTGCCCAGTCCCTGCACACAGCCCGGGCCGGGGGTGCGTCCAGTGGCGGGAGGGGTGCCAGGCCCTGGGCCCCTGCTCAGTGCCCCCCTCCCCGCATGATGCGAACACATCCCATGTCGCTGCCCATGCTTTGGGGTTGAAGAGTGTCCCCCAAATTCATATCCACCCAGAACCTCAGAACGTGACCTTATTTGTAAAGAGGGTCTTTGCCGAAGCAGTTAGTTACGATGAGGTCGTAGCGGAGTAGGGAGGCCCTCATGCAATGACCGGTGTCTTTATAAGGAGAGGGAGGCTTGGACAGGGACTTGGAGATGGAGGCAGAGGCTGGAGGGCTGTGGCCACAAGCCCAGGGACGCCTGGAGCCCCCAGAACTGCCAGAGGCAGGAAGGACCCTCCCCTCGAGCCTCCGGAGGGAGCTCAGCCCTGCGACATCTTGCTTTGGGATTTCTGGCCTCCAGAACCATGAGAGAATCAACGCCTGTTGTTTCAAGATGCCCGGTTGGTGGTCGCTCGTTACAGCCGCCCTGGGACACCCCTGCAGTTATAACCCAGAGGGCAGCAGTGCCGACGGGGTGAGCGTTGGTCGGTGCCCAAGCCCAGGCCAGGTCTAGCCTCCCCCGGCTGTGTGGTCCGTGCAGGTCTCCCCACTCCCTTCCGTGTCTTGGCAGGGCCGGGCCTCAGAGGCTCTTGGTACCAACAGCATCAGGCCCAGCCCTGGGGGGCGGGGCGGATGCAAACCCTCCCGCTTCCCACCGCAGAGCAGGGAGCGCAGAGGGGTGGGATTTGAATATGGCCTTTCCAAGCTGGTGATCATGGGTTTTTAATACTGGAGGCTAGTGTCTGGGGACAGGGCCTGGGTGTGGGCACGGGGGAAGCGACAAGATACGGGCTGTATGGGCGGCCTGGGCAGCTGTGACAAAGTCCCACAGATGGGCGGCCGAGAGCAACGGGAACTGATTCGCTGCTCTGGAGGCCAGAATCCCAAATCAAGGTGCTGCCCCGCCGAGCCCCCTCCGGCGGCTCCAGCGGAGGGTCCTGCCCGCCTCTTCCAGCCTCTGGGTGTCCAGGCGTCCCTGGGCTGTGGCCGCATCCCCCCACTCTCTGCCTCCATCTTCACTGGGCTTCTTCCCTCTTCTTATAAGGACACTCAGGCCACTGGATGAGGGCCCATCCTAACGACCTCCTCTTAAACTGATGACATCCGCAAAGAGCTCATTTCTACAAAAGGCGCATTCACAGGCACCAGGAACTAGGGCTTGGACACATGATTTTGGGGGACACAGTGGGAGGACCATGTCATGCCTGCAGGTGCCCCTCCACCGGCCCCTCCTGTGTACCCAGGTGGTCCCTCTCCAAGAAACAAAGGGCTGGCCCGGCCTTGTAGGAAAGCATTTTACCGAGAGATTCATTCTCCTCTCCCAAAGGACCCCATCCGTCCAGGGGGTGGGGCTGACCCTGGAGAAGCTGGGAAAATACCCCAGCCGAACGGGGCGCGGCCGACACCCGTGATGGACGGGGCGACCAAGGAGACGGAGATTCACAGGGTGGGCCTCTCAGGTCTCCTGGGACCTGGGGTCCCACCGGCTCTGAGAAGACCTTTGCCCCTCCTGTGCTCTGGCCCCAGGCTCTGGAAGGGCGGGGCAGGGCGGGCGTGCTCTCCCCGCTGAGCCCGCAGAGGAGCCACTGGAGACAGGCAGTGGGGGCCATGCGGAGCCGTGGGCAGGTGGTGGGGGGCCGGGCTGGGCCCTGGCTGGCAGCCGTCGGCAGTGGGTCCGGGAGGCGCTGGGGGTGCTTGCTGTCAGGCAGGTTGATGGGACCCAGGTCCTTGTCACTCGGGCCTCTCCTGGGACCCTGGCGTGGCTCCCGGGTCTCTGCTAATGTGCCAACCCCGCCAGGCACGTGGGCAGCGCTGAGCCAGGGGTGAGGGCTTGGTGGGAAGGTCCCTGGGTGGTGGGAGGGGCGGGGGACGGCTAGAGCCTTCCCTCCCTGGGCCTCCTGGGCCCACCTGGCTCCCGCCCAGCCCCCCGGGTCCCCCTGCACCTGAGCTGTGTACACAGGCCTCGCCTGCTTGCCTTCCACCTGCTTTCTGCCTGGGCACCAGGCACACCCAGAGTCCCATCCGTGTCCCGGGCTGACAGGGGTGTGGGGCGGGTGGGCTGCGAGACTTCCACTGAGCCTCTTGGGGTTTCCAGGAACCCCCCTGCCAAAGCCTCTGCAGAAGTGGTGACGGGCGTGGCCGGCAGCTGCTCCCAGGGAGGGGCAAGTGGGAGCATACTGGGGGGTGGGCGTTGGGCCAGGAGGCGGGGCTGGGGAAGGGGGAGATGGAGCCCACACGGTGGGGCTTCAGGAGGGCCGGCCGGTGGGAAGGGCACTGGGGCAGACACCCTCTTGGTGGCCCCCCATTTCCGCCAGAGCGGCGTCTGGGGAGAGGGGCTCCCCTGGCGAAGGCGGCCCCGGCCTCTGGCAGGAAGGGGGGCAGCGTTTGCCTCTCGTGCCCTCAGGAGTGGGCTCTGTCCCTGCAGACAGGGCCCATGCAGGGTGCCGGGGGCTCCCGTCCTGGCAGCCACGGGGGTGCTGGCGACCAACAGGGGCCGGGCCTGTGCCAGGGTGAGATCGAATTTGGAGGGTCTGGGAAGAAGCGAGGCCAGGTGAGAGGCTGCCCGCACCCCACATCCTCCCCGCAACACTGAGCCCCGGAGCCTGCTCTCCCACAGCGGAGGTGGCGGGTGCCCGGGGGCTGTTCAGAGCCCCAGGCAGAGACAGCTGCGGAGCTGGCAGCGCCCTCCAGCTCCTGCCTTCTATGCCCAGGCACAGCGTGTCCAGAACCCTCCTCTCTCCGGCCTCAGCCTCTCCCGAGGGGATGGGGACGCCCAGGTCACACAGCAGGTCAAGACGGGGCCTGCGGGAGCCCCCTGGCCTCTGGCTGCGACCCTGCCCCCCCCACCCTGTGGAGCCCAGCCCTCCCCTGTGCCCAGGGCCCCCTTACCCAGCAGCCCCATACTCAGCACCCCCATACTCAGTACCCCCGTGCCCAGCACCCCCATACTCAGTACCCCCATGCCCAACACACTCATGTCACTGGTGGGCGAGGAGCGGCCCTTTGCCCTGAAGCCATGGCTGAGGGACGTCCTGCGAAAGGGGCTGGTGAAGGCGGCTCAGAGCACACGTGAGGCCCTGGGCCAGGGCCTCAGGCCCGCAGCCCGCTAACCCCACGGTCACCCTTCCCCGACAGTGCCACGGTGGCAGTGGGAGCAGCCCCGGGGACGCAGCAGAGGAGCCTCTTCCCCAGGAGGGTCCGGCCACCCCGTGGGGCCCACAGGCCTCAGCGAGACACCCGGGGGCAGCGCCAGCTTCCACACCCCGCTGCCCGTGGGTGGGCCCCCTTCGCCCCCTCTGCTTCCCTCGGGGGAGGAATCTGGCCAGTCGCTGGGGTCAGAATCAAACTTCTGGGCTTTATTTTCAGGCCTGCTGGGCCTTCAGAAAACCCAGTCAAGGACGTGGGGTCTCTGGTCTCCTTCACCCCAGAAATGATTGATTGTAGAAAAGACAAAAAGCCCTATCTGTGCACCCACTGGGCTGAGGGCTTTGTAATCTGGAAAGACCTTCCTGGGTTCTGGCCCAGCACAGGCCACGGGACAGAGTCGTGGCCTGTTCTGTCCAGATGGCGTCTGGGGGGGCCAGCTCCCAGCAGATGCCCCAAAGGCAGGAGGGGGCCCTGGGGCCGCTGGGCGCAGTGACTCCAGGGTCTGCAGGTGCCTGGATCCTGACCAGTGCACTCCGTGTGGGCCTTGCCCGGTACGTCGGACAGGCTGTGTGTGACCACTCACTGGCCAGCACGTCCACCAGGGCCCACGTGGTGGCCATCGGCATTGCCTCATTGGGCCGCGTGCTGCACCGTCAGCTTCTGGACGATGCCCAGGTGAGTGTCGGGCTCGGGGCACTGTGGCCTTGGGACACGGTGGGCCTGGGAGGCCCCCGAATATCGGCCACCCCCCAGGGCAGGAGGGCATGCCTTATGGAGGCCACCAAGGCAGCCTCGCAGCTGACCACAGCCCTCCACCTGTGACTGGGTCTCCCCACAGTGGACAGGCCAGCAGTGGACAGACCAGCCCCTGACCTCGGGGGCTCACGGGCCTGGGCGTGGTGGGGGGAGCGAGGCTGCTCTGAAGGACTGAGGCAGTGAAATGACTCAGAGCCAGGGGAGGGGGAGGGCAGAAGGGGGGAAGGCAGGAAGGGGGAGGGGGATGAAGGGGAGGGGCCAGAGGGGGAGCCGGGAGCCGCGTGCCCAGCATGTGGCCAGCAGGTGGCAGCATCGCCCAGGGAACGGCATGGGGAGGGGTCTGAGGCAGGTCCAATGAGGCCCAGGCGGCCCTGTGAGAGAAGCTCCCCCCAGCGCCGGGCTCTGTCTAGAGGGTCCCCTCCCTGTGCCTGCCTCTGGGCCCCCCGAAACAGCAGCCAGCCCTCCCTCCATCTGGAGGGCGGGGGCCCCGGACAGAAGCCTTGCCCAGGCCTCATTGACGTGCATGGGGGACCCAGGAGGACAGCCCTGTCCACTACCCCGTGGACGATGGTGGCAACCAGGGCCCCCTCTGCCCCCGGAAAACAGCCACTCCCACTTCATCCTGGTGGACCCGGGCACCCCTGGGAAGGTCAGCGAGCCCGCAGAGCTGTGGCTGAGGTTGGAGAAGCACGTCTTGGAGCAAAGGACCGGCTACGGGGGTGAGGCCTGCCTGGGTGCCCAGGGAGGCTGCCAGGGAACACGGGATGGGGGTGGTCACAGCGTGTGGACGGGGCTGGAAGGACCACCAGGACGGGCAGGAAAGGGCATTCCCGGCTGAAGGCACAAAGCATGCCAGGGTGGTGAGACTCAGGCCACTGGGAAGACCTTGGGCGGGGGGTGGGGGTGGGGGATTGCCAGCCACAGCGGCAGGGGACACAGCTGTGGGGAGTGGCTGTAGGTCGATTTCCAGTGGGGGGTCCCCTGGCTAGAGGCGCTGGTTGTGGGTGGGCTCCGAGCTTTGGAAAGAAAAAGAGATTTCCCAGTTTCAAGAAGCCTATTTCCCTCCACTGGCCCGACGTAAGGTGCCACCAGGGGGCAGTGTTGTCCGAGGCCTGGGCACCGCTGCGGCCAGTGGCGGGTTCGAAAGCTGTTGCTAACGCTAGTGCAGGACTATTCATAAACAAGATACGTATAATTGCCTCCAATGTGTGTAAGCAACGTGAAGCGTCTGTCAGCTGAGCACCCTTTAATGAAAACACAACCGAAGCCGTGTTTAAACCATCACCACGGGGGTGCAGCGCTGAGCCCCGTGCTCCCGACGCCTGGCGGCCCAGGCGACCCAAGCATCCCCCACATTCATTCAGGAGGCGCCTTAGGAGTTAGAGGGGCCCCTGCTGGGGGTGGGGCGGGGGGGGGACGATCCCGCCTGCCTGGAGTCCTCCCAGCAGCTTGCCGGGCTCCTCCCACACAGCCTACCCAGCGGGTCCAGGCTTCTCTGAGGTTTCACCTTCAGAAGCCTCATTTCTGGTTTGTTTGGGGAAAAATCTGACCAGCGCCCCTCCTTTACCTCTTCGACGTGCTCCGTGGGCCTCGGATGACCTGGTGGTCGATAGAGCTTTCTGCCCTGATGCGGGGAGATGCCAGGCCCTCGGATGTGGCTGGTGCAGCCAGGGACTGAATATTCAACTTGAGATTTAAATAGCCACGAAGCGGCCACGTCGCATAGTGAGGTGCGGGGCTGGCATCCTGTCCCCGGGTGACGGGGCAGCCTGGAGCCCACACTTCTCTAGAAAAAGCCTCTTGGCTGGAGTTTGCCCAGAAGACGTGGCAAGTTGATGGTCTGAGGCCGTAGTGGTCACCCCACGGAGAGGGTCCCAGACCCTCCGCTCGCCCGGGCACCTGGGTGGCCCTCGTGCTGCGTCTGCTCCAGCAGCATCGAGATCCCCGTCCTCTCTCTGCTGGTCAACGGTGACCCCAGCACCCTGGAGGTAGGCAGCGGCGGCAGGTGGGGGCCTCCTGCGGGGCCCCCGCCAGGGCAGGGATGGACCTGGAGCTGACTCGGCCTGCTGGCCCTCCCTGCCCACCTCACAGGACTTCCAGGGCCGTGGAGCACGCTGGCCCATGGCTGATGCTGGCGGGCTCGGGGGGCATCGCCGACATGCTTGCTGCCCTGACAAACCAGCCCCACCTCCTGGTGCCCCAGGTGGCCGAGAAGTTTAGAGAGAAGTTTCCCAGTGAGAACTTCTCCTGGGAGGACGTCGTGCACTGGACAGAACTGGTATACACCGGCCAGGACCGCAGTCAGGAGGACCAAGCGCTGGTCCCTACCCCAGACCCCGCCCCCTGCAGTGCCCACGCCCGGCCCCTCTGGCTGCAAAGCTACCCCACTTCCCGTGCTCACCCCTGCTTCAGGCCCTCACGCCTGGGGGCGGAGCCTCGGTCTGTGGGTGGGGCTGCCCTGGGCCCAGCGGGCAGAGGGCTGGCATTCTCACGGGGGGGACATGGGGTCATATACCACGTGCCCGGCCTGAGGCACCAACTCGGGGCCTTTGTCCATCCTCGAGGCACTGGTGAAAGGTGAGGCCTGGCCGCGCCCGCTGGGAGGCCTGCGGAGGGCACCGGGCAGAGGCAGATGGCTGACCAGCTCCCAGCCCTGCCCCGTCCTGGGTCTCGGCCTCCAGGGGCAAGGCCGCCGCCTGGGGGCTGTCAGTGGCCGGGAGGGACCCCTGGCACGGCTGCACTCTGCTGTGTGTGTGAGCGTGTGGGCGAGCGTGCTAGTGTGTGGGCGTGTGTACCGGTCACTGCTCGCTTCGGCGGGGGCAGCACGCGTAACAAAACTGGAGGAATACAGAGCCTACCGAGGCCTCCGTGCAAGGCCTCCGTGCAAGGCCTCCGTGCAAATCCGTAGAAAGTCCTGCCTTTGGCAAGTTTTATGTTACTATATTTTATCACAATTTAAAAAACTAAAGTGTTCAATTAATTCAGGGAGCTGTAGCGTTTTCATAAGGTTGTGCACCGTTACTACTGATTCCAGAACGTTTCCACCACCCAGAAGAGCCCTGCTAGTCACCCCGATTTCCCCCAGCCCCCCGCAACCCCGCATCTGCCGTGTCTAAGGATTTGCCCACTTGTGGCATTTCCTGCGAATGGGATCACACACTGTGTGGCCACTGGCGTCTTTCCTTCGCCGAGCACGACGTTTTGGGGGCTGTCCACGTTGTAGCCTGTGTCGGCCTTCACTCCTTTTTCGGGTGGAGTAATATTCCACATTTTGTTTCTCTGTCCCTCTGTTGATGGACACTCGGGTTGTCTCCACTTTCTGGCTGTCACCTGACGTGCTTCTTCTTGGACATAAACACCTGTGGAGGGGCTGACCGCTGGTGGGGGACACAGGCCCAGGCAGGGAGGGGCTGTGCGGTGCAGGGTGCCGGGACACCCTTGAGGGAGGGGAGTCTCCTCCAGACAGGCCACCGGCCCCCTGCTCTTCCATTCACCCTTGGGGTCCCCTTGGGGTCCTGGCGCTCCCAGCATTGGCTCCTGGGGGTCTTGGGATGTCTTGTGAATCTAGAGGGTGTGGAGCGAACCAGAGCGCCATTCCCGTGGCTGTGCGTCTAGGAGAGTCACCTTGAGGGACCCTGTGCCCAGCGGCTCTGCCGGCGCCTAGGTTCGCCCTCCCCCCCTCCCCTCCTCCGCCCGCAGCCCACAAGAGCCGTAGCCAGGAGGCGCAGGACTGCCCGGATGAGCTGAAGCTGCCCGTGGCCTGGGACCGCGTGGACATCGCCAGGAGCGAGATCTCAACAGGGACGTGCAGTGGAAGGTGCTGCCCGACTGTGGCCAGATCCAGGCGGGGACGCGTGGAGGGCTGGGGCAGGTGGTGTCCGGGTCCATCCTGGCCCAGCTGTGGCTGCGCGGGCCGGGGGCGACCGGGGCACCTCCCGCTGCTGTCTCACTCGTCTGCACCCCAAGGCAGGATGGGCTGAATTGCGGCGGGTGTGGGCCACCCGGCGCAGCGGGACAGGCGGGGGCCTTGCCGAAGGTCCCCACGCCCAACCCACCGGCTCCCTCTCACTCTCCGCCCAGTCCCGCGACCTGGAGGAGGTGATGATGGACGCGCCGGTGAGCAGCAAGCCTGAGTTCACGCGCCTCTTCGTGGACAGTGGCGCCAACGTGGCGGACTTCTGACGTACGGGCGGCTGCAGCAGCTCTACCGCTCGGTGCCCCCCAAGAGCCTGCTCTTCCACCTGCTGCAGCGCACGCACGAGGAAGGCCGGCTGACGTGGGCCGGGCTGGGCGCCCAGCAGGCCCGGGAGCCGCCCGCCTTCTCCCTGCACGAGGTGTCGCGGGTGTTCAGGGACTTCATGCACGACGCCTGCCGTGGGCTCTACCAGGCAGTGAGCTGTGAGCGGGCGGCAGGATGGGGGCGCCGGCGGGGCCGCGGCTGCGGGCTGACACCCCCGTCCTCCAGGAGCAGGGCCCGGTCCGGCAGCCCACGGGCCAGAAGGGGCTGCTGGACCTGAACCAGAGGAGCGAGAACCCCTGGAGGGACCTGTTCCTGTGGGCGGCGCTGCAGAACCTCCACGAGATGGCTACCTACTTCCGGGCCATGGTGAGGACTCCGGGGAGGGGCCGGGTCCCTGGGGAGGTGGGGGAGGCAGCCGCATCCTCAGACCTGGCCTCCCAGGGCCAGGAGGGCGTGGCAGCCGCTCTGGCCGCCTGCAAGATCCTCAAAGAGATGTCCCACCTGGAGCCGGGGGGCCGAGGGGGGCCGCACCCTGCGTGAGGCCAAGCACGAGCAGCTGGCCCTGGGTAGGCAGCCGAGCAGTGGGGGCTGCAGGGACCCTGTGCGCCTCGGGGCCACTGGGCTCCCCCCAAAATCCTAATGGGGGCAGACGGGTACACAGCTGACGAGGACGCAGCTCCAAGGCTCGGGCCAGCTGGGCCTGTGGCCGGGCGGGCGGCGACACTCGGGGAGAGGGAGGCCCCCAGGATCCCGACAGCCTCTGTGTGGCCGGCCTCTCCCGGGCCTCACCAGCCCCCTGGGAGACAGGCACAGGGCAGAGGGCCGGCCGGAGGAGGAGGGCAGGCGGGCCAGGCCTGGGCATCGTGGCAGCGGCCGCGCCCTCGGCAGACCTCTTCTCCTAGTGCTACCGTAACAGCTGGTGCGCCGGAACCGCTCATGCAGCAGGGCCACGTGTCTGCACCTGTGGCCACCGAGGCCGACACCGAGGCCTTCTTTGCCCACGACGGGGTGCAGGTGAGCCCCGGGGAGGGCTGTGGGGCGAGGGGCTGGGCAGACAGGAGGTGCCCCAGCCGACCCCTCTCACGTGCCTCCCCCAGCCTGTGTCCTGGCCATGGGGGTGGGGGGCTCCCTCAGCTGGCCACTCCCCCCACGTCCAGCCCTTTCTCCACCTCCAGTCTCGGAAGAAACCCCGCTTCCTCAGCTCAGCCCTCCCGGACCCCCGAGCCGGGCCTGCCCCGTCGAAGGGTTTTCCTTCCCCAGCAGGGCAGAGGCTCCAGGAACTCCAGGAGCCAGGGCTGGGAGGGGCGATGCTCCCGCTGAACCTGGAAGGGCAGGCCTGCTGCGGGCACAGCAGGGCAGAGGTGTGGAGGCGGGGGCGGGGGGGGGGGGCAACCGTGCCTTTATTTCAGGCCTTCCTGACCGAGATCTGGTGGGGGGACGTGGCCGCGGGCACGCCCATCCTGAGGCTGCTGGGTGCCTTCCTCTGCCCGGGCCTCGTGTATACCAACCTCATCACCTTCAGGTCTGTCAGGACAAAGCGGCTGGAGGGCCTTGGGCTTCACTGGGGCTGGTGGCGGCACGTCCCCGGCGCCGGCCCACGCCGCATCCAGCATCCGTGTGGGCCCCCCATGCACGCCCCCTACCCGTGTCCCTTCGCAGTGTGTCCAGCACTTCCTCTGCTGGCTGGTGCCTGAGACCAAGTGGAGGGCCTCTGGGTGCCCTTCCCACGTCCATGAGGGCCCCCTGTGCTCCCAGTGAGGAGGCCCCTCTAAGGACGGGCCCAGAGGACCTGCAGGGGCTGGGCAGTCTGGACACGGAGAAGAGGCTGCTCTGTGGCCCGGGCAGTCGGTGAGGGCCCTGCGGAGGGTGGGCAGTGGCAGGGAGGCTGGGTGCCGGTGGGCGGCGGCAAGCTCGGGGCTCTGGCCACCCGTCTCATCACTGGCCGTGGCCTCCTTCGTGGTGCCGGGCGGAGCAGCTGGCCAAGGCGCCAGGAACTCAGCGCGGCCGAGGCCCCGAGCCGCCTCCTCGTTCACGCGCTGGCGGAAGTTCTGGGGGGCACCCGTGACCGTGGTCCTGGGGAACGTGGTCACGTACTTTGCATTCCTCTTCCTGTTCACCCACGTCCTGCTGGTGGACTCCAGGTCCCCTCCCCAGGGGCTGTCGGGGGCTGAGGTCACCCCCTACTTCTGGGTCTTCACGCTGGTGCTGGAGGAGATCCGGCAGGTCAGCAGTGGGCCCAGCCCACCGAGCCCCGATCCCTGACGGTCACAGCCTGGCCATGGCGGGGCTGTCCCCAGCTAGGTGGGGGCCCAGGTAGCCGTCACCGGGCCGTCTGCCCTCTGCCAGGGCTTCTTCACAGATGAGGACACGCACCTGGGGAAGAAGTGCACTCTACGTGGAGAACAACTGGAACAAGTGTGGCATGGTGGCCATGTTCCCGTTCGTCGTCGGTGTCACCTGCAGGTCTGTGGGTCCCAGAGGCCTGGCAGGGGCAGCCCTGGTGGGCTGGTGGGCCGGGCTGCTTCAGGATGGGTCTGCTCAGGCCCCGGAAACCCTGTGTTTGTACGTCCCGTGCTGTGTGTCCTGGGGGAAGCCCCTGCCCTCTATGGGCACCAGCAGCCGTCCAGCCTGCCTTCCCCCCGCCTGCCAGGATGCTGCCCTCAGTGTTTGAGGCCGGCCGCACGATCCTTGCCATTGACTTCATGGTGTTCACGCCCCGGCTCATCCACGTCTTTGCCCTCCACAAGCAGCTGGGCCCCAAGATCATCATCGTGGAGCGGATGGTGAGCCCCCGCCCCCGGGAGGGCGGATGCTTCTCTCCCCACTCGCCTACCCGCCGTGGAGATGAAGGACGTCTTCTTCCTCCTCTTCCTCCTGAGCATGTGGCTTGTGGCCTACGGCGTGACCAGCCAGGCGCTGCTGCACCCCCATGACGGGCGCCTGGAGTGCATCTTCCGCCGTGTGCTCTACCGGCCGTACCTACAGATCTTCGGGCAGATCCCACTGGACGAGATCGACGGTCAGCACGCAGCCTGGGGGTGGGCGTGGGGGGTCCTCTGTGCCCACTCTACGTGGGACCCCCACCCCAAGGTGCAGCTGAACCGAGTCCAGTTATGAACGTTCCTTTTGTAAGACCCTGGACAGGTGGCCCTTGAGAGGGGTGTTTGAGGGTCACAGGAGACCTCGGCCTGGAGTGGCTGAGAGCGGGGGGTCCCCGAGGCTGGCCCCCCAGGCCCTGCCCACCCACACAGGGCCACGTCCAGCAGGGGACAGCTCTGGGCTGATGTGTGTCAGCTGCGGAGGCCCCAAAGTCGGGCCTCGGGCTGGAGATGGAGACGGGGCTGCAGGGAGAGAGAGCAGGCTGGGTGGGGTGGCGGGAGGCTTGCCGGGAGGGGGGATGGGTAGGCACTACAGGTCACCTGGGGTCTGGGCCCTCCAGCTGCCCCGTCCCCCCGGCATGTCCCCAGTGGGCATCAGGTCTCCTGTCAGCCCCCATCCACCCGGCCCCGCACCCAGCCTCAGGCCCACCTGCTGGAAAGGCCCTTAGCTAGGAAGCCGCTCCTGATGGCATCTGTGTGGGGGGCAGAGTGGCTCAGCCATGGGGGCTCAGGGAGACCTGGGCTGGCGGCGGGGATGCCTGTACAGGCTCTGGGATGGCTGGGACTCGGGGAGGGGGAGGGGGAGGGGGGACCAGCCCCTCAAGCAAGGTGGGCCAGCAGCCAGGGCCCAGTGTGGGGGCCCAGGGCACCCGCCCTGCCGGGCACTCCTGGCGCGAGGAGGGGGGCGGAGGGATCATTCGCTCAGGCTGGTGTCAGACTGAGGCCACCTGGGGTCCACCGGGCGATCACGGGCACACTGTCCCTGAGGCCTGACCGCGGCCACTGCAGCTGATGACGCGAGGTCAGCGCCCCGCGACCTGGTAAATATTTGTCGATGGGATGAGGACGTGACCGAAGCAAACAGGCCTCCGGGATGGGGCGGCGGGGGGGCTGGGCCGTCATGGGACTTGCCTCCTAATTAGGGTGCTCTGCAGGCTCATTTCCTCCACTGTTTTCTTAGGCCCCCAGCCCCCGGCACTGGGGCCGGTGTTTGCTCACCCGTGGGCACCAGTTTCCAGGCCATTAGTTTAACGAGGCCCTGCCCGCCCTCCAGCCCTCCCCGCCCGCACCATATGGCCCCTGCTGGCGGATGCTACCGTGACCCTCAACTGCCCCAGTCCCACGGGGCCCCTCGGAAGGAGGGGAGTGAGGTGGGCGCCCCCAGGACCAGGCAGGGGTGGGGGGGTCACTCCTGCCCCCACGGCCACACACTGGTTCAAGGGAACTCTGTCATGGTTCGGGGTCCCCAGGAGCCTGGGGCCACCTGGGCAGGACGGAGGAAGGGTAGACTCCTGGGGGTCCAGCCTGAAGTGCTGCTGTGGCTGCCAGGCCGAGTTCCACGGTGGAAAGTCCGTGACCAGGGCCGGGCCTGGGCCGGCACGGAGGGTCCCGCAGGTCCCTGTCTCCCTCCCTATCTCTCTTCACCCGCCCCCCCACCCCTGGCCCCTCCCTGTGAGCCCACGGTGGTACAGCCAAGAGTAATTCCCTCACTTATGGCCGAGAGGGAAGGCAGCCCGCGGGGCTCCCCGGTGGCCGCCCTGCCCTCCCTGCCCCACATGCACCCGCGGGAGCTGGGGGCTGAGCGTCCAGGGCAGAGCTCCGTCTCTGGGCTCTAGGAGGTCAGAGACAAGGACAACTCATTTCCCAGCCTAGCCTGGTGGTGCCTTTGAGAGTTATGGGGGAGACGCAGGGGTCTCATGACCACGGAGCCGCTTCCATCAGACAGGTTTACAGCTTCACACACACGCTTTCCAGGCCTGGCCCTGGCCCACCTCTCGGGGTGCCGGAGGGAGGGAGGGAGGAGGGTCACCCATCAGCGCCGGGCAGATCTGCGGGCGGGGAGGGAACTCACGTGGGGATGCACCAACCCCCATCACAGTAACTCACTCAGGAGGGACTCACCCCCGTGAGGGAGACACGCGGACACGGAAACAGGCCCTGCCAGCCTGACACGCAAGCAGGGAGGCAGGGACACAGGCACACACAGAGCCAGAGGCCCCCAGTGCCCCCCGGACTCAGTCACAGCATGAAGACTGGGAGGGGCAGTCACAGAAACACAGGCCTGCGTGCAGGCGTGTGTCCGCGTCCACGCACGCACGCGCACGGCCTGTGGAGGGCGCCACCTGGAGCCACAAGCCCTCTTGATGGGCAGGCGCACTCTCCCCGCTTCCTCCGCACCTTCCTCCCATCTCCTGGGATGGGGTGGGGGTCCAGGCTGGCCCTGCAGGGGTAGAGGCAGGCAGGGGAGGGGCTGCCCCACCCAGAGGGCACTTTTCAGGCTGGCTTGTCTCCATGCCCGCAGTGATCCGTGTCAAGGGTGTTCTGCCTCCATAGGCTTTGGAAATGGTGCAGATCTGCCCCCCAGCTCAGAGTCCTGTGATAGGCAGTAGGGCCATAAAGGCCCTGAGAAGTCCTGCAGGAGAGACTCCACCTCCCCTTGCCGAGGCCAGCTCTCCCCACACTGGCTCTGAGCAGAGCCTTTGGCGGTGGTGGTGGTGCTTGGGGGTGACCCATGAAGCAACCAGCAGAAACCAGGGTCCTCCACACGGCCTCGCCGCTGCCTCCAAAGCCTGCGGTCTGGCTGTGAGCTCGGTCCAGCAGCAGTGCGGAAGTGGGGCTAGCACCGCTAGGCCAGGCACCCAGGACTGGAGGGTCCCACGACAGGAACTCAGCGCCGAAGCCCAGGTGACCCCCAGGAAACCACAAGAGTTGGCCGCCTAACCAGGGCCCTCTGTCCCAGGGTGGCCTCGACTGCGGGACAGAGCTCTCGATACCCAAGGGCATTTGCAGCTCAGCCCCGCACCGGCTGCACTGAGCCCACTCCCCTTTCAGAAGCCTGCGTGAACTGCTCCATGCACCCCCCGCTG
The DNA here is from genome assembly GCF_011762595.2 of Tursiops truncatus. Lineage (NCBI taxonomy): Eukaryota > Metazoa > Chordata > Mammalia > Artiodactyla > Delphinidae > Tursiops > Tursiops truncatus. The sequence goes on from NC_047041.1 coordinate 106,674,433, forward strand.
CTGGAGGACTCGCCCTCCTGCCCCAACCTCGACGCCAGCTGGCTGGTCACCTTCCTGCTGGTCACCAACGTGCTGCTAATGAACTCCCTCATCGCCATGCTCAGGTGCCCGCCCTGCCTCCTTGCTCCGTCCACGTCGGGGGGCCCTTAGGTCCAGCATCTCTGGCCCAGACCTGCCTGGCCCTCCGGACTTCAAGCTGCATTCACCTCTGCCCTCAAGAGGGGCCTGGAAATGGGGTGTCACCCAAAACTGTGGCTCCCCTTCGGGTTGGGCCTGGAGGTCAGGGCACCTAGGAGGTGGTGCAGGGCAGGGCAGGTGCGTGCGTGTGGGTGGAGTGGCGATGCTTTCCCAGGCCGCCGCCCCCCAGGGAGTAGGGCCCGGGTCTGCGAAGGCTGCAGCAGATGGGGCAGTGGAAGACCCCAGAGGAGTGGAGAGAAGTCACAGGAGGAGGGGACGGCGAGGCGGGGGGAGCCCTTGGGACTCCAGGAACAGCGCAGGGAGCCGGGCCATGTGCCCACCGCCGCCCACACGCGTCCGCAGCTACACGTTCCAGGTGGTGCAGGGCAACGCGGACACTTTCTGGAAGTTCCAGCGCTACCACCTCATCGTGGAGAACCACGAACGCCCCGCCCCGGCCCCGCCCATCATCCTCCTCAGCCACCTGAACCTGGTGCTCAAGAGGTTCTTCCGGAAGGAGGCCCAGCAGAAGGGGCCGCGCCTGGGTGAGGCTTGGGCTGGACTCAGCTGCCCGGACCGAGGTGGGGGGCGGGGGGGGGCCCTGGGCCTGGGGAGGGGCAGCGCGCCCTGGCCCCGTCTGCAGTGACACTGCAGGCTGCCGCACCACAGGGAGGGCTCCTCCTGCCTGGCTCTGCCCCTGAGGCTGCCTGGCCTTCCCAGAGAGGGACCTGCCGGAGCCCCTGGACCAGAAGATGGTCACCTGGGAGGCGGTGCAGAAGGAGAACTTCCTGAGCGAGCTGGAGAGGCGGAGGAAGGACAGCGGGGAGGAGCTGCCGCAGAAGACGGCCCACAGGTGCATTGACCCGGCCCCGCCCCGCCCCACCCACCTGGGTGGGCGTGGCAGGTGGCCTGGGGTGCTGAGCCCACAGGGCGGCTTACAGGGGCAAGGGCCCAGCCTGGAGCGCTGGCCGCCTCCCCTGCAGGGTGCCGGTAAGTAGAGGCGCCGGTGGAGCTGGCGAGGGGTCGGATCTCACGCCATGGGACTGGGGGCTGTGAGGTCTTTACCAGAATCACTGCTGGGCGTCAGGCTGCCTTACAGCTGGCGTGGGCTCTCACGTCACAGGGCCTGAGCTGGGGAAACGGGCCGAGAGGGGCAGGGATGTGGCCCGGTCCAGCACACGGCCTCCCTCCCTCCCGACCCTGGGCAGAGCTCTGCTGGGGCCTTGCCCTCCCTGCATTTGGGGGATGGGGCCAACACTCATGGTGTTCTCTGCTCTCCCTCAGACCCACGTGCCTGGTCCTGCCTGCGGGTGAGGGGTGGGGACAGCCCCGCCCACCACTGCTGGACAGAACCCCGCCCCCGCCCCGTGCCTGCAGGGAGGGTGCAGCAGAGCTCTGCACCCAGGCCCGAAGGGCCAGAGCACCCTGAACTCAGGCGCCCACAGAGGCTCAGTGCCCCCCAAACCCACCCGAAGGGCCTGGGCCACAGGATGGGGGAGGACGGGAAGGTTTCCCAATCTGGGAGCCCGCCCTGCCCCGCCCCGCGCTCAGGGCCTGCTGCCTGCCTGCTCCTATCCCAGGGTGGACTTCGTAGCCAAGTACCTCGGGGGCCTGAGAGAGCAGAAGCGGGTCGAGCGTCTGGAGTCTCAGGCAGGCAGGCACACCAGGGCGCCCTTCTCTCCCGGTGCAGGGGCCTGGCCGCGGGGCTCAGCAGTCAGGGCAGGGGCAGGGCAGGGAGGGCCTGGGGCTTCATACTCGTACCCACCCTTCCCTGAGCGGGAGACCCTGCAACTCTCCCCAGGGGGGTCCTGCATTTAAGACCCCTCACCGTCTACCCCCCACATCACGGTGCCGGAGGGCCTGCTCCCCCACCCCCCGCCTCCTCCGAGAGGCAGCCACCAGAGGAGGGTCACAGAGCAGTGCGGGCACCGGTGGGCAGGGGAGGCGGGCATGGCGTGGCCCGGGAGCTCCCAGCACGCCTCCCTTCTGCAGGTCGACTACTGCACGGCGCTCCTCTCCTCCATGGCCGACACGCTGGCCCGCAGGAACAGCTACTGGAGTAGGTGTGGCTGTCCCCACACGTCCTGGGTGGGCTTGGGGCAGGGTGGGCGGGAGCAACCCACCGCCAGCCCGCTGACCTGGGCCTCCGCTTCCCACCTGTCCTGGGAGGGGCCCGGCCTACGTCTCTGATGGCCTTCGGCTGACCACAGTCTTCAGGGTGGGTAGGGGCCCTCTGGTGAAGCCCACCGACCCAGCGAGGGTGTGAGGGCGTGGCCACCCAGACTCCCGAGCCTCTGCCTGGCCCCACTGGGCTGCTGCCCACCCCACCCCTGCCGGCCAGGGCCACCTCTCCCTTCCCCGGCTGCCCCACTGGGCGCCCAGCAGCTGAGGAGGGGCCTCCCTTCCCCCACCAGACTCCCGAACTTCAGTGGTGGGAACCCACAGGCCTCTGCTGACCACAGAGGGGGCCTGGGCAGCAGGGAACACCCAGAGGCCGGCCGGCTGCCCTCGAACACCTGAGCCACTTGGATCATCTGCACGCAGGGCCCACCTCTCCCAGAGCCCCAGGCCCCATGGACGTGCCGGCCTGCCCCCACCTCCAGTGGAGCCCCCCAGCAGGATGTGGCTCGGGGCTTTGCCCTGCCCGGCACCTTCCCTGGACGTCCTGGGCCCGGGGTGCAGCGGTGTGTCGTGGGTCCCCCCTGACAGGCAGAGCCCTCAGGACCCCGAGCAGAACCAACCAGCCAGGCCCAGGAGAGCAGACACTTGTTGAGTGCCCTGTGCGGGGCACCTCCCGTTAGGTGGGCAGCTAGCTGCCTTGGAGTCCATGCCCAACCTGTGTCGCCCACCAAGAGGCTGGTCTTTTTCTGAAACGCTTGCACTTGGAATTTCTGTCCTTTAAGACCCAAGACTGTGTGTATCGGCTGCCACCGCACGTCCCCGACAGCTCGCACAGTGAGTGGCGGGCTGTCCAGCCTGGGCAGCGGCTGCGGGTCACCTCCCCAGGAGGACCCGCCCCCAAAGCTGCTTTATCTTAAATGGAGCCTGGGAAGTACACCCACACCTTGGGCTGCAGCCCCACATGAGAGTGGACCCTGGGGGGCGTCTGGGAGGTGTCAGGCGGTCAGTAAAGCACTGCGGGGGGAGAGGGACTTCCTGCCCTGCAGGGATGGGGTCTGGGCCCCTGAGCTTGCCCCAGCTGCGTGGCCAGCCAGGCCGGTCTCTCCTTCCCTTAGGGACCTGGAGCCCGGGGTAGGGGCAGCAGGGGCAGGGCCAGGCCCGGGGCTCAGCAGCATGATGGGCTGGCCAACCCCAAGTGCGGTCCCAGGAGAGCCACGCCCACTCCCGGCTACCTCCCCAGCACCCTCTGGGGACCCTCCTCATCGCCCTGCACAGCAGCTCCGCAGTCCTGGCAACACTGTCCCAGGACACCGGTCGTCGTCACACAGCCTGGGTAGGACAGAGTCAAGGGTGAGCTTGGCCAGAGCTGGAGACGGCGCCCGCTCAGCTGGCCGCTTCCTGGGGTCTACAGGCGTATGCTGGAGGCAGGGGCTGCACACCGACAGCCGTGAGCCCGCCTCTGGACGGGTCTGGGGTGTCCACCTCTTGCTCTGGGCTGAGGAGGCGGTCACCTCAGCTAGGCTGGGAAGACGCGCCACTGAGGAACACAGGCTTGATTTAGAAAGCTTCAGAGCCCCCTGACGCTAAGCTGGGAGGCTCCAATGTGGGAACAGCGTGATGGGGTGTCTGGAGGGAAGACAAGGCCCTGGCCACAGTCCCGGGCGGATGGGGGCTGACAAAGAGACACGGAGACTGAGGAACACCCAGAGCCTTTACTGTGCCCCTGGGCACGGGGTGAGTCAGGGTTTCCGCCAACCCCTGGCCCACACCCTCAGCAAGGTCTCTGCCCTGGCCGCTGGTGCCACCGACAGACAGCCCGCTGGCTCCCTTCCCTGGGGGTGGGGCCCCGGGCCTGCTCCGCCCCTGAAGCCACCCTGGGGGGACAGTGGGGGCCGTCCCTCCAGCTCGGCCAGGGCAGGCAGGCGGCCAGGCGGTCTCCCCGCTCAAACGTCCGCGCCTGGGGCCTCGGGGCTGCTGTCCTTGCTCCGGAAGTGGTCCCTGCTCCGCTTCCTGCTGCTGTGGAAGCCCACCGCCTCCCCTGGCAGGGCGCTGGCCCCAGACCCCGCGAGGGCCTCCCCCTCGGGTGCACCCACCTCCTGCAGGCGCCCCCGGGGTCTGCTCCACTCCTCGGCCTCCGGGCTCCCGGGCCTGGCCAGGTGGGCCAGCTCCACGGGGCCCTCGCCCCCCGCCGCCCCCGGGATCCCGTGTGGGCTCCCACCCGGCTCCCCTGCCTTCCTCGGGACCCTCCTCTTCTCAAGCCGGGCCTCGCCGGTTCGCACCGGTTTGGAGAAGATGAGCCGGCCCTCCCCACAGCTAGAGGGGTCCTGGTTGAAGGAGGGCACGTAGCCGCTGGGGGCGGCCAGGCTCTGGGGGCCCAGGAAGGCCAAGGCGGCGGCCCGGTTGCTCTGTTTGCTGGCCTCAGCCACACCCTCCAGGCTGTACTTGGTCCAGCGCTCAGGGTGGGCCACGTAGTCAGGAACGGGGGGCACCCTCAGGGGAGCGGGATTCTGAGTGGCCCTGCTCAGGCCCCCGGCTGGAGGCCGGCTGGAGAGTGTCAGCGGCTGCCGGAAGCCCCCACTGTCGCCAGGGCCGGCTGGGGCCGCAGAGGGCGGAGCCCGCCTGGCTGCCCGCTCCAGGCCGCCGAAGATGTCGTGGCTGCGCTGGGAGAAGGTGGGGCTCGTGCCTCTCAGGTGAAAGGGCTGCACCGCCGCTGTGGCGAAGCTCCTGGGGGGCGAGGGGGGCTCATCGGGGCCCGAATCCCCCGGGGCCTCCCCGGGCAGCCCCCCGGGAGACAGAGCTTCCACTTCAGCATCGTCGAGCAGGCTGAGGTCGGAGTCCGAGTCGCTGAGGCAGACGGGGTCGGGAGACAGAGCGGCACCCCCGGAGCCAACGGAGTGCTGGCCGTCCCCTGCCTCAGCCATGCGTCCCCCAGCCACGCCGCACCTGCACCAAAGCAGCCCAGGGAGTCGGTCACTGGAGACAACACAAGCTCAGAACAAGTCCCTCCTGCAGACCCACCACCCCGGGGAAGGGTCAGCAGCAAGAGCTGTGTCCAAGGAGGAGCGGCCAGGTCCCCCGCCCCGAAAGCCCTCCTCTTACCTCCCTGGCTGCTGGGTGCCTGTGCTGGACGGCTGGTGGGCCGAGCGCTGGAGAAGGTTCTTGGTCGCAACGGCCCCCGCCAGGCACGGCTCTGCTCAGTGGCTCAGTGGCTGGCTGAGGGCAGGGAGGGAGAGGCAGCCCTCAGACCAGACGGCAGACATGCAGGAGTGGAGCCGCCACCCCGGGAGTGGGCCTGGGTTTACAGAGCCCCTGACACAGCCAGGCCCAGGAGCTGGTCCTTCTGACGTGTCACCTCATTCAATCCTCTCCAGCCAGTCTGACTAAAGCCACTAGGAGGCCTGCTGCAGGGGGGGCGGGGGCTTGAACCCAGGGCCGAGAGCGACCTCTGCTCTGCACGCCTTCTCTCAGCCAGGCACGCTGCGTGGCAGGCAGCGGGTACTCCACAAAGGCCGGGGCGCCTGCCTGCTCCGTGGGGAGGAGGTGTGCTCCTGACCGCCGTGAGATGCCCTGGAGCTCCAGACGAGTCTGCAGACACATCCTTGGCATCTGCGGGTCAAGCGCTCAGGAAGCCGGAGCGGCCTTGCTCCGCAGAGGCCAGCCCCACAGCTCCTGGGGCATTTGTCCTATGCGCCTCCGCACACCCCTCACTTTCCCAGCTGAGCAGAGAAGTGCTGCCAGCACCTGGTTAGTGTTCCAGTGTCACCAGGCACCCTGAAGCTTGTTTCCAGGCTCAGAGGACAGCCCAGTCTCACGCTCCGCACAGACATCCGTCCACCAACTCCCTCTTCCCACCAAGCCTCCCTGGCCCAGGGTGACCCCTTGCTCGTGCACCCACCGAGGACCAGGCCAGGCAGACCTGCAGTGTCTCTGAGTGCCCGGCACCAGGTCAAACACAGGCAAGATCTCCATTCCTCTGGGCCTCGCGTGACTCCCAAAATGAAGGCACAACTCCAGGAAAGGGGACACGAAGTAAACGCCAATGGTGTCTGTTTTAGAGCTGGCAGGACCGGAGCGGGGAAGGAGTTGCCCGTCATACAGTACGTTGCAGGCAAAGCTGGAGTTCAAACCGGACTCCGGCTTCCTAAATTTGCAACCCCGTCCCCTGGAATCGCGGGAACGCCCGTGGTGAGTGGGACACGCCGCGGGGAAACGGGGATCTCGCCCCAAGACAGGGAATGCGGGGCCTGCATCTCTGAGTTCTCTGAGAACTTCCCAAGCTCAGCGCAGGGCAGAACTGAGTACAGGCTGAGGGCCTGGGGGGCTCGGAAGCGGGGTTTTCTCAGGGCCGGAATCCGGGCAGGCCAGGTCCCAGAGAACACTGGCTTCTTTGCCGGCTGTCTCGCTCCCCTGGGAGGCGGACCCTTGACTTTCTCCACTCCACGCGCCCAGGGCCTCGGCCCGGGCCCAACAGGTTCTCCGTGTCGGGGGCTTAAGTTCTGGGGCCAACTCGGGTGGATGGGCCAAGGGTCCGGGCCTCACGAGGGCCTCCCTGCTCGGCGCAGCAGACTGCGGACAGCAGACTCCCGAAGCCCGACAGCCCACCAGCGCCGTCCTCCCCACCACAAACCTACCGGCTCACCGCGGCCTGGCTGCCTCCATCTTGCACCGCGCTCGGCCCTCTGGGAAACTGAGTCCTCTGCCGGCCGAGGGCCGCGGCTTCCGCGCCTGACGAACTACATTTCCCACAAGTCACTGGGCCGCTACTCCCGAGGCCTATCGGGAGTGTGGCCTCTGCGCATTCGCTGTCTTCCCTCCCGGAAACGGCGCTCTCTCGCGAAGAGACCGGAATTGACTAAGGCCAGGAGGTAGGCTGGGAGGCCGAACTACGACTCCCAGGATGCCCGAGGGCTAACGGCCAGCGCCGCGTTCCCGGGGCCGCAGCGCCGCTTGCCGGAAACCGCGAGGACCGGAAGTGCATCGACGCGTGCGGCGCTGTTCCCGGGCACTTCCGGTCCTGGCCTAGAGCGGCCGGCCACGCCCTCGTGGGTCCCGGGAGCCGGGCAGCGGGGCGTGCCGACCTCCCAACTGCCGGGGCCCGCCGTGAGGCAGCCCTCCTGGGAGAGGCGGCCTTACCTATTCCTGCCGATGGTCGATGGCCTGGCTGGTTATTTCTGCCCGGAAGCGCAGGGCAGATCCCAGTCTCCCCTGGACGGGCCGCACGTACCTCGGCCCGGAGCCCAGGCGGCCGGCGCCCTTTCCCTGCTGGCGCCTCGCCTGCTGGACGGCCAGAGCGCGCTCCCTCGCCCAGGGCTGCAGCCCTGGAATCCAGGGTTCAGGCCATGCTGCGGCCTAGCCCAGGGACCCAGAGAGGAAACGGGGCCCGTTCTGATCATCCCTAACGCCACCCCCATGCAGGGCCTCACCAGCAACGCGGAGTCCAGGCCACAGAAGGCAGCTAGTTCACACCGCAGCTAGCAGGGGTGACACCCAGGCCTCGGCCAGGATGTTCCCAGGGCTTCGCAGCACAGGGAGAAGTAAAAAGGAGCTGGTTCCTTGGGCCATCCAGTTTTCCCAACCCACCAGCACCCCCCTGGACTGTGGAAGGGCAGGCCCGCTGAGGCCCTGTGACCCCCAATGCAGGGCTGGGGTTAGTTTCCAAAATCAGCCCCCCAAGGAGGCCCCAGGGAGCCCTTAACGTATGAATCCCAGCCAGGGACTTGTCTCAAGAGGTCAAGTTAATGTACGTGCAGGGGGGTACCTGCATGCAGCTAATAGTGACATCACCCAGCATTCCCGCTGGGGGCAGCAGCCTACCCCAAGAGGTGGCTAGGCCTCAGTCCACGGTGGTGGGCCAGGTAGGCTCCCCCAGGTAGTGGCTGAGGCCTTGCCCTCCAGCCCCTGCAAGATGTGGGCACCCAGCCCCATGACGGGACGTCTGCAAGCAGCTAGGTCAGAGAAGAGCCCCTCAGACCTTGGGAGGGAGCAGTGTGTCCATCCTCCTGGGCTGGCCCTCAGGAGGGCGGGGAGTCTTGCAGGGGCCCCACATCCTGTATCACATTCTTGGGCTGCCTGCCTGCCCCGCACAGACCCTGCTGGGCAGTGGTGCACAAGGAATGGGGGTGGAGGCTGCTCCAGGTGGCACAAGGCCCAACAAAGGGGCACTCCCTCCACGGAGTCCTTCTGGGCGCCCCACAGACACCCACCAACAGGGTCGGCAGCACAGCCTGGGCCCAGCGAGGTCCAAAGAGCTGAGCACCGCCTGCGCCAGGCTCCTCGGGCTGCCCCTGGGTCTCAGACACCATGGGCACAGGAAGGGGCCGGACATCGTGGTAGCATGCCTGATTTTTCCTTCTTTATTGAATGACTTTCAGGATGTAATTACAATCGAAGGTGACGCGTTAGAAAGGAGAGGTGCGTTGAAGGCATAAGGCTGCTCGTGGACCCGGCTCTAGAGACAGGTGGCCGGAAAGGAACAAGGATTAAAAAAGGCTGAGCGTGTGCCACCCGTGGGGACAGGTGGGTAGGAGGGTGCAGCTTGGCCGGACGGCCCTTCGTGGCCCCGAGGAGAGGCCCGGCTGAGCAAGCAGAACCCCCGAGCAGCCCCAAAAGCAGAGGGGGCCCCTGCCCTGCAGTCCCCAAGGCCACTCACATGCCACCTACAGGTGACATCAGCCCCGAAAGCAACAGGGAACTTCAGGACAAGAACAAAACCTCAAAAGTGAAAAGGCTGATAAGTGTAGCAGTGATACCAGGAGGTTATATACACAGGTGGTGACGGCCCCTTCTCAGAAGTGTCCGGGTCGCTCAGCGGCCCTCCCTGCGGCCTCGGCCTCAGTACACCGAGCTGCTCCGGATGCCACAGCAAAGCACCATGCTCAGGATCATCTCAAAGATCTGGGAGAAGGGGGTGGGGGCGGGCAGGTGGGTCAGCGCCCGGAGACCCGTGGGGGGACCCTGGCAGATGCCCGGCCCGTCCCACTCACCATGATCACAGCCACCACGATGGCGGCGATGCCGATGAGGTACAGCTTCCCCGAGAAGAGCTCGTCGATCTTCCCGTGGCAGTCCTCCTGCGGGGTCGGCCAGACAGCGTTCAGAGGTGCCCGTCCTCAGCCCCCCGCGAGGCCGTGGCCCAGGGTCATTGCAGCAGGAGCACAGAGGGGCACAGCCCTGCCCCCCAGGACCCCTCGGCAGAGGCGTGAACAGGGCCTAGTCTCTGCCAGCTTTTACCTCAAACACGGAAATGGCGAGTGTGCCGTGTGCGCCCTCTTGCACTCAAGAGATTGGGAAGCACCACCACGACGGGGCTGACCCGGGAGGTCAGGGCGCCTCCATGCCAGGTTCAGAGGGCTCCCCCATCGGGAGCCTGGGCCAGAGACTCGCCTCCCCATGGGCCGGCCGGCAGCAAAAATTTGGCCTCGGCCCCCAGGCAGAGCAGCCCCAACTCCAGCCACAGCACTGCCCAGTATGGCCGTGTCCTTGCCCTTGCCAGCAGGAGCCCTGAGAGGGCCAGCCACCGCCCAGGACCCACCAGGGGTGGCAGCCAAATGGGGGAGCAGGCAGGCCCCGCCCCACCCTGGGAGGCCCCACCCATCACCACACACCTTTAGCAAGTTACTGATGACGTTGCCGCTCGAGGGACACAGGCTCTTCTTGAGCACAGAGGTGGTCAATGTGGTCAGCGCGTTGGAGCCACAGCAGTTAAGCTGCAGAGATGGAGGGCGCCCGGCGTCAGCCCTGGACACGTGGCCCACAGGCTACAGAGGCCCCGGGAGCTGCGCCGGCCAGGCGTGGGGGCGGGGAGCTGGGCGGGTCCCCTCCAGGGGGAGAACGGAGCCCAGGGGGCCCACTCCGCCCCTCCTCCCACTTAGCTGTGCTGCGCAGAGACCCCTGCACCCCATCTGCCTTGGCTCATCTAGTTCCCACCAGGGACCCCCAGGTCCCTCAGAATCTCCCCAGGTTCCAATGCCCCTCCCGCTCCAGGCTGAGGTCTCACTGAGAGGACAAAACCCCAGGCCCCTGGACGCCCTCCCCGGCCCCCACCTCTCCCCTGGTCCGCCAGCCCCTCTGGACACCCTCCCCGGCCCCTGCCTCTCCCCTGGTCCGCCGGCCCCTCTGGACACCCTCCCCGGCTCCTGCCTCTCCCCCGGTCCGCCGGCCCCTCTGGACACCCTCCCCGGCCCCTGCCTCTCCCCCAGTCCCCCGGCCCCTCTGGATGCCCTCCCCGGCCCCCGCCTCTCCCCCAGTCCGCCGGCCCCTCTGGACGCCCTCCCCACCTCCCCCCGGCCCCCCGTACCGTCTCGTGGAAGGTCTTCACCACAGCCTTCGCATTGTTGGCGTCGTCGTCCATTATGGCCTGCTGCAAGGCCTGGTCGTAGAACTGCTTCACGTCCTTGGCGATCTGGGGAGGGAGGCGGTCACAGCACAGCAGGACTGCCCCCCCGAGACGTGCCCTCACCTGGCTCTCCCGGAAGGTATCACTCCCAGGACAGACCTGCCTGCCACTGAGCCCTAGAGAAGGTGACCCTGCCTTCCACTCGGTCGCCATGCTGCCTCTTCCAGAAAGCCCTCTGTGGGCTTCCTACCGGGAAGAGCCCTCCCAAAGCACCCTGCAGTCCGACCCCTCCCCCGCAGCCCGAGCCCCTTCCCCCTCCCCACCAGCAGCCCCCCTGCCCCTCCCCACGGACGCTGCCTCACCTGGTCCTTGTTGACAAAACCCCAGATGCCAGCGGCCACTTCACAGGCGAAGAGGATCACCAGGCAGGTGAAGAACTGAAAAGGGGAGGGGATGGCGGAGAGGGCAGGTCAGAGCCGGCCAGAGAGGGCCTGGGCCTTCCTGAGGCCCCAGTGACCGGCCGGCATGCGCGGGGTGGCCGGTGGTATCCACCCACCCAGGACCCGATGGGATGAGAGGCGTGGGGCCGAGAAGCAGAATCTAGGACTCGGCCCGGCAGCGAGATGCCAATGTTCTCATCAACCCCGAGGGACCAGGCTCCACAGGATGGGGTGGGTGTGGGAGGGGAGGACATGGTTGGTTCTGGGCGGGTCGGAAAGGGCAGGGAGGCAAAGCCCACGGGAAGGGTGTCGCCGTGGTGTGCCTGGGCTCGCCCACCGGAGACACAGGCACAGCCTCCTGCAGCCCACGTCTCCCAGACGCCAGGCCCTGGGCAGCACAGCCAGGCCTCCACTTCCCTTCGGTGGGTGACATGCCTAGGGGCACCTGAGGCTGACTCTGGGACTGGGACTCACTCACTATTATATCTGTGGCTTTTTTTAAGGAAGAAAGAGAAAAAGCAACTTTGGAACTCAGTAGGAACGAGACAAAGAACTAGACGTAACGGCAGTCCACCTTGGAGGGATTTGAGACCCTCAAATTGGGGATTGGGGAAACCGGAGAGCTGGCATTCTGGGGGAGGTCCGCAGGGTCAGACTGGCCAGGGCGGGCACCAGGCTCCACGTCGGGGACTGAAGGCGTTCTGTCTCCACCGGAGCTCCCGGTTCTGCCCCCGGTTCTGCCCCCGGCCGGCCCCGCAGCCCTCACCCTCAGCCTGGCCCCAGCCCAGGGCCTTACCGTCCCCAGCAAGCACTGGGACTCCTGGATGGCTCCGTAGCAGCCCAGGAACCCGACAAACATCATCACGGCACCCACGGCAATGAGGATGTAGATGCCTGCAGGGGAGAGACGGCTGCCCTCAGCGCCCTGACACCCCAAAGAGGCAGGACAGATGCCCCCGGAAGCCCTCCTCCCCGGCTGCGTACACACACCCCACTGCCCAGGCCTTCAGAGGGGCCACGAGGCGCTGACGCCCGCCCTGCTGGGAAGACAGCAGATGCCCGGAGGCTTGGAGAGGAGCTGCAAGGGCTTGGCAGCCCGGCGGGGCCGTGTGGGCCCCTCTCCAGGCCTCAGTTTCCTCCTCTGTGACGTGGGTGGAGACCGGCATTGCCGAGGCCAGGACCGAACGGCCCGTGGTGAGCGTTCAGAGAACTCAGTGCGACGCCACAACCCGGACCCTCTCTGGTTCCCGCCGTCTCCGGGATTTGGGGGCATTGTGGAGGACCACCCCCGTCTTGGCGCAGAGGACCCAGCTACTGGCCCGTGGGGTGGGGTGGAGGTGAGCCCAGGGGTCTGGCGACTCCACTTCACTTGTGCCCTCTCAGACGGGGGCTCGAGTCCGGCTGCTCTGCTCAGAGGAGGGGGCTCTACCCGGCTTCTGAGGCCCTGACCCCGGGGGCTGGAGCCTGCTGGACGCAGAGGCCTGGCGGCTGGGACAGCTCAAGGATGGTACACGGGGTCAGTCTGCCCCCCTGGCCTGCCCAGCACCCACTGCTGGTCATGCGGCCCTTCTCTGCGTCCACAGTTCACCCAGGCGGGGCCCGTGCCCCTTGAAACGCAGACCACGTCTCTCCAAGGACCTCCCACAACCCTAGTCCTACCAGCAGACCTGGGCCCACCCCCCAGTCACCATGGTTACGCGGCGGGCAGGCAGCCCAAGCCCCCTGCATAGTGCTAGGACAATGGGTCCCAGGGCTCCGGTGCCAAGGGCCTGTCGCCCCTGCCTGGCCAGGCTTTGGAGAAGGAGCCTGGGGGCCAGGACCCACTGCTGGGCTCAGAAAACGCCCGGGGCCTCCCCTCTGGACAGACGGAGCCTCCCGCCAGGCCTGCCCTCGGGGGCTCCTCACTCGGGCACAGCACCCTTGAGCCAGGTGTCCTCTGCTCAGGTCCTGAGACCCCATCCCCACATCACTACCTGAGGTTCAGCGAGATGGCATAGGGCGCCAGGGAGGGGCACCTTGGCGTTCCGGGCTCTGGAGGATCCTGCGAGAGGCTGGGAGACCCAGAGGCGGTACCTGACCCCCCCCCCCCCAGGCCCAGCCCCAAGCCCCCCACGGTGCCGGGTTTCCACCTAGAGCCCTCGGCCTGGTTCTGGCCAGTGAGGTCCGGGACCCCCCTGGGCCCTGCAGCATTGCCTGGGGTGCTAAGCCAGCCCAGCTCACCCTCCCCCGCTGCCTGGCACTGGACAGACAGCTCTTGTCAGGGCCCATGTCTGCTCCCCCAGCTCCCTGGCAGGCCCAGTCTGCATCAGAGCCAGCAAGAGGCTCCGGAAGGCCGGCCCTGGGTGGGCAGGAACTCTGTGGCCAGAGGGGCTCTGAGAGGCCCCCGCCCATGGGGACACAGCAGAAGGTCCAGGGCCTGGCACCCAGCCTGCCGGGTGGTCCCGCAGCTAACACTGCTTCCCCAAGGGCAGGATTCTCCAGAGCCAGGAGAAGCCAGGGTCAGGCCCCAGGTGACGTGCGGCCCCCAGTGAGTGGACCGGGGGGACATCTGCTCCAACACCAGCCTTGCCCTCGACGAGCCTCTCCCGTGGGACCCCTTCCCCGCCAGAGCCTGAGCACAGCCCCGCCGCCTCCATTCTCCCGCCAAGGTCCCCCCAGACGTCTGCGCGCCGGCCTGGACTGTGTCCCTAACCCAAGCCTGCAGCCCGTCGCCGCTCTTGCCCCATCCTGGCCTGAAGCAGGGGAGCTTTCAGCTCCTCTCCTGCCTCCTGGGCCGGACGCTGGGCTGACAGCAGGAGCTGCCCCAGCCACGAGGCTGGCGGCCCCGGCCCCAGCAATTTGGGAGGGACCCCTTCCCAGACTGCTCGCCCTGGGGCCGGTTCAACTCTGCCACCGGCAGAGCCCACGCCCACTGCACCCAAGGTCCCAGAGAGGGGGACGGAGAGATGGCAGCAGCCCTGCCCACATTGGGACAGAAGGCCCGGCCACAGGCTGGCTCAGACCCCTGCGGCGGCTCTGAGAGGGAAAGGAGAGGCCTGGGAGGAGCCCCTCAGGAGACAAACACCCCTCGAGGGCCCAGAGGACACTCCTGCGTCCTCAGACTCGAGGGCCCAGAGGACACTCCCGCGTCCTCAGACGTGTGGGCCCCGCTGACTGCCTTGCTTCTGAGGGGGCCTGGTGCATGTGCGGGGGCCCCGGGTCACGGACCCCTTGTGCCCTCTCGGGAGGCAGACTCACCCTCTGCTCCTGAGACTCAAACCTGTGAGGGGCCCCACAGCGCGGGGGGAGCCCAGGAACCTGCGGAAGAGGGCTCGGGACCCTCCCCGGGACGGCTGGCCCCGGGAGCCCCGCCGCCAGAACCCCAGGCTCCGGTCTCCGCCCCCCATCCATGGCCCCCGGAACCCAGCCCTCCCAGCTATGGCCCAGAGGGCCACGGGCAGGGAGGGGGCAGGCACCCCCCACAGCCCCGGGGCGGGAGGTGAGTGTGTGGGCCACTCCCACCGAGGGTCAAGCATGTGACCCTGGGTGGCTGCTGGCCCCTCAGGGCGCCCTGAGCCCTGAAGGTTCCCTGCCCTGCTGCTCGCCTGTGGGAGCGAGAGGGGCCGGCCCAGGAGCCAGTCCTTTAAAGGACAGAAGCATCTCAACAGACACTCCCACAGCTCCACAAGGGCCAGACCCCACCTTCCCTGATGGGGGAGGGGGCCCAGCAGGAGGCGGGGGGCACCCCTTCTCCCCTCCCGCCTCTCCGTCGCTCCTCCGGCACTCCCACCCCCACCCCGGGGGCCGCTGGCCCAAGCCCCCCACCGCCAGCCTGACGGATGCCCCGAAGGGGCCACCACGGGCGCCCAGGAGGCAGACTCTAAGCCTCACACAGCGGCTATAGGTGTGGCTGCAGGGCTGAGGCACGCAGGCCCTGAGTCTCCTTCCCGGGGGCTCTGGGCTCCAGCCCCACCCTCCCAGGAAGCCTCCCCGAAACATCCACCATATGACACAGGGGAGCGCAGGGGAAGGGGGCAGGCGCGGCCCAGTCTGAGCGCCACGCCACTCCTGGTCCCCCACTGGAAGGGACCTCTGTGCTGCCCAGCAGCGCCCCTGTGCCGGGCCTGCCGAACACCCCTCTGCCCCCGCCCCACCCAGCTGCTGCTCTCCTGCTCCGCCCCCCACCAAGGTGATCGGGTGGGGTCCCAAAAAGCCACACACACACACCCCGCCCCCAGTTCCAGCTCTCCCTGGGAGCACCCCCCGCCCAGGCAGGCACTGCACCAACTCCAGAGGGGACCCTCAAGGCCCCCAGGCTGACATAACCCCACCTGCTCTCTGGCTCCGTCTCACCCTCTGGCCGGAAGAGCCCTTCCTGGCTGGCCTCCTCCCTGCCCCAGCAAGAAGCCAGCCCCGCTGAGCTGGCTCAGCCCCTGCTTCCTCCTGGAAGCCCTCCTTGGAAGCCCTCCCCGACAGCCTGTCTGAGGCCTTACTGAGCTTATGATCACACACCCCAGTGGCCCGTTCCTGCCGGCCCCCAGCCCAGAGCTAGCCGGGGTCCTCAGCCCGCCCTCTGCCACTTACCTACGTAGAAGGTGTTGGGTGCAGGCCTGTCTCCGAGCTCCAGGTAGAGGAGGTTGGTGGTCTGAGGGTCATGGCGAAGCCACAGGGCCACGCCTAGGATCACACCTCCAGCCAGCTGCGGAAAGAGCAGGGCATGGTGTCACTCGTGGCCCGGAGCCCCGCGGCGGTGAGCGTGAATCCACCACACCACACACACACACAGGGGAGGGTGCCGAACCCTCCTGTCCGCTGGGTCTGCGTGAAGGGCTTCCCTCCAGGCAGGACTCCCTAGCCCCTGGGGTCTGGGCTGCTGCTGGCTCCAAATGTCTGATTTGCTGCCTTGGTTGTCAAGATGCCCCGGGGGACCTGGGCATGGGGGACCATGTGGCTGGTCCCCAACCCTCCCGCCAGCACCACTGGAGGGAGACTCCCAGACAGGTTACCAGATAAGATGCAGGACACCTGGTTAATCTGCATTCAGACAGACAAGTACTTCTTTGAGGAGGGGGTGGGCACTCGAGGCCCCGGGGGCCCTGGTGTGGATGGCAGAGGCTGCTGGGGCCGGTGGCAGCCGGGAAGCCACAGGGCCAGGGCTTTGTGGGTAACTCCCTGCCATCACGGAGACGGCAAACTGCCGGGAGAGCAAGGGAGCCCGCGGTGCCCGCCAGAGAGACCGCAGGGCGGAGGCTGCGCTGAGCGGCGGCAGGAGAGGGGGCTCCGCTCAGAGCCTGGCACGGGGGGCGCGGGCTTCCGACTGACTCAAGCCCTGCGAGCACGGTGGCTCAGGGCTAGGTGGGGTCTGTCCTTGAGGGTGAGCCCAGACCGGGCCCGGCAGGCCCACGCCTGAGCATCTGACCCACCCAGGCAAGCTGGCCCCCGCACCCCAGCCTCCTCCCTGGGCTGCTCCCCGAGGCAGTAACTGTCCCCGGAGCTACAAGCACCAGCTCCGACACAGACCGTCAGCTACGTGTCCAATGAGGAAGAGAAACCGAAAAGCGGACCCCAAGAAGACCACCTGGCTGGCCCAGTGCCTGTCCCCAAGGCCCTGGCCAGGGAGCGCGGCCCCGAGACAGGCTCAGCAGAGCGTGTGAGACTCGAAGCCCCAGCACCAGGGGCTGCCCCACGGAAAGCCCCAAGCATCTCCAGGGATCTCCAGGGATCTCCAGGCAGGTGACGCTAGGGCGCTGATGGGGGACGGGGAGGCCAGGAGCCCCGCGGCCCCAGCCCAGGCCCTCCTACGCTGGGCTCCATGGACGATGAGGCTGGTGGGGACGGCTGGGGACCGCTGGCGCCTGGCAGCAGCCGGGCTGACCCCGAAGGTGGTGCTGTCGACACTGCCCCCCCAAGGGCGGGACGGCACCCTCTCTGACCCCCTCTTCCAAACGTTCAACTAGGGACTCCACTCCCCACACCCAGGACAACACACTTGCTCTCCCCCTTCCCAGAGCACATGCAGCGGGACCGACAGGGTCCCCCCGGGGCCCCCGGGCCCCCCCGCACACCACTGGAAGGGCAGTGCTGAGCTCCCCGCGTCCCGTGGCTGCTTCTGGTGTCTGTCACACCCACAAGCGGGTGGGAGGGCCCGGGGAAGGGGCAGGGGGAGGGGGAGGATGGGGATGGGGGGGAGGGCGGGGACGGGGGAGGGGGAGGGCGGGGACGGGGGAGGGGGAGGGCGGGGATGGGGCAGGTAGGCTCCAGAGGGAGTCCCGCTCCTCTGGCTGCCCTCTGCAGCTCCTGGGCAGGCGTCTGCAGCTCCTGGGCAGGTGGGCAGCGGTGGTGAGGCTGAGGGTTGCCGTGGTAACTCTGGCTAGAAACCGCCACTTATTCTGTTTTGAAACTGTGGTCCAGAGACCGCCTTGTGAGATGTTCCAGGACGGAGGGGGTGGGGCAGGGGGAGCCCTGTCCTGGGCCTCCTTTGCAGTCACAGAGGCCTGGCCCCAAGCCCTGACTCAGCCTCAGTAGCCCCGTCGGTAAGGAGAGCTGAGCGTGGAGTGCACCTCCCGCCCCCCTGGCTGGGCTGGGACCACTCCCATCTTCCCCATGCAGGCCCTCACCCCAGAAGCCAAGGGGACAAGCCCATCTAGGGCACTTGGTCCTAACAAATGCTGTGAGGGTAATGCTTATCCCAGCACCCAGATGCTAACCGTGGGGTGGCAGGCAAAGTCCCCATCTCTCCTGTCTCGGGAAGGGCTTTCCACTGCAGACCCCAGGATGTGCGGGGGACAGGGGCAGAGGGGGGACAGCAGCCTCCAGACTCCCCTGTGGCTCCAGCCCACCTCCTGAAGGGTGAACAGGGAAGGCAGTCCCGCCTCCAGGCAGGGGAGAGCCTGGCGCTTAAGTGTACCCTCCTCAGCTGGTCCTCAGTCATCCCAGGCCCCGCACAGACCCGCTGGGGTGGGCCTGGATGAAGGCAATGGTGGCAGTGGCCACTCCCAGTTTCGGGAGCTGGGATGGGCATTCACCTAAGGTCACCTACAGAGGAAGGGGAAAGGCAGCACTGCGAATCCCCCCCGAATCCCCCCACCCAGGCCATGAGAAAAGGCAGAGGGTGGGGTGGACCCGTGCCTCTGCAGGGAGGGGGTGCCCAGGGCAGGGCAGGGGTCCCAGAAGCGGCAGACGTCTGAAAGAAGCCTGCTCTTCAAAAGAGAACCCATGGACTGGGGCTTGCAAATGGCTAACAAAGGACCCGTATCCAAAATCTATAAAGAACTTGCAATACTCTAATGACAAGAAAACAAACAACCGATTTTTAAAAAACGGGCAAAAGAAAAAAAAATTGGACACTTCGCCAAAGAAGAAATGTACACAGCAAATAAACGCATGGAAAGACGCAGAGTCATTGGTCGCAGGGAGATGCAAGTTAAACCACAGTGAGACACCCCCAAGCACCTATGGGATGGGCTGAAGCGAGGAGACCCCCAGGCGAGGGTGGGGAGCAGCGGGGACACAGGACGAGGACCCCACCTCCCCTCCACCCGCCACGCGCCCAGCCCCTGCACCCCCAGTACTGCCCCAGGGGGTGGAAGCTCGTGCCCACACAAACGTGCTAGCAGCTTTCCTGGTAACACCCCCAAACCGGGGACAACCCGGTGCCCTTCAAGCGGTGAGTGGGTGGATGCCCACCAGCAGGGGAAGGGGAGAAACTCCTGGAACTCCTGACACAACCACCAGGGTGAATCTCCAGATACCCCCGCCGTCCCAGACCAAGAGGAAAACCACCACCTTCCGATTCCGTCCACATAAAAAGTACAGGAAATGCCGATCACGGGCACGGACGACAGGCCGGCGGGTGGTCTGGGATGGGGAGGAGGGACCCCAAGGCCCCGGGGACACCTCTGCGGGTGACGGATACATTCACTCTCCTGGTGGGCCACCCTCTAGGTCTCACAGGTGCCTCCTGACGTCAAAACCTACCACGTTGTACGTTTTAAACGTGCAGTTGACGCTATGTCAAACAAAGCTGTTTAAAAAACCCCACACACCCAAATCCCCGTCCACTGAACTTCCAAGCAGCAAAGGCTTTAGGGGTAAATGTTTCTTCTGGTCTCAAAGGATCCAGCCTGCTGTCTTCATGCCAACCGTCCGCCAAGGTGAGGACCCCCAGGCTTCCAGCTGCCAACAGCATCTGGAAACGCTGAAGTCTTGTCCACAAGACTGAGGTTTTAGGGTCAAAAAAGGGACTGGATAAACGAAGGAACACTTATGCCCGCTACAAAACGGAGTCCAGACTTAATGGAAAGCACTTAGTCCTCACGTTGGGTGGGAATCAGAATGTGGCAGCCAAGGGCCCTCAGAGCCTCTGGCTACTGGGTCATCTCAGGACCGTCTCGGCACCTTTGTGCCCCCAATATCCTTGTGTGTGTGATGAGGAACTAAAAGTACACAAGCTGAAAAGATGTGGCCCATATATACAATGGAGCATTACTCAGCCATAAAAGGGAACGAAACTGGGTCATTTGCAGAGACGTGGATGGATCTAGAGACTGTCATACAGAGTGAAGTAAGTCCGAAAGAAAAAAACAAATATCGTATATAACACATATATGTGGAACCTAGAAAAATGGTACAGATGAAAGGGTTTGCAAGGCAGAAATAGAGACACAGACGTAGAGAACAAACGTATGGACACCAAGGGGGGAAAGCGGCAGGGGGTGGGGGATGGTACGTATGGACACCAAGGGGGGAAAGCGGCGGGGGGTGGGGGATGGTACGTATGGACACCAAGGGGGGAAAGCGGCGGGGGGTGGGGGAATGAATTTGGAGATTGGGATTGACATGTGTACACTGATGTGTATAAAACAGATAACTAATAAGAACCTGCTGTATAAAAAATAAAATTCAAAAAATAAAAATAAAATAAAAGTACACAAGCTGACCTACGCAGGGCGCTCAGATGATGCCACTGTGCACAGCGTTCGACAGCGCGGGTGGTTACCGTGAGACCCTCAGCAGTTTCCAGGCAGGCTGCTCAGTGGCAGAGTCTGACACATCTCCACCCTCCCCCTCCCCCTCTCCTGCTAGCTGGCCTGGCGGAAGTGCCGCTGCCACCTGCTCCTGCATCCTGAGATGCTCCCGCGTCCTGAGATGCTCCTGCGTCCTGAGATGCTCCTGCTTGGGTGGGGCTGGCGAGCGGCTCAGGAAGGAGCCCCTAACCTGTTGGGATTACTGAAGGGTTCCACACCAGGGGACGGCACGGACTGTCTGTAATCCTACGAAAGATGCAGTTTCTGTTTCTTTCTTCCTCCTTTCTGAGAATTAATAAATAATAGCGTCAACTAAAAGGGGGGGGAAGGGGGCTGCCAAGTACACTGGGTTCCTGCCCGGCCTGTCTGCATTTCCAAGAAGCAGCTGAAAGGGCGTAGGAGTGGGTGCTGCCCGGGCAGGCCTGGGGCAACCTTCCCCCCGCCCGCCCCGCGCCCCGGCTCCTGCCAGGCCCTGGGTGGGAGCTGAGCTGGGATCTGTCTTCCATCCCTCCCCACCCACATGTGCTGGCCCAGTGGTCACCCCAAGTCCTGCCCACGTATTCCAGGAGTGACAGGGACACCCACGCATCAACGTGCTCCCTTACTTAGCAGCTCTGACGCTCTCAGAGACAGATGACAGAAGGGGCAGCTCCGTCGTGACCCGGGAAGGGCCTTGGCTGTGAGCCGCTCTGCTCCCTAACCCGCCACGGCAAGGGGTACACACTCTTGCTGGGAAGGTGTGCCATGCAGCTCGGCAACCAGGAGGTCCTGGGGGCCTGGAGACCCTCCCCAGGAGGGCAGTGAAGGCCACAGGCAGGAAACGCCCTTGCAGACACCGGGATAAGTCAGAGGAAAGAGGTGCAGCAAAGACCCTTTGAGGATGGGATGTGGAGGGTCAGTGGGGGCAAAGGGCACCACCCTTGGGCTGGGCGGGGACCTGGGTCCCTGGAGGCTGACCCTCCATCTCCACCCACCATGAGAACAGGGTGACGCGGGGCCCGACTCAGCCTTCCTGGGGGGTGGGCAGCGACCCTACGGCCCTGTTGTGCCCTCCGGGAACACAGCCACCCAGCTCAAGGCGGGAAGGAAGTACAGAGAGAGGAGCAGGGACCCTCGCCTCAGCCAGGAAGCGGAAACTACCCACCAGGCCCCTCGACATCAGGAAGCCGCCTGGACTGGCCTCTAAGAATAGCCACAGGGGCGGAAGAGGACACTGGCCCTCCTGGGCCCCGCCAGCTGCGGGATGCAGGAGCCCCTTGTCGCCGGGAGGGGAGTGCAGGCCCCCGAGGACACCCTGCCACCTCTCTGGGCACAGCGGAGTGCGCCTTGGGAACCCGCAGGGCCTGCCTGCTTCCTGGGCCCGTCCCCGAGCCTACCTACCACCCACTGCAGGCAGGGAGGCCGGGAAGCAGCCTGCTCCCCGGCCCTACACCCACCCCACTGGCTGAAAGGGCCCCTCCTGTGGGATGTCCCTGTGTCCCCTCAGCCCCTGCAGCGAGGGGCGTGTGGACACAGACGTCCCAGCCACCTGCCGGCAAAGGGCACTCGAGGGGCTGCAGCGGGGCGCACACATCAGACAAGGAGGGTCTGGGTAGGCTGGGGAAACACTGGTCGGAAGACAGGAGGTGGGTGGGCCCAGGCAGGGGCCAGAGGTGAGTGGAGGGGCCCCGGGGCAGGCCGGGTTCTCTGGCCGCCACGTGCTCCCCGCACAGCCCCAGGCACAGCCCCCCACCCTTAGCGATTCCCTGGCCCCTGACTGGAGCCGTGCAGGCCACAAACCACAGTGGTTGAAGGACCGGCCCTGGTTTCCAGTCTGCCTCCACCACTTCCTCGTGTGGGCACTCGGGACCTCGGTCTCCTTATCGCTCCAGTGGGCCAGCTGGAGGCAAAGGGCATGGCTCCAGCCCAGTGCCCGCCTGGCACAGGGGAGTGGGACTTCGTGTGCGTCCGAGCCGTTATCTCGGGGACAGAGGGGAAGACTGCCTGTCCAGCAGGCGGGTGGCCAAGCCCCTGGGATGGGGAGCAGAGAGGGCCTGGCCCGTGTGAGACGAGACTCCCCGTGAGCTCCGGGGGCGGGCAGGACTGCACAGGGTGCTTCCCAAACCCGCCGAGCACCCCCGAGACCAATGCCATCAAGCTCTGGGGCTCAGGCCTCCCAGCACCTGGGGCTGGAGACCAGGAAGGCGGGCGGCCCGAGGCCCTCCCTTCTGTTCCCCTGCAGCCCCGGGGTCACGGCCTGACCTCCACATCCCTGCCAGGAGCCGGCTGCTGGGTACCAGACTCAACGCCCAGCTGCAGGTGACGTGACAGGTAAGGCGGGTTACAGGGCGCCGTTAGACATTCCCCGAGGGAGAGTTATGACCCAGGCCGGCCTGCGTGTGGGAGTTGGAACAGAAGACTCCCGTGGGACGGCTCGGGATGCCAGGGGGCCGCCCAGCCCCGCACTCCGCACGGTCCCAGCTTCCCATCCTTCACCTTCTCCACAATCATCCTGTTACCCCAGTAATTGCGGGCAGGGGGAGCACTAACCTTCCGAAGTTAGAAGGGGCGTGGCTTCAAAGAAGGGGGCAAGGGGGCTGCCCGCTCCCCAGGCCTCTGTGGCGTTCGGACCCCCATGACCGGGCTCTCGACCACCCTGCCCTCAGCCCCCTCCCCCACCAGGCACCGAGCGCCAGCGCTAAGGTGCCTCCCTGCCCGCCGAGCCCCGCAGCCCTCGAGCCCAGGGAGGGCGGCTACGCACCAACAGGCACCCCTGCGACCACGCGCTGCTGGCCGGCCAGCGAAGGGAGACCTACGGCCAGCTGATCGGCCACCCCTGGGGCCAGGACCCCTGCCCGCCTGTGGGGATTCCCCCAGCACCTGGGGGCCCACCTAGAGCCCCAGGTGGTCTTGCGTGAAGCAGCACTTAGGCCGGTACAAAGTGTGGGGGCGGGGGAGGGGCACCGAAGTCCAGAGGCGGGTCACACCACACCTGCCGGACACCTGGAAAGGGCCGATTCGACGTGAGCTTGGTGCTCCACGCAGCGCGAGGAGTCCCGGCACGGGGCCGTGCTGCCTCCAAGGCGAAACCCCCAGCCCTGGCTGCGGGCCCGGCCTGCGTCTCGGGGGCGGGCAGAGCCAGGGCCCCCGCATTTCTCCCCCCCCCCCCACCTGGGGCCCTCTCCAAAGCGCTGCACAGTGCAAAGGTGGCGTCTGCCCCTCCCACGGGTGTCCGGACTCTACGCCTTATTGATTTTCATGGCTCTTCCCTGTCATGGGATTTCAGGCGCTGAAATGAAGGCGGGGGGTGGGGGGGTAGATTATACGCGAGGGGGGCGCTTTGGGGGCCCATCTCCCTGTCTGGACTTGGAAGCAGTATGAGTTAGGGATTGGGGTGAACTCAATTTCTGGAGGCACACTGAGCTGGGGGTGGGGGTGGGGGAGGGAACCCCACAGGGTGGGCACCGCATGGGCACTGGAGCCGAGCCGGCCAGGGTCCCAGGCTCCCCGCCTCTGGCTGCAGCTCTGCACCCCGTGATGCCCAGATGCTCTCCCTGGGGCCAGCCCGTCCTGGGCACAGACCACAAATTTCCTCTTCTCAGCAGGCCCTGGCCCAACGGCCGTTTCCCCAGAGCGTGGCAGCCAGATGCCCGGGGGCACCAGGGGAGCTCACCTGCCCTCCCACTGAAACCAGGAACAGGAAATCCCTGCCCCCAGCCAGAGCCCGCCTGGGTCACATCCCCTCTCCGAGAAGGAAGGCGACAGCACCACTAAGTGACAGGCAGCCTTGTGCTGTCCGGAAGCAAGAATTTAAAGCCAGTTAGCAGGGCTTCCCATCAGCCCCACTCCCAGCCAGGTCTGGCCGAACGGCCCCTGCTACCTCTGGAAGGAAGCCCTGACTGCATCCGGCTGGAGGAGCTGCCAGTCCCAGGGGGGGCCGCTGCTGCTGCCCCTGCAGAGGAGAGGCTGTGATCACACCCATTTCACAGATGAGGCGAGCAGGGCTCACACGGGGCGTGCGCCCGCCCCAGGTCGCCCCAGGTCGCCCACTCGAGTGGGGTGAGCAGGGAAGCAGGGGCAGGCGCCTCTGCTCATCCTGAGCTGCTCCGGCAGCAGGGCCGAGCCCCAGTCACCTCGCCAGGAAGCTCCCGGGCCCACCCCACCCGCGGGAATTCCATGCCCTCGGGGGAGCATCTGCACAGTCTCCCCAGCTCGGGCCGGGCCGCTGCTCTTCCTGCCATGTCCCCACCTCACACCTCCGGGTCCGGCTGGCCAGGGGCCCCCAAAGCAGGCTGGGGTCAGGCGTGCTGAGTGCACACAGCCTGGGCCCCGGGGTCTGGCGCCGAGAGGTGGGACAGCAAGTGTGTGTGCTGGTGTGTGTGGGTGTGCACGGTGACTGGCTCCTTCTCAAACAGCATGCCAGCCTGCCTCTGACGCTGCCGCCCACGGGGGAAGGCTTTACTCTCTGAAATGAAACTTTAAAAAGTGCCCAGATCCAGGGACTGGCTCCTGCCCAGATCCTGGTGGCGCAGTGGTTGAGAATCCGCCCGCCAATGCAGGGGACACGGGTTCGAGCCCTGGTCCGGGAAGATCCCACGTGCTACGGAGCAACTAAGCCCGTGTGCCACAACTACTGAGCCTGCGCTCTAGAGCCCGTGAGCCACAACTACTGAGCCCGCGAGCCACAACTACTGAAGCCCGCAAGCCTAGAGCCCGTGCTTCACGACAAGAGAAGCCACTGCAATGAGAAGCCCGTGCACCGCAACCAGAGAAAGCCTGTGCACGGCAATGAAGACCCAACAAACCAAAAAAAAAAAAAATAAGCCCAGATCCAAATCCAGACCCCCGTCCTCAACCTCCTGACCCAGCTCCCACCCCCAGCGCCCCCTTACTGCACTGTGGCCAGGTGCACGGTGAGTGGGTGGGGCTGGGCACCAGGAGCCCTCCCTCACCCACTGGATCCTGCGGGGGCCTCCCAGGTGTCACTGCCTACACTGGCCAAGGAATGCGGTCTTCCCTACCAGCCACCATGCCCAACACCCATTTCCTGAACTAATCCGACAACAACCCCAGGGGAAGGACCCCCCGCTTCAGCAGGGAGGAAGCTGAGGACCACAGCAGCAGGGTGGAGACTCCACTGAGGTCCAAACCCCGGCACCATGCTCTCGGCCAAGCGATGCTGGGGGAGGAGATGCACAGAGAGCGCCCCCCCCACCCGCCTGGCTCAGCCTGGCATCCCACCACAGGCGGCAGCCCAGCGTGGGTGCGTGGGGCCTTGCTGCCCCTGGAAGCAAATGCTCCTCTGGCCTGCTGGGCATGCCCAGGGAGGGAGGGAAGGGGAGAGGCCTCAGAAACAATTCCTTAAGCCCGAACACAAAGTGGCCTGGGGTGGGGGTGGGGATGTGTCAGGCCTCCACCCCTGCTGCCTGGGAAATTACCAGAGGTACCCAGGCTGAGCTGGGGGTGGGGTGGGGGAGCCTGCCCTGGAGACCGCTCATGCTGTGCAGGTGGGAGGGACTCACCTCGCCCCTACACTCAGTCCAAAGGCAAGAATCCACTCCTGCTAAGTCCCCTTCCTCCGCCCCCCTCCCCCTCCCACCAGGGCCCTCCCAGGCTCTGCGGGTACAGACAGGCTCAGGGGCTGGCAGAGGGGTGTCCCGGTGACACCCCTTGCCAAGACCACCCCTTCAGCAAAGGCTGCCCGGCCCACCCTGGCCCATCCTGATGGCCTAACCACTCCCACCCCCAGGGCAGAGGCTGCTGGCTACAGGACCCCCACCAGTGCCCCTGCAGGGAGGATGTGACACCTCCACTCCGTGTCCAGTCCCTGCACTCCCCACCCCAAATACCTCAGTGCCCCGAGGTCCACCCTGGGACCCTTGGCCGTCCAGATGGCAAACAGATGTCCCCAGGCCCACACACTTCTCCAGGAGCCATTTTAAAAGTTTACCCTCCCAGTGTCAACTTAAGAAAGCACCCACCCGACGTTGTCCTGGTCCTCCGTGACAAGGGGTGAGCAGCCTGGGGTGGCGGAGAAGCAAGAAGGGGCCAGGAGGGGGCCCGAGTCACTCTGCCCAGGGGACCGCAGGGGACACAGGACACAGCTGTGAGAGGGGCTCCCGACAACCATTCCTGGTCCCTCCGGGCCAGAAGGAGATCTCCACCCCCTAATTCCAACACTGACAGGAAATGGAAACAAAAGCCACAGCTTCATCAGTCACAGGCCAGCAGTGAAGACTGAGGAGGAAACACAACTCAGGCCAGCAGCCCACAGACCCCAGGAGACCCTCCCGCACCCTGAGACGTCCAACCCGCGGGCTCCTCTTTCCAAAGCGGCCTCCCAAGCCCAGACCTGGACATCCACCCAGCCCCGGCACCCCTGGGGCTCGGAAACCCCAGGTCTCCAGGCTCCCTGCCTGTGCCAACTCAGAACACCCGCCCAGCCCCTTGCCCCTCACAGCCTCCACGGCGCCCCAGGGGGAGGACGGGCTGGAAGGTCAGGCTGGGTGAGGAGGGGAGGAAGATGGGGCTCCACAAGCTGGGGGCACCAGGGGGGAGGCACCCCAGCACGCGGGCCACCCGGGGCCCAGGGCGCTTCCTCTCTGCGCTTCGCCCGGCCCGGACCCCCATACGACCCTCAGGGTGGCGACAGCAGGCAGGAGGGTGAACTGGACTGGGCCCAGGATGGGGTGGACGGTCCCCAAGACTCTGGCAGAGTGCGCGCACCCCGCCCCCCCGCCCCCGCCACCGCACTGGGCCGCCCATCTAGGGGCGGTGGCCCGATGAGCTCATGGGGGCGGGGCGTCTGGAGCCCCGCCCTCGAGCCCCTCAGTCCCCGCGAAGCAGGGTGGTCCCAGAAACAGCGGCCAGGAGGGCTGAAGCAGTGGCCGGGTACCGGGTTCGGAGCGCGCACCCACCGCACCACCACCATCACCAACCGGGAACAGACCCCAGGTCCCCAAACGGCCCGGCCCGGCCGCGGGGCTCTGGGGTCCCGACGCGCAGAGGCCCGAAACCCGTCTTGGAGCCCCCCGCCCCACCCTCGAGGTGCACGGCGGCCCCAGACGAGCCCCACCGCTGCGACCCACCGGCCTAGGACCCCCCACCACGCGCTCGGCGCACACAGGTGGCCCTGCAACTTGGCGGCCCGGTTGCGCCCCCTTGGCAGGGCCTAGCGGGGCGCGGCCTGCCAGGCTCGGGGAGCGCCCTCCCACCCGCGGCTCCGGGCTCACCCAGAAGACGAAATTGAAGACGAAGAGCAGGTACTTGATGCACTTGGTGCAGCCCTCCACCCCCATGGCGGCGCGGGCGGCGGGCGGCCTGCGGGGCGCGGGCCGGTCCTGGGCGGCGGGCGCGGGGCCTGGGCGCCTGATCGGCAGCCGGTGGCCTGGCGGGCGGCTGGGACGCGCGGACGGGGGGCAAGAAGGGCGCTGGAGGCCGGGCCGAGAAGCACGCTTGTGTCTTTGCCACCGTTGCGCGCTCGCTTTCTGGCCGGGCGCGCGCCCCACTCCGTCACTTATAGGGCGCAGAGGCCACGCCCCCGAGGCCCCGCCCCCGACCCTGCCGCCCGAGCGCGGAGAGGCAGCAGCCGCAGCCCCCAGCCCAGCCCCCGGGGGACGGGACGCACGTCCCTTCCCCCCTCGCTCACACACATCGGGGTGTCAGACCTGGTGCAGTCAGGACCCCGGGGCCTGGGCACAGAGTGCCAGGCGCGGCACGCGTCCCTGGGCTGCAGGCGCGCTCGGATTCCCCTAAGGGGCCGCGCCGGAGGACAGGCCTGCAGGCGGGGAAAACTGCTTCCCCTCCTCCCTCAGGCGCCTGGGACTATGGTAGCAGGCCCCGCGGAGGAGGTGATGCACGGGCGCCAGCTCTGCCGAGATAGCAGCGCGCTTGGTTCACAGCGCTCCCGGGATAGGAACCCGGGTGGCGGTTGATGCGGCCCTGGCCTGAAGGTCCCGGAAGGCGAGCCTAGGCCGCCAAGCCCTTGTCCCGTGGAAGGGGGAGTCCCTGAGGGCTGTTGGAAGAGTCTGTGCTGGAAAGGTCACAGACAGGGTGTCCCCCAGGCCAGGGTTGTGTCCAAGAGGCCCAAGCCGCTTATGGAAGCTCCAGGTGCTGTGTATTTCAGGCACAGCCTGGTGGCGCCAGTACCGCAGGGGGCCGGCCCCACACTCCTGCTAAGGAGGCAGAGGGCTAAGGAGGCAGAGAGGCGAGTCATCAAGCATTCTCCCCAGGTGACAGCAAGGTGACATGCAGCTGGAGAGATGAGAGCTCTGCGTCTGCAGTAACCCTGGCACGAGTGACTACTGACCACTTGCAAGGTGGCCAGCGCCACTGCTGGGGACTGAAGTTTTCATTTTATGCCGCTGGAGAGATGAGAGCTCTGCGTCTGCAGTAACCCTGGCACGAGTGACTACTGACCACTTGCAAGGTGGCCAGCGCCACTGCTGGGGACTGAAGTTTTCATTGTATGCAGCTGGAGAGATGAGAGCTCTGCGTCTGCAGTAACCCTGGCACGAGTGACTACTGACCACTTGCAAGGTGGCCAGCACCACCGCTGGGGACTGAAGTTTTCATTTTGCTCACTGTACAGTGGTTTGAATTTCAGTAGCAGTGGGCGGCCGGAGCGGTGCGGTCGTACTCATCGGGACTCTGGTCGTTTTGTAGTTTCCCTGGTGACTTATTGTAAAGTTTGTTTTGGCTTCACGCTTATGTAAGAGCCACAGGCACAAGTGTGGGGTTTGTGGGTGTCGAAGGGACGTTACAACAAAGGTACCAACTTTGGGGGTCTGCCAGATTCTTTCTGTCGAAGAGGAGGCAGAACAGGTCTTCAGTGTGAAGAATCGCTTGTCTAGGTGCCCTGCCCTCCCATCAGCTCCCTGCTGCCCACAGTGATAGGGACATTTCCTGCCAAAGGTGTGGGCTGTCCCTTCCCTGGGCCCTCTGGGGAAGGGGGGGGCAGAGAGCCCCCCCCTCAGGGAGCGGCAAAACCACGCACCTGCGTCTTCGGCCCGCCATCCCCCAAAGTGGGTCGCGCCTGGCCAGCTTGTTCTGTTCTCTCTGCTTCAGTCCGGCATTTAGTGGGTGCCAGCCATGTGCCAGGCCTATTCCAGGCGCTCGCTGTGAGGAGCTGGACAGCCAGGACCCCTTCGCTTGAGGACCTTCGGCCCTGGTGAGGGTGACAGATGTCACCCCACGATGATCATGTCAGTGCTGCAAAGGGGGGGAGTTCTGAGGATGTGTGACAGGTGGGGGGTGGCACTCCTCCCCGTGGGTCCTGGAAGGAATCAGCCACGGAGCCAACCCTGAGGGGTGCTGGGGGGAGCTTTCCAGGCAGAGGGGTAGCTTGGAGGAGTGGAAAGGAAGCTGGTGGGGTGGGCGCAGAGGATGTGCGAAGGGCTGGACTTGAGGTCTGAGGTTGGGGCCAGCGGTGAGGTCAGGGGCCAGGTGGGCTGGCTCTTGGGCCTGAAGGTCAGAGTGGAGCTGCACTGGATTCTGGCCCCAGTGGGAGTGACTGGGGGTATTCCACAGGGGAGCCTCAGGCCTTGCCCCTGTGAGGTAGCTCGCGTGGTCATGGGGGCTGGGAATGACCTGCCGTCTGCACACTGGCGGCCCAGGAAGGCCAGTTTGGTGATGTCGTCCAGTCTGAGTCTGGAGGCCTGAGAGCCAGGGGAGCGGATGGTGTAAACCCCAGTCTAAGGGCAGGAGGAGGTGACGGGAGCTGTCCCAGCTCAAGGGGTGGGGCCAGAAAAGGGCACGTTCTCCCTCCCCTGCCTTGTGTTCTGTTCAGGCCTCGGGGACCAGATGGTGCCCTCCCACCTGCTCTCCTGCGTCCGCGATTCAATGCTGATCTCACCTGGAAACACCCCCCCAGACTCCCCCAGAAGTAATGTCCCGCCTGGGCGCCTGGGGCCGGTCATGTTGACACAACAGTACGTATCCCAGGGAGCGGTGACATGATGTGTGTGCCAGTGTGATCGGGGGCAGGGGGCGCCCCGCGGGGATGTCCTGGGGAAGGCTCCCGGTGTTGGCTGGACTGCAACACTTTCCATCCCGGCTCCAGGACGCATGGACAAGCTCCCAGAGGGGCTGCGTTAGAGAATGAGGGAGGCGAGGCAGAGCTTGCTATGCCTGGGATGGGACACCCCGTCCCTGTGCTTCCCTTGCCCTGCAGCCCTGGCTGCCCTAGAAAGGGGAGCTGATGGGGATACAGCTGGCAGCTCGGCAGGACCAGCAGGCTTTGCTGCCCAGCTGGGTTTGGCCGGAGTCTTCCCCTCCCAGTGACTTCGGGCTGGTTCCACCGTGTCCCTGTCTGCAATGGAACATGACCACAGGCCCAGGCACGTGAGCAAGGCCTGGCCCATGGGAGGCAGGAGGCCAGGGCCTCCTTTCAGCTTGTCTGGTGGAGAGGCTTCTCTGCCCATAGCTGGTGACTCACTGCTCTCCTGGGGCACATGGTCTGTCGGGGGGGAGTCGGTGAATCACTGAACCCCGCCTCTTTGCCTTCATTTCCTGTGGAAATAAACAAAGACCACCTAAATGAGACAAACCGGCTGTATCTGCAGAGCCTGCTACGTACAAGGGAATCAGCCGCCCTCGCTGCATTTGGCAGGGACTCGAAGGCCGCCCCCAAGGGAGACAGGTTTATGTTGGAAAAAAAACAAAAAAAAGGAGGAGTTTAACATCTGAAAAATGTACTGCACCATATCAATAGAATAAAGGACAGAAATTATGTGATCATCTCAACGGATGTAGGAAGAGCATCTAACAAAACCCAGTATTCGGGCTTCCCTGGTGGCGCAGTGGTTGAGAGTCCGCCTGCCGATGCAGGGGACACGGGTTCGTGCCCCGGTCCGGGAAGATCCCACATGCCGCGGAGTGGCTGGGCCCGTGAGCCATGGCCGCTGAGCCTGCGTGTCCGGAGCCTGTGCTCCTCAACGGGAGAGGCCACAGCAGTGAGAGGCCCACGTACTGCAAAAACAAACAAACAAACAAACAAACAGAAACAAACCCAATATTCTTTCATGGTGAAAACACTCCGCACACTCAAAATAGAAGGGAATGTCCTCCATCCAATAAGGGGCGTCTACAAATACCCACAGCTGACCTCACACCTAGTGATAAAAGTCTGAGAGCATCCCGCCTAAGGTCAGGAACGAGACAAGGACCCCACATTCTGCCACTATCTTTGTGTTGATTTCTGCTGTACAGCAAAGTGACTCAGTTATACATATATATTCTTTTTCATATTCTTTCCCATTATGGCTCATCACAGCATATTGAATATAGTTCCCTGTGCTATACAGTAGGACCTTGTTTTTTGTCCATTCTATATATAATAGTTTGCATGTGTAATCCCAAACTCCCGACTTCCCTGGTGGTCCAGTGGGTAAGACTCCGTGCTCCCGATGCAGGGGACCCGGGTTCGATTCCTGGTGGGGGAACTAGATCCCGTATGCATGCCGCAACTAAGAAGTCTGCATGCTGCAACTGAAGATCCCACATGCCACAACTAAGACCTGGCGCAGCCCAAATAAATAAATAAATAAATAAATAAATAAATAAAATCCCAAACTCCCAATCCATCCCTCCCCCACTCTACCTCCCCCTTGGCAACCATAAGTCTATTCTGTTCTCTGTGTCCTTGAGTCTGTTTCTGTTTCATAGATAAGTTCATTTGTGTCATATTTTAGATTCCACATATAAGTGCTATCATATGCTATTTGTCTTTCTCTTTCTGACTTACTTCACTCAGTATGATCATCTCTCGGTCCATCCATGTTGCTGCATACTCCTGCCACTTCTACTCAACATTGTCCCGGAGGTTCTGGCCAGAGCATTGAGGCAGGAAGAAGGAGTAAAAAGGCACCCATATTAGAAATGAAGTATTGAACTACCTCTATTTGCAGATGACATGATGTTGTGTATGGAAGATCCTAAGAGATCCACACACACAAAATTAAAGCTAATAAGCGTGTTCAACAATTGGCAGAATACAAGATCAATATACAAAAATCAATTTTATTTCTATACCTAGCAATGAGCAATCCAAACGTGGAATTATGATGACAATCCCACGTGTAACAGCAGCAAACGAACAAAATACCTAGGAATACATGGAGCGAAAGAAGCGTAAGACTCGTACACTGAAAACTACAAAACGTTGTCAGAAGGAATTAAAGAACATCTAACTAAGTGAAAAGATAACTGGTGTTCATGGATCAGAAGACTTAATATGTTTATGGTGCCAATACTCGCCCAAACTGATCTAAAGCTTCGACGAAACCCCTATCAAAAACCCAAGCTGGCTTTTTACAATCTGATCCTAAAATTCATATGGGAATGCAAGGGCCCCAGAATAGCCAGAAGAAACTGGAAAAATAAGAGGAAAGTTGTTGGATTCACACTTCCCCATTCAAACTTACTGCAAAACTACAGAGATCAAGGCAGTGTGGCACTGGCGTTAAGGACAGACGAACAGATCAGTGGAATAGAATCGAGAGTCCAGAAATAAACCCTCACATTCATGGTGGGTTGCCACAAGGACACCGAGACAATTCGATGAGGAAAAGAACAGTCTTTTCAACAACTGGTGCTGGGGCAGCTGGATATCCACAGGCGAAAGAATGACGTTGGGGCCCTACCTCACGCTGTACACAAACGTTAACTCAAAACGGATCGTGGACCTCAATGTAAGAGCTGAAACTATAAAACTCTTAGAGAAAGACATAAACCTTTGTGACCTTGTGTTAGACAATGGTTTCTTATACACAACTCCCAGAGCACAAGCGAAATAAGAAAAAAATAAGTAGGGAAATCCCTGGTGGTCCAGTGGTTAGGACTTGGTGCTTTCACTGCAGTGGCCCAAGTTCAATCCCTGGTCAGGGAACTAAGAGATCCCACAAGCCACACAGCTCGGCCAAAAAAAAAAAAAGGAAAAAATAGGTAAATTGGACTTGGTCAAATTTTAAACTTTCGTGTGTCAAAGAATATTGTGTATTGATTGATATGATTTCAAATCCACTTGATGATTTAAGTGAAGTTGTTTTAATCCACTTGATTATGGCAAAGACAGAAAATAGAAGTTGTTTTTAGAAGTAAAGTTGTTTTGGGGAGGAGGGATAAATTAGGAGATTGGGATGAACATATACACACTACTATATAAGAGATAGATAATCAACAAGGATCTACCGGATAGCACAGGGAACTCTGCTCAATACGCTGTAATAACCTATATGGGAAAAGAATCTGAAAAAGAATAGATATACGTGTACGTATCATCGAATCACTTTGCCGTACGCCTGAAACTAACACAACACTGTGAACGAACTATACTCCAGTATAAAATTAGAATTAAAGACAAAACAAACAAAATAGAAGTAAAGTTGTTTTGATATAAGAATGAACTGTGTCAGGATGTTGTGTTATTATCGGAGCTCAGCAGCTCAGGGCTCCCTGGGGGCTTATCAGTAAGAACCGTGTGAAAAAGCAGCTCTGGTGCCGGACATTAGGGCTGTAAATACCAAGGGTCCGTGAGGACCGGGCGAGACTGCTGATCTAGCTCTACGAAGCCCTTGGGGCATTAGCTCCCGCCCTGGTAAAGGTGATTCCTTTATGGGCAGTGGTGACAAACGGTGCAGCCTTCTCTCCAAGGAGATCAGCCAGCCGGCCAACACCAGCACCGTGGTTCCCTAGCAACGCGCTCTAGCAACGAGGGACTTTTATTTTTGCGCGGGCAGCGGGACATCCGCTCCCCCGAGAAACCAAAACTTTGTACAAAAGGTACATCTCAACCGAATGTGGACTTTCTTCCTTATACTTCCCCTTGGCTGGAACAAAGGGGTAATTAATCTATCATTTGTTTGGAGTATGTTATTTCTGTATTGGCTTATTAAGAGACATTATCCTGTATGCTTGTGATGTTATTATAACTCCCGCCGTGAAGCTGTGTTAAATAAAGTATTGGCAAAGACAATCTCAGTCTCTGAGCATGATCTGCTGCCCCCTTAAACAAAACAGATATCAGCAAGAAAGTGGAGAGACAGCCCATGAAATGGGAGACAATATTTACAAATCAGATATCTGATAAGACACTAGGATCCAGAGCACGTAAAGAGCTCTTAACAGCAACAAAAAGGCGAACAACCCAACTTAAAAATGGACACGGGATCTGAATCAACATTTTTCTTCTTTTTTTTTTTTTTCGGCCGGCGGCTTGCAGGATCTTAGTTCCGCGACCAGGGATCAAACCCACGCGCTCGGCAGTGAAAGCGCAGAGCCCTAACCATTGGACTGCCAGGGAAGTCCCCGAATAAACAGTTTCCAAAGAAGATAGATGTTAGCCAATAAGCACATGGAAAGATCTCAACATCACTAATCATCAGGGAAAAATGCAAATCAAAACCACCATAAGTGATCACTTCACACCCACTAGGATGGCTATCACAAAAGAGACAGAAAATAACAAGTGTTTAGAAGGATGTGGAGAGGCTGGAGCCCTCAAACATTGCTGGTGGGAATGTAAAGTGATGCAATCATTTTGGAGGACGGTCTGGCAGTTCCTCAAAATGCCAAATGGAGTTATCACATCACCCGGCAATGCCTCTTAGGTACATTCCCAAGAGAAACGAAACCGTACGTCCTCTCAAAAATGTGTCCAGCACTGTTCACGACAGCTAACGGGTGGAAACAACGCACATGCCCACTGACGGCTGAATAGATACACAAAATATAGAGTAGCCGTACCGTGAAGTACCATTCAACCGTGAAGAGGAAGGAAGCACTGACACAGGCTACAATGTGGGTGACCCTGAAACCATGAGGCTGAGTGAAAGAAACCAGTCACAGAAGGCCACGTGTTATATTTCTGTTTTTTGGGGAAATGTCCAGAACGGGCCAATGCACAGATAGAAAGCAGATTAGCGGTTGCCTGGGGCTGCGGGGGGTGGGGGGGGCGGGGGGGCGGGGGGAGTGAGTACTAATGTGTGCCTGCGGGGTCTCTCCTTGGGGTGTTGAAATGTGAAATTAGGTGGTGCTGATGGTGGTACAGCTCTGCGAGCATGTAAAAACCCCTGAACTGTACATTTTAAAGGAGTGAAATTGATGGTATGTGAATTGCATCTCAGTAAAGCTGAAAGAGAAAGGAAGCTTCGCTGTGTTCCGATCAGAGGCTGCCAGCCCTGGGGGAGATGGAGGTAGCTAACCAGCCTGGCGCTGTGGGAGTGGCTTGGGGGCTATTCGCCTTTCTCTGGGCGGTCCTGGGTTGGGAACAAAAATAGGGAAGCCCGTGGTCCTGGCCACGGCCTGACCCTCTGGGCCGATTTCTGCAGAGGTTGTGGTTGGTCTTCCTGGACTTCTCATGTGGGTCAGACCTTGCTGTCATGTGTGGTCTGTCCTTGTCCTTTGCGTAGTCAGCCTCTTGCTCCGTGAGTCTAAAATAGGGATAAAGAATGCGCTACCTCGGGTGTGAGAGGCATGGTGGGGTAGGGTTATCTCCACTGGCCTTCTCGGCCCAGCTCTCAGCCGGGGGGCCCTGTCCTCCTGGAGCTCCCACCTCATAAACTAGAGAATTGAGAGTAGTGACAGGAGCTCAGAGCGGCCGAGGTGACGGGACAGGACAAGCCCTCTGGGGGCCTCTTGGCCCCGGGGAGAGCAGAGACCCCAGGCCGTAGAGTGCCACAGAGGAATGAGCTGGGAGAGGGGAGGGCTGGGGGTCTAGGGTTCTTCCGAGGGCGGTGGCAGGCCAGGGGACCCTGGGGGCTGGCAGGTGTGTTTTGGAAAGTGGGGCGGCCAAGGGCTCAGTAACTGCAGGAGTCCAGGCCAGCGCTGACTGTGCAGGATGAGGGGCAGAGATGGACAAGGGGTCTCAGGCCAGGAGGGCCTCCCTGTGTCTTGGGGGTCAAGGGAGGGAGGACAGGTCAGCCACCAGAGGGTGAGGGATAGTTTAGGGTTCGTGCAGGGAGGGATTGGGGCATAATTAAGGGCGCACTGAGATGTCTCTTAGGAGACCCCCAAGGTGTGGAATCTGTCCCTCTGGGGCAGCTTGCGGTGATGGTGCGGGGCTTGGTCAGGCGTTTCGGGGGTCCCCTGGCCTCCCCTTCAGTCTTGCTCTGGGTACGAGGAGGGGTGAGGGCCCTGGGCCCAGACAGGAGAAGAGACCTGGAGGCTCTGACCCTGGCTGCACTGAGACTGGTGGGGCTCCAAGGCCCAGGATGGACATCAGAGTTCCCACACCGCGACCCCCCAGCGGCCATGGGACCCCCAGAGCCGCACGGCCACGTGCACTCACTATTCACAGGGGTGCTCCTCCTGGCCACCATCTGAGGCCTGAGGGCGGCCTGGCATCGGGTTACTGCTTAGCCTCCAGACCACTGGAAATCTTAGCCGAGGGCAGCTGGAGGAGGCCCCGCCCCAGGGAGAAGGACAGAGGTGGTCCCTGTCCTGCTTGCGGGGTGGGGGAGCCTCAGGCTGAGGGAGTCACGGGGCCCCTTAACCTTGCCTCTGGGCTCCCAGGCCCCCAACAAGAGGCTCCCAGGGTCTTTGTCCCTCGAACAGGCTCTGATAGCATTGCCTTGTTTATGTCTACATGATTAGTACCACGGCGAGGAGCTCTGCGTCCTGGCTGCCCTGGTGAGACCCGACGGAGAAATGGGCGGTGCCCAGAAAGGAAGGGAGTCGCGATCCACTGTCCAGTTCCGGCTCCCACGTGGGCGGGGAGGGGCCTCACGTCATGACGGGCCCGGAGTGGGAGTCAGGTCGGGTCTGCTGAGAATAGGGGGATCGTTCAACACTGGGACCGGGATCGCCCAGGCTCCAGGGATCCCATTGGGTGGATGCAGCAGAGGGTGGGGCCGGAGCCTTAAAGCGTTGGTGCTTCCCGTTGAGGAGCTGGTGGGTCTCTCTGGAGGGAGGCCCAAGGCCCCTGAGCAGCCTGCTGTGGACAAGGCGGGGTCGTGCAGATGGAGACGTAGGCTGGGGAGCAGAGGCGGGGTCCTCGGTATCCAAACTGCGGTGGCGTGGGGTAATGGGGTTTCCGTTCTTACGATTAAGGAAAACGAATAGCAGTCAACACTGCCCACTCTCACTGCTTTACCGAAGGACTCAGCCCTGGTTTCCAGATCAATACCAAATAATCAAATAACTGGGAGAAAACGTTTAAAATCGATACCAGCCAATGGAGGTGGGAGGGCAGCAGCGGATGAGAGGCGGGCAGAGGTCCTGGGGTCTCGAAGCCCCGCAAGGAGCTGATATCTGACCTCGGGCAGTGGGGCCCCAGGGAGGACTCAGAGGAGGGCGGGACGCTCTCCAGTGTTTGGATGCCTTTGGTGGCAACTCTGAGGATGGATTCAAAATGTGTGTGTGGGGAGGGTCCTCCAGGGGCCCAAGTGGGCGAAGAGGAAGCCGGATGGAGTGACAGCATGACTACCGGGGGACAGGCCAAGGGACTTGCAGGAGGGGCCACTGAGGGACGTACCAGGCTTGGCTGCCTTGTGGGAGTGGAGAGGCTGTTTCCCGTGGGGGTACAGGTGCAGGGGAGGGTGGAGAGGGTCTGAGTCTGGGGGGGCCGGGGGGCCTCAGCAGGCAGGTGAGACGAGGCTCCCCCTCCCCTCTGTCCGTCCCTCTCCCCGGATTACACACCAGGGGCTCTCGGAAGGCGGGCGGGGGCAGGCAGGGGACTGGGGGCACTGGATGCCCAGCCTGAGGTGCTGTACCTGGGCTGACCCCAGCGTCTGGGTGCAGCTGGGGGACCTTTGACCTCAAACAACAGGCTCAGCTGGCCAGGCAGGTGGATGGGGGCAGTGAGTCCCGCAGCCCTTCTCCTTGGGGACTCCCTGGGGGCCGGTCCCCATTACCCACTTGGGCCAGGGGCTACTCTCAGTCCCCTTTAGAGCTGAGGTCCTGGCCACAGTGCCTCCACTCCCGCTAGCCGTGGGGGTCTGGGCAGCGCATGGGTCCAGTGGAGGCTGAGCCCTCGGCACCACCGGCCTCACTGAAACTAGCCCCAGGCAGTGGGGCTCTGCTTCCCAGCTCTGTGCCCCGCGCACCCTCTGGGCCCCTCGCATCTCTTCCAGGCCCCCATTCTCTTGCTGCCCCTCCTCCCCTCCCCACCTCTGAACTCGCCCGGCCCCCCTCACACCACAAAGCCCGGTCACACCGATCCCAAGAACTCCTGAGTCTCGGGAACACTGGAATGGGGGCCCCACTCGGCCCAGCCTCCCGTGGGGACTTGGAGCCTTGGCCTCAGGTGGGCAGAGCAAGGACCCCAGCAGACCCAGCGCTCAGGTGGGGTGGGTGATGGGGAAGGGCTCTGAACCCCCGAGCTTGGGGCTGGGGAGAGCGGAGGCTGCACCCCTCCCTGCTGTGCCCAGAGCGGGAGCAGGGGGAGAGGGGAGTCCTGGGGAGCCCCCCACGCCTAGCCTCCCCAGAGCGTCAGCCTTGGGACCAGCATCTGTGCCCGATCGGGGCCCTGCTGCATCCTGGGGGCCATAAATGGGGTTCTATAGGGGTTCAACCAACATATGTAAATGACTGAGCAAAGCCCACAGCCCCCCACCCTCCTGGCCTGGCTGGTGGGGCGGGAGGGCGGGACACTGGGAAACTGACCACTCACAGTGCTGGGCTGGGTGGCCGGCTTCCCTCAGACCCCGCCCCGGGCCACATGCCCCTCCCTGCTCCCTCGCCTCACAGAGCCCACGGGGCAGGAGAAGCTGGGGGAGCCATCTCCTGCCCCAGACGCGGCCCATCTCGGTGCTGAGGCCACCGGGCCACTGCCGGTCAGTCTCCCACGCTCCTGGGCCGCCAGCACGTAGCTCCACCCTGTTTCACCCCTGTCTCATTTTCCTTGAGCCCCTCCGTACAGGGTGGGGACGCAGCACCCTTTGGGCTGGGGGTCTGCTCTGTCTCCGTCTGTAACTCCAGACTCCATGTTCCCCTCCCCCACCCCCATCCCCGAAGTGCATGGGGTGTGTAAGGTGGAGAAGGTCCCGTGAGGCCAGAATGGAGCTGCAGACCTGCAGGTGTCTGCGGGCGTCGCCATCCGTCCAGTTCGGAGCCCCCTGCTGGCCCATCCATGAAGCCCCTCCTCACCCGGGCTCTGCCAGCCTCTCGAGAGTCCCTTCCCAGGGCAGGCGGGACGTCCTGCCTCCCTGCATGGCACGTCCAGGTCCGGGAGCACAGGCCTCGCCCCTGCCCCTGCCTCTGCCCTGTGCTGGCTCTGGGGCAACATGGAGCCGTCTGTGGAAGTTTTCATCCTCCCTGGGTGATGCCCTGCCAGCACCCCACCTCCAGGGTTCCCGAGTCCTCTCTGCCTGTTTATTTTATTATCTCCAAAATGTTTTCTGCAAATCACCAGGAAACCTGGTTTTGGTGGTGAGGGAGCTGGGAGGACGGCATGGTTACAGGGACAGACCTCCGATCACCGGGTGCAGGGCGGGAGACAGACCCGAGAAGTCCAGGACAAGGTGACCCCCACTTCCTCCTGGGGGGTCATGGCCCCTTGGCCGCAGGAGCCTGTGCAGAGCTGGCGCCCATCTTGAAGTACCTCCAGTTCTTTTCTTCTGTTGAGTTTTCCCCACACTCTCTGCTCAGATTCCAGAGACGGGCACCCAATGGCTCATCGGCTGTTATCGTTTTCACCCTTGGCCAGGTCAAAGGATGCTGGCCAGACCCTGATGCTCTGCAGGGGCCCCGGAGGTCCAAGGTCGTGAGGGACAGAACACGGACATCTACGCATAAGGACGGACCTTGGTCCGACCCCTCCAGAGGCTGTGCACAGGCCCCTGGGCAGGGCCTGGGCTGGGAGGCCCAGGGCTGAATTCCTGGTGGAGGACCTGTACTTCTTCATGCTGCTGACCCTCCCTGAGCCATCAGGTCAAGCCGTGGGGTGTCTGCCCCCATCCCCCTCCAGCCAGCCCACCCTGCATCACACCTGCTGGTCTGCTTCCTCTGTGGGAGGGGTGATGTTATGGGTCGAGCTGTGTCCCCAGCAAACTCATATGGTGACGTCATAACCCCAGTACCTCAGAATGTGACCGTATTTGGAAATAGGGCCTTTACAGAGGGAATTAAATTTTCTATCTCAAGAAGCGATCACCCGCATTTAGAGTGGACCCTATATCCAGGGACAATTGTTCTTATAAGAGAAAGTCACGGGGAGATTGGACACAGACACAGGGAAAAGGCCAGGTGAAGAGGAAGCCGGAGGCCGGGGGGACGCTTCTTCAAGCCAAGGAGCCCCACCTGTCTGCGGCAAGCCACTAGGAGGTGGGAGAGGGGCCGAGACCAGATCCTCCACCACAGCCCTCAGAGGAACCCGCCAAGCCCGCACCTTGACCTTGGACTTCCCGCCTCCAGGCTGCGAGAGGGTAAACCTCCGTTGTCCAGTTCGCCCAGGCTGTGGCATCCTGTTACACAGCCCCGATGACGACGACACTTAGATGTGGTTCTTTTTCGTGCCCAGGCACCCAAGGGCCAATCTAGCGATGTTTTAGCGCTGTCTTCCAGGAGCGTTGCAGGGAGTTAAATCCCATGTCCCAGGGAGGGTTCGATATCCAGACACTTAACTCAACTTGGTATCCCCTCCCCGTGGGGCGGCCCGCTCCGGACCCGGCCTCTCGCAGCCCCCGAAGAGGTCCTGCAGCTTCCTCTGCGTCTGGTCCTATCATGTCCGAACCAGCTCAGGGCTTGTGGCGGCCTTGGTCCCGAAGGGGGAGGTGGGGTGGAATTCTACACCATTACAAGGACAGAAGCCATGTGAGGGGGTTCATCGTGTGTGTCAACCTGACTGGGTCACGGGGGACCCAGACTTTTGGCCAAACCTCATGCTGGGTGTGTCCCTGTTTCTGGAGGAGCTTCGCGTTGGAATGTATAGACTGGATGAGGCAGGTGGCCCTTCCCAGCACGGTGGGCCTCGTCCAGTCAGGTGAAGGCCCGAATAGAACAAAAGGCTGAGTGAGAGGGAGCTCCCCCAGCCTGATGGAGGAGCTGGGCCACAGCCTTTTCCCGCCTTCAGACTCAGACTGAAATGTGGACCCTTCTCCGGTCTCCAGCCCACTGGCTTTTGGACTAGAACTGACACCAGCTGCCCTTCTGCTTCTCCCAGTCGCCAACTGCAGGTCCGGGGACTCCCCAGCCTCCCTGAGGGCGTGAGGCAATTCCTCGCAATCAGTCGCCTTCTGTGTACACACACAGTCTACTGGTTCTGTCTCCTGAGAGCCCCGAAGAATGTGCTGTGTCTTTGGAACTGTTCCAAGAGTCGGAAGTCAGCGTCCTAGGAGCCAGGTGGGCTGGATCTGGAGGGGACCAGCTCAGGGTCCTCTTCTCCAGCCCAGCCCCGTGTCCATCGCAGGCGGGAGAACGCGCTCCACGCCACTGACCTCCACTCCACCCGCGAGCCCACTGTCACCCCTTGGGCGTCATCAGCCTCGGAACTGCCTCCCCCGTGAGACTGAAGATCCCAGGCGCCTCGCTTCCATCCTTGCACTTGCCCTGTGTTTATCTCCTACCTGCTTTGTCTTGAGCGCCTACTTTCCTGCCGTTCCTGTCTTCACATCTTAGC
The DNA here is from genome assembly GCF_011762595.2 of Tursiops truncatus. NCBI lineage: Eukaryota > Metazoa > Chordata > Mammalia > Artiodactyla > Delphinidae > Tursiops > Tursiops truncatus. The sequence goes on from NC_047041.1 coordinate 106,716,043, forward strand.
CACCAGCCTACAACAGCCATCCTTCACACGAATCGTGCCCTTGCTTGTGTTGATGCCGAAAACCCGGCCTCTGTGCGGCGGTGCCGAGTCGAATCTTGGAGACGGAGTTTTGGGTGAAGTAGAAGAGAATAGCTTTATTGCCTTGTGAGGCAAAGGGGGACACAGTGAGCTCCCTGCGGCCCTGAAAAACCGTGTGTCCCAACCCGGGAGGATTTGTTGAGGAGTTTACAGCAGTGGCTCAAGGGCGGGGTTGCCGATAAGATCAGGGTGTGTGTAGGTCCTGCACTCCTTTAATCTGGCCTCGGGTGGTCTCTTGATGGGGTTCTCTGGAATGAAGAATGATAACATCTTCCGTTTGTTGGGGGTTTTAGTTCTGCAGAAGAGCTCAAAGATATTGTTCTGTGCATCCCTTGAGGTGGAACCAGGACCTGCTCCAAGGCTGCACTTTCTCCCTTGTCTCTGCATCCCCTCCCTTCCCTGATTAGCAGCTGTTGGCGAGGCTTCCTGCCCAGGAGCCCCACAGGGTCTTCCGGGGTTTCAGTGTCTGCGACTCCTTTTAGTGGGAATGGACACCACACTCCCTGGGGGGCCTTGTTAGGACACGATTGCTTCAGCATTCCTGAGTCAGAAGTTCCAGGGTGGGCCTGAGGATCTGCATTTCTACCCCGTTCAGGGGTTGCTACTGGTTCGGCCATCACACTCTGAAACTAGGTTATGTTGCCGTAGCAAATATACCCTGAACTCTCAGGGCTCTTCTCTCTACCGCACGCAGTCTCGTGGGCTGAGCACGTCTGCCTCATCTTCTAACTGTTTTTGGAAACTGTGGCCTCCAAGGTCACCTTGAAAGGGGGGACCACGTGGGAATTAGCTTACTTCCCTTCCCCTAGAATCCCACTGGTTGGAATGCGCTCATGTGATGCTGAGTGACCGCACTGACCGTAGGGTAGGCTGGGAACTGCAGTCTATCTGTTTGCCCAGCACCTGGTATCCCCTCTTCCATCAGGGCTCCTCTGCTCACCAGACAACTTCTCACACACAGAACACATCCTCTTCCTCCCCAAAGCCCTCTGGCTATGGCATCCACCCCCCAGGTCTGAATCTCCAGGTGGTAACACATCAGGTGGGGGTGAGCCTCCTCCCGGTCCTGCAGCTTTTGACTTTAAAAGTTGACAGATTGTGTCCGCGTCCTCAGGCCTCACCCTTACCTGTGCCCACGCTTTTGCTACGGGACTTCGGGGTGCCCTCCCACCGTGGTTCAGGAGCTTTGCCCCTTGACGCTGGTCTTAGTCACGTGACTCGCTTTTGTTCTCATCAAGGCAATACACCCAGGCCAGCCTTCTTGAGGATGAGACACGTGGCGTGGAGCCAGCCAAGGTCTGGGCACAGCAGCCAATGTCCTGACATGGCAGGCGGAGCCCCACCTCGGGTGCTGCGAAGTGTCCCAGTGACGTGTGGATACTTGTTGATGTCGGTGTTTTGTTACGGCAGCACCCTACTTCAGAGAACCTTTTTCTCTGTTAGTCAGGCTAGACCAGGTTATGCTGTGGTAACAAATAAGCCCTGGTTCAAAGAACCTTTGAACCTTTGAAAAAGGTTCAAAGAACCTTTTTCTCTGTTAGTCAGGCTAGACCAGGTTATGCTGTGGTAACAAATAAGCCCTGGTTCAAAGAACCTTTTTCTCTGTTAGTCAGGCTAGACCAGGTTATGCTGTGGTAACAAATAAGCCCTAGACTAAAATGATGTGGCACCGGCGTAGCAGACAGGCTGCTGGTGTTACAGAACAAAGCTTGGGTCTGCGCGCTCACGCGGTAAAACCAGCCTCCTGACCTCAGGTCACGGAAAAGGAAAGCACAGCGTTTATTGCCGGTGCCAAGCAAGGAGTCCGGGGAACTAGTGCTTAAAAGACCTGAACTCCCCAAAGGCTTTCAGGGAAGGATTTTTTTTTCTTTATTTTCTTGTGTGCGTTGGGTCTTAGTTGCAGCACGCACGGTCTTCGTTGAGGCGTGCAGGCTTCTCTCTAGTTGCGGTGTGCGGGTTTTCTCTCTCTAGTCGTGGCACATGGACTCCAGGGCACCTGGACTCTGTAGTTTTGTGGCACACGGGCTCTCTCATTCAGGCGCCCGAGCTCAGTATTTGTGTCGCACGGGCTTAGCTGCCCCACAACATGTGGGATCTTTGTTCCCTGACCAGGGATCGAACCCAAGTCCCCGGCATTGGAAGGTGGATTCTTTACCGCTGGACCCCCAGGGAAGTCCTCAGGGAAGGATTTTTAAAGACAGGGTGAGGGAGGGGAGGTTGTGGGGTGTGTGATCAGCTCGTGGACGCTCTTCTGATTGGTTGGTGGTGAGATAACAAGGAGTCAACATCACCAGCCTTCTGGTTCCAGCTGGTCTGGGGTCTATGTGCTCGTGGGCAGCGTAGAGTTAACTTCTTCCACCTGGTGGGGGTTTCAGTATCTGCAAAACAGCTCAAGGACATGGCTCAGAATATGATCTACAGCCCTGGAGGAGGAACTAAAGGTCCTTGACTTTGTTCAGTGGCTAAACTATTATTATTTTATCTTATTTGACTGTTTTTCTTTCTTTCTACATTTTCTCAGTTCTCTGATTAAATTTATTCTTTGACTAAAGATTTTTACGGACAAAAGGCAGGCAGGGGACACGGAGGGGGATTCCTGCTCTGTTACACTGGCCATGGGAGCCAATAGCGGAGGCTGGAACGACGGTGGTGGGTGGTCCACGTGTTGCTGAGGCTCTGCATTTGGTAAAAAACGCCCATGGTCACTTCGCAGGGGGACTGTGAAGGCGCTGAGCCAGTAGCCCAGGGCAGAAGTCAGAAAACAGAATGACGCGTGTGTGCAAGTGTGCTGTGTGTGTAAGTGTGCTGTGTGTGTGTGCAGGGCTGCTGTGTGTGTGTTGGGTGCCATTGGCCTCGTGTACAAGGAAGAGGTGAGGTCGAGAAGAAGACCCACTTTGTGAGCAGAAATGAAAGTGAATACGGACACGGATCCAGAATTCAGAAGTTGGCAAAGTTGGAAAGCCAGCTGCTTCCAGAGTTGGGATTTTAGAAGCTTGGTGACAGAGGCCCAGAACAACGTCTGAGTCGGGGCAAGGGAGGCAAAGGTCAGAGGGAGGGTCAGGCGCACGTCAGTGCCCCAGAGCCCGGGCAGCGGCCGGCCGTCGGGTGCAGAGAGGAGTGAGCACACTTGCGCGTTCAGTGGGCGTGTCTGGGGCCGGCAGCCGTCCTGTCGTACCGTCGCTGCTCACCACCCTGGACATCCAGCTTTTGTTGCTCCTGACACGGGGCCCTCACCTCCGAGCAGCTGGACATTTGGTTTCCTCTGCTTGGAATTTCCCCCCCACCCTGCCCGACACACACGTGCACACGCACACACAGCCAGGTGCGCACACACGCATGTGCATACACACACCCACATGTACACAAGCATGGCCACATGCCCACACGCCACACATCCACGTGTGCACACACAGGCACACACCTCTTCACCCCCTTGGCCTTTCGGGTCTCAGCTTGGAGCTTGCCCACCCGCTGGGCTGAGACCCTTGCGGCGCCCCCTGTGGCTCCCACCCCGCCCTGTCTTCCTTCCTCCGTCTCGATGGCCACCCCACGGGCTTGTGGCCCATTGGCAGGTCTTCCTCTGTCACCGCCGGCGTTGCCAGCTCCGAGCCAGTGCCCGGGGTGGGCTCAGCAGGTTGTGGTCCAGTGGGCAGAGGAGGGCACAGCTGAGTGAACAGGGGAGGGGCTGACCGTGGCCTCTAGTGGTGGTGCTGCGGCTGGTGTGCAGGGTCAGGCCTGACCCCGGGAAACCCTGGGACACCCCTCCATGGGAGACTGTGAAGGACCCCAAGGCTGGGCCGGGCTGCAGGCGGTGGACCTGAGAGTGAGCTCCGCGGCCCAGACAGAGGCTGCCGACACTTGGACACTGGGCAACCCGGGGGGCCCTGCGGGGCCCCAGCCCCGGCTTTACTGGGGCCTCCAGCACTGGGGCTGAGGCTGGGACAGAGGCAGCAGCCGGCGAATCCCGGGTTCTGACCCCGAGCAGCCCAGTAGCTGTTCTTTTGTGCCACCCGATCCTCCCAGGCCCCCTCCAGCGTCTTTGAACCTGGGTCCTGGCAGCCTGGAAGGGACTCGGCCTTGGACGCAGGGGTGGGAACCCTGAAGCTGCCGGTGGGAGGCACGGGGTCCCCGCACAGCAGACTCCAGCTCCCGGGGGCTCTCCAGACCTTGCCCACCAAGGCCCTCGACCCCCTGGACGTATGTCCTCACAGACACAGTGCCCGACAGCCCTCACCTCCCCATCCGCGGAGCCGCCCGGAGGTGCCCGACAGCCAGTGGGGCAGGGCGAGCACTCCTTCCCCCCGTGAGCTCTCCCGGCTCCTGGCGGGGAGGTGAGGCAGACACCGCTGGCCACGTGGACAGATGGACACCCAGGGCCTGGCTACGGGGCCTGCTGCATGACCTCTGCCCCCAAGGCCTAGCAGGGCCTCCGACCCAGGACTGGGGCCTGTGGGGAGGGTCTCCCTTGCTGCACTTGTCCCCTGGATTGGACGCTTTCTGCTCCCTTGGGCCAGAGGGACAGAACCCACCGGTGCCCACCCCTCACCCTCCCGAGTGGTGAGTTCTTGCAATCCCCTCTGGTCTGAGAGCTGGGATGTTTGTCCTCCCAGGTCACCCTGACCCATCTGGAGAGGTGCCCTGGACCCAGCGGGCTGCGTGCCGGCAGGAGGGAGGGCTGTTGGCCGCGGGCACGGCGGGGCCGGAGAACCCCCGCTGGGGGGTTGCCCCTTGCTGCCGCCGGCCAGGACCTCCAGCGCTGCACCCTGACAGTGGATGTCAGCCTTTTCGCCCTCACCGCCCTTCCTCCCGGAGCTAGTGTCGCAGATGGGGGGAGGGAGTTCTCCTACTGCTGGGCACCGAGGCCGTGTGATGAAGGACGGCCTGGGCCCTCCTGGGCCGGAACAAGTCAGTACCTGACAAGCGCCCAGACCAGCACTGGGGGTGGAGGTTGCCGTGTGACTCTGGGGCACTGGGGCTGGCGGGGGCAGGGGGCACTGCTGGGCCTCCGCCGTCATGTTGTACATTTGTGAAACGGTGAAATGTTTTCACATATATGGAAGGGTGTGACAGTGTGCAGGTGACAAGACAGACAGCAGTGCCCCAGCTCAGCAGTCGGCCGCTGCCAGCACATTGCCTGTCATCTGCCAGGGAACCCCCGGGGAGTGAGTGTCCAGCGCTGAAAGCCTGAGCGGCCGGCACACCCCAGACGGGGAAGGAGGAGGCCTGGCTGCCCTGGGATGGAAGCCAAGCAGAGCCTCTGAGCACCATCCTGCTGCAGCTCCTGGAGCGTCTGCAAGAACCCGTTCTGGGGGGGCAGGGGGAGCCACAAGCAAGGCCTGGGAGGCCTGTGACCATTAGAAGGGCAGCAATGGGCCCAGTTAACATGGCAGGACTGTGGCCAGCGGCACCAGAGCCTGTCTCAGAGCCTGCTGTGGGGTGAGTGTCCCCGGCTGACCCTGGGTGGGGGGAAGGGGCGCTCACTGTCACATGGTCAGGACAGGCCAAGGACCAAGCCGAGCCGGGCCAGCCTCGCCAGGGCGCTCTGAGGACAGCGGACGTGGGGCCCGGCGCAGGGTGCCCGTGGAGCCCGTCCCTCCACTGTCGGCCACGAGACCGTCTCCACGAAGCCCAAGGACTCAGGAGGCCAGAAGCCAGGAACAAGACAGTTTAAAACGTTTACCCCAAACAACGAAGGGCCAAAGGAGGAAACCGTTGTGGGACGTTAACAATACCTAACAGTATCTTGGAAGAGCAGAAAAGAATGAAATGGGGGCGGGGGTGGATACAGGAGAGAGGGTTGATAGCCCAAAGCTTCCCTGAAAAGATGAACGAAATTAACAGTCTGGCGAATTGGATCACGAAAGGACACAGACAACAAAAAAGTGTTAGGAAGGTAAAAAGGGACCTACCGACAGATTCAGCAGGAGATTAAAATGATAGTGAGAGAGTATTTGATTACGTTGGCAGGTTTTTATTTGTTTATTTTTCAATGAAACTAAGCATGCAACTACCACACAGCCCAGCGATGACAGCCTTGGGCATTTCTCCAAAAGAAATGAAAATTTGCGTCCACTCAAAAAACTGTACACAGGTGTCCACAGCAGCTTTACTTATCATAGCCCCTTGGGGGTGTTTCCCAACACCCACATCCAGTTCTCTGAGTCTCTGGACACCAGTGGGGGATCCAAGCCTATTCTGACGCCATCGGCCTGGAGTTAGTGTCAGACCCCCAGGTTAAGGGCTCAGCCCCACAAGATGGTCCCCATGCCAGCCGCAAGTCCAGGGCCACCCCTACTTCTGACCGACCAGCTGGGAGTCGGGGGTTCTCACCACCCCCTCCTCAGGTTTGATAATTTCCTAGAATGGCTCCCAGAACTCAGGAAAGTGCTTTCCTTACCATCACCCGTTTATTATAAAAGATGCAACTCAGGGACAGCCAGATGGAAGAGACGCTTGGGACCAGGTAGGGGGGTGGGGGGCGAGGAGCTTCCATCCCCCCCCGGTGCACCACTTCTCCTGGCACCTCCACTGTCCACCAACCAAACCTCGTCGGTTTGGGGCTTTTATGGAGGTTCCAGTCATAGGCATGGCTGATTAAATCACCGCCGCAGGGACTAACTCGGCCTCCAGCCCCTCTCCCCTCCCCAGAGGTCGGGGGGGGGGGGCTGACCGTTGCAACCCTCTAATCACGCCTGGTCTTTTTGGAGACGAGGGCTCATCCTGAAGTGATCTAGGGGCCCCCAGATACGCTTCATCTCAGCTCACAAAAGGACGCTCATTACTCCAGAGACGCCGAGGGTTTTATTTTATTTTTTAATTTCGTATTTATTTATTGTTTTAGGCTGCACCGTGCAGCATGAGGGATCTTAGTTCCCCGACCGGGGATTGAACCTGTGCCCCCTGCACTGGGAGTGCAGTCTCAAACACTGGACCACCAGGGAAGTCCCAAGAAATGCCATGGGTTTTAGGACTGCGTGCCAGGAACCAGAACAAAGACCAAATATTTATATTTTCTTATATCACAGGCCACCCTCTGGTCTCTGACTGCATCCCTTACAGTAAAGCGATCATAAAAGTCAAAAGATATTGGCACCTTGCCAGAGTCGGCCCGGGTCCGTAGTCGTATTAGGTGGGAATATCCCCCAGGGTGAGATCTCTCAGGACTGCAGGCCTCCATCCGAACTGGTCAGGTTCCAGGAGAGGCCCTGTCCCCACGGCCTCACCTTTCAGGCCTCTGGTGTCACTGAGCCTGAGCTAAGGACGGCCACCGTCTTCCTCCGGGCCGCTCAGGTGTCGGTGTCGTACCGGGTTTCCTTCCTGACATCACAGAACCCACTGATTCATCTCTTCACCCTCAGCTCCTGTTCCTCCTTCCTTCCCCTGGTGCCCAGACAAGCTGGTCTAGATTTCAGGCCAGGATACGAGCCCCAAGAGTCCTCCCCCCAGTCCACTCCCGTGCACGCAGGTGCAGGGCTAGTGGGCTATCCGGCCCCCAGCCGCCTGGCAGCATCCGCTGTCAGCCCCCGCTTTGCCAGATGGGGCGACGTCACCACTGGCCTCTACAGGAATTCTGACATCAGGTTTAAAAACGTAGTTACAATTTCTTTTTTTAAATTTACCATCTTAACCAGTTTTTAAAACTAATTAACTCATTAATCTGGCTGTGTCAGGTCTTAGTCGCAGCACGCGGGCTCTTCATTTTGGCGTGCGGGCTTCTTTCCAGTTGCGGCGCACGGGCTCCAGAGCACGCAGGCTCAGTAGCTGCAGGGCGCGGGCTTAGCCGCCCCGTGGCACGTGGGATCTTAGTTCCCCAACCAGGGATCGAACCCGCGTCCCCTGGATCGGAAGGTGGATTCTTAACCACTGGACCACCAGGGAAATCCCCCACTTGCAGTCACTCGAATAGGAATCACCCCTGCTTCTGGCACTTGTAGTTGCAGATTTGGCCCTGTGACCACTGCAACAATTAGGGGAGGTGACGTGGGGAAGAAAGAAAAAAGTGCAGCCCCCACTGGCCCTGCAGGAATTGCACAGTCATACCAATACCCTCCTCCACCCCCGCTGCCCCAGCTCCACCAGAAAAAACAGGAGCATCCGTCCCGTGGGATCACCCCCCCAGCCCACCCACGCGGAGCGCGCGCCCTCATGCTTTCAGCTCCCTGTGCTTCAGCACCCGGCTGGTCCCTCCGCCCGCCAGCCTGTGCTCTGAGGAGGGCAGCTCTGCCCGTGCTGGACGTCCTGGGCCCTAGAGTGAGTTCCTCATTCTGATGAAACGGCAGTTGGCTGCCCAGATTGGTGCAACATTTCTGTTCCAGTTTCTTACGGCTCTGAGTGTCTACACCTCAGATCAGATGGAGTCGGCCAGGCCCCATCCCGAGTGAGCGTCTGTTCCTGTCGGGACCCCTTCGCAGACCCTGGGAGCCCAGCCTCAGTCTCACCTCCCAGCTGTGATCAGGGCCTTGCCCCCCGGAACGGCCACATGGTCATTGGCCGCCTCGGTCTCTTGTTGGTGGCAGGGCAGCTCTCCTTGGCACGTTGTGCCTCTGAGGGTGTGCCTACCTGCACGCACCCCCCAGATTCCCATGGAGATTTCCATGGGACCACGTCCCGCGTGGGCATCCCTGTGATAGGCCAGTTTTCCACGGCCCTCCTGCCTGACCATATGGCCGGGTCGCTGGCTGCTGCCCATGTTGTCAGTAAAAACCCGAACGTCGGGACTTTCCCCACCATTCGGTCCTTCCCCCGCTGCTAGGACAGCACACGCAAGCCTGCACGACGCCGGGCTGAGCTGTTTGCACCCTCCTCGGCCAGGCTGGAGGCCTTCCAAACAGGATGCCGCTGCCGTCCGCACACGGAGCAGCTCTCGGTCGGTCCGTCGAGAGCTGATGCAGGGCCCTGTCCAAGTGACGGCAGAATCCAGCAGCTCTTCACTCGGTCCGTCCTAGGGGAGCCAGTCCTGGGCCGGAAGACGGTCCCCGCCCGGGAGGGTCTCACCTCCCATTTCCCAGGCTGCACGACCCGGTGTAAAGTGTTTCCATGTCATCATAGAGCTCTTCTGGGCAGCACCGCCCCCGTGAGAGCATTTCCCCCACATCACCCTGGACTTTGTGGGTATTTCAGGATTCATGATCATTTTACGTCCTGTGACTACTGGGGTAGCTCCAGTGGGTGTCTGATACCAAGGTAACAAGTCCACCCAAACGGAAGTGCTCTCGTCCAAAGTGCCTGCAGGCATTACCGGGAGGTGCCCGCAGGCTTCTGCCCTGAGCCCCCATCTCGGCCTCACGCAGGACCGTCGCACAAGGACCCGCCTGCCTAGCGCCCCAGCTTCTACTCCCCACTGCGTGGCTCAGGTCGTCTTACTGGTTCCCATTTAGCGTGTCTGGTGAACACAGCTTGAAGGGTGGAGTCACATGCCTGTTTCACTAGCTCAGGCAGGAGAAACGCCCCCCAGTCGGGCACCATGTCCATCCCCCCAGTGCGATCGGGTGGAAGAGGTGCAGTCGCATCACATAAAGCCCGTTCAAACGTCCCAGCGCTCCTCCAAATTTTGACCTTGCTTCCATCGACCCTGACCTTCTTCCTGGTGGCCTGCACTGGGATTTCATCTACAGGATTCGGTTTCACAATACTAGGTAGGGGACGCGTCCGCCACTGTGACATAACATTCATGTCATAAAACGTTGGGTAAGGGAGGCACAACTTTACCGAAAGCCTGTTCAAACGTCGCAGCTGCCATCATCCTTCCATCTCCGGCGCCCCTGTACTCTCCACATCCCATCGTGCCGATTGCTGGCTGCACCAGCTGGTTCTGGTACCACCCCGCGCGGGGCTCCGGCATCAAGGAGTCCTGGACCATGTCTCTCCACCCCTGGCCCTGGGGCCCACTCTGTGCCAAGGCTCTGGGTCCCCGGCAGGGGTTTGAGCCAAGGGACCCTTTTGTCAACTTTTATCTTTTTTTTTTTAATTGGAGTACAGTTGATCTACAATGTTGTATTAGTTTCTGCTGTACAGTGAAGTGAATCAGTTATACATATACATATACCCACTCTTTTTTAGATTCTTTTCCCATATAGGGCGTTACAGAGTACTGAGGAGAGTTCCCTGTGCTCTACAGTGGGTCCTTGGTAGTTGTCTGTTTTATACATAGTAGTGTGTATGTGTCAATCCCAATCTTCCAGTTTATCCCTTCCTGCCTTTCCTCCCTGGTAACTAACTACAAGTTTGTTTTCTACATCTGTGACTCTATTTCTATTTTGTAAATAAGTTCATTTTTACCATTTTTTTTAGACTCCACATATAAGTGATATCATATGGTATTTGTCTTTCTCTTTCTTTTTTTTTTTTTTTGCGGTATGCGGGCCTCTCACTGTTGTGGCCTCTCCTGTTGCGGAGCACAGGCTCCGGACGCGCAGGCTCAATGGCCATGGCTCACGGGCCCAGCCGCTCCACGGCATGTGGGATCTTCCCCGACCGGGGCACAAACCCGCGTTCCCCGCATCGGCAGGCGGACTCGCAACCACTGCGCCACCAAGGGAAGCCCTGACTTTCTCTTTCTGACTTACTTCACTTCGTATGATAATCCCATCCACGTTGCTGCAAATGGCATTATTTCATTCTTTTTTATAGCTGAGTAGTGTTCCAGTGTGTGTGTGTGTACCACATCTTCTTTAGCCATTCCTCTGTTGATGGACTTTTAGGTTGCTTCCATATCCTGGCTATTGTAAATTGTCAACTTTTATCTTGATTAAGCTGCCTTATCACTGTCCCCGGGAGGTTCCAGGTCTGCTTTCTCATCGTCACCTCTGCCTTCCTGCTTCTTGCACTCCTCCAAACTGGGGGAAACAGACCAGACTTATTGGGAGCCCTTTAATGTTAGGGGTTCAGTAGGGGGTCCCTTTGTCCCACCCACCCTGGAGAGGGCTGTGTTAAGACCTTTGTTTCGCCCCATCAATGTCCCTTTTATTAATCCATCTTTTAATAACAACCTAAAGATTTCCACCCTGCTAGGAGGAGTTCCTTGACTCTGCATGGCCCTTTCCCCATTTTTTTGTTAGTTACTTATGTTTTGAGTAGTGTCTGTAAGACCCATTCAGGAAAGATGAGACAGCAGATTCTCCCATCAGGCTTCCTGGAGGAGGGGTGAAGGGTGCATGGGAGCTCCCTGTACACTTCTTTGCAACTTCCTGTAAAAGTATAATTATTCCAAAATAGAGGGTCACGAAAAAGTTGTGTCATGAAATAGGACAACTTCAATGAAACGAAAACATTGATAGAAAATTATGAACGGACCAAGTTGACACAAGAAGAAATAAAAGTAAGAATCTCCCAAGTTCTCAAGTAAGTCTCAGCGGATGAAGGAATGCGTGTCTTTCCCAAGAAGAGTCATCCAAGGGACACAGAAGGAACAGCAGAGTCAGCACCTTAGCTGTCCATGGCTGAGTAGCCAGTGAGCCCCAAATGCAGTAGCTTAAAATAATAAACACTTATGGGAATTCCGTGGCGGTCCAGTGGTTACGACTCCACGCCTTCACTGCTGAGGGCCCAGGTTCAATCCTTGGTTCAGGAAATAAGATCCCGTGAGCCATGTGACGTGGCCAAAATAATAATAATAAAATAAACTAACAAACACTTATTATCTCAGTGTCTGTGGGTGCTGAGTCTGTGGCCCAGGGTCTCTCACAGGATAAGCCCCAGGAGGCACTGCATGGTGTCTCACGAGGTGGCCCTCAGTGGCTGGGCTGCAGTCTCATCTGAAGGCACGACTGGGCAGTGTCCCTGTCCAAACTCACTTACTGGTTGTGGGCAGGATTCGTCCTTGCCGGCTGTTGGCTGGACTCTGCCCTCCTTCACAGGCCAGTCCTCAATACAGCTGCTGCTCCCCGTAGAGCGAGCAAGAGAGGGTAAGAGGACGGAGGCTGGTGTGGTCTCTGGAGACACCCCATCATTGTTACCTCATTCAGGTGTTGGAAGTAAGTCACTCACTAGATCAGCCCACACTCTAGACAAGGGGGTTGCACAGGGGGGCATGACTATAGCAGGAGGAAGGGCTCTCTGGGGCTAATGTGTGTGTGTGTGTGTGTGTGTGTTAAAAAATTAAACTTTAATAAATGTTCATTAAGTCAAATGCAAGCTCTTATTTAATAGGAGAGAATGAATTTATCTTAAGCTCTAACTATTGAATTTTACTGGTCAGTCGTAAGTAATGAAGTTTTACACTAAAACATTATACTCTGGGGCTTCCCTGGTGGCGCAGTGGTTGAGAGTCCACCTGCTGATGCAGGGGACACGGGTTCCTGCCCCGGTCCGGGAAGATCCCACATGCCGTGGAGCAGCTGGGCCCGTGAGCCACGGCCACTGGGCCTGCGTGTCCGGAGACTGTGCTCCAAAACGGGAGAGGCCACGAGAGTGAGAGGCCCGTGTACCGCAAAAACAAAACGAAACAAAACAAAACAAAACCCAGTATACCCTGACATTTGTATCTTATGTGAAAACAGTGCTGTAAGCCAGTGGTCAGCAAACTAGGACCCGCAAGTCAAATATAAATAAAGCTTTACTGAAATACACCCACAGCTACTCCTCTATGTCATGATAGACGGCTCCTTTTGCA